>NW_026844225.1:11281305-11882972 GCF_029955315.1 Cylas formicarius
AACAAAACCCCAAATAATTAAATTCTAAGCAAAGTACGGACCTGTTCGGCCATATTTCATTCTTACAGCTTGCCCGGGTCTTTGCTTAATTCGTATCAGTTAGTCACTTTCTTATATCTATGAACAGACTACCTGGCCAAAAAAAAAGTTGAAACTTGTTCGAATATGACTGCAATTGCACAGTCAAGTCACGAAAGAGAAGTACAGACGGAAATGAAACTCTAATAAATAAAGATCAAAAATACATTGTTATACTTGTCTTAAGAAGTACCTAACTTGGACAAAATAATGCCTGAAATAAAAAAGGATGATTTCATTGCACCCATGGGTACGAAGAATTTATGTAAACCTTTAGAAGGAAATTAATTTTCGTTACTAAAAAACTTCAATAGAGAAATACGAAATTATCTGCTAGCGACTGAGATATTTGAGAGCAGTTTTGAAAGGAAAAAGGTAAAAGATTAATAATTACTCTCATTCTTAGAAAACATGGATTTGACGGTAGTGGAATGGAAGCATTTCAATCAAAACGGACTGGAAAGATATGGATGCTGGTGTTTTTGATAATTAGATCCAGCAAATGCTAGATATTATTCCTACATTATCCATTGGCTCTCTTTAAATAAGAAGCAATTTTAGAAAGATATGCTGAAAATGGAAGAAAGATGTGGGAAGCTGTTAAAGTGCTAGAAAATCCTGCGGAGCCCCTTAATATTTCTCTTTACGTTCCAAGATATTTGATTTCGAATTAACCAGATGGCAGTAATACTACCCGGGTTGAATCATGACACACAAATTTCGATTTTGTAAGATAAGCAAATGTATAGAGAATTGAAAAACAGTAAAAAAGGGTTAATACTAAATTATGCTTCTAAATGGTGCAAGCCAAAATGACATCAGGGTGATCCACCAATACTTTATGCAAATTTTGTAGTTTCGCATTGCAATTTTTCTCATTTTATCAGAGTCAGGTAGGACCGCTCAGTTTTAGATGAACCTGGATATAGTGCTTTCGCAGGTAAATGGTTTTGATCTAATAATTGCAATAAAATGTCGTACCGGGCTAAAATGATTATTTGAAAAGACCAGATGGTTATTTATATTGGGGTTTTTTATTTTTTAAAATTTTTGTCTTCATTCTTCGCGGAAAGTAAACCGTTTTAGTGCGTTGTTGTTGTTTTATATCCCGAAGCCAAACAAGTTGTAAAACTGTTTATTACAGCTGTCTACGCTAGTGCTGTTATAAATGCATTGTGTTATTTGGTAAAACACCTTTCACTTATGTAACAAGAATGGGATCAAAACAAGAAGGAAGTGATTTCGGTTCCAGCAAATTTACGAGTTTACGAGCATCCAAATAAGGCCTTTGAAATGTCTTGCTTAGTTTTAGTTTTGTCCACAAATATTACAAAATAGACAAGAGGCTAGTACTTATCGAATCCTAGCGTACGTCAGCAAGTTCGATTCAACAACAACCGACTCAGTAGGAATCCAGAAGTTTTGTGAATAGTACATGAGTATCATTTGTTGATGAGACAAGGTTTGATTCTCAGGACGCTCCATCCAATTGACAAACGCTCCGTGGCTAATTTCTGCTACTTAACATTCCTCACAATAGCGTTATCGTAACGGGCAAGTCGTCAACTACATCAGCTTACAGCGTCAACTAAGACAAAGTTCCTTCCACTCTGCTTTTCTAGCGTTGTCGTAATAAAATTTGACGTATATGAGAACTAATCCTTTGAGAGATATCAAAAGAGAAGCCAAATTTCAATAACTGTTTTCTCTCCAAAACTTTAGATTCAAAAATAATATTTTTACTAAGCTGACATTCGTGTCTGACTTCCTGAAGAGTTGATACTAAGGAAATGCTACGTTGTTATGTGAGGAAGTGTAACTTCAACTTGTGGATATGTTTTTCTATGTATTACAATAAAGTCGTATTAGTATTGTTATTATTATTATACACACATTTATATTATTATATATTCATTTTTCTACCCCATTCTGGCTGTTGTATTAGTCGTCCGCATGATATATTGATTATTTTTTTATTTCACGACTAGACCGTAAATATGGCAGCTTCTTATGCGAAATCTTGGGAATTGAAAATTCCGAGAAACCTTCTCTTCCGTTTACCGTCGGCTGCTTTAATAGCTTTGAAGCGTATATCACAAACGCGGCTTTTAAACTCTGTCAATACTAATACAAAGCTCTATAGAGATGCCCCTTTTACGGAGTTCTGCTGTCTTATAGGCACTAATTATATTCCTCGTTAATAAGTCTGCCCTAAGAAATCATATCTGCATAAAGTCTGTATTATAAATGTGTTTTGCTTGTGTTGTGTTTTATAATACGTTCATGAGTATTGTACGCTATTGCAATGAATCTGTCTGTATTTTGCCGTTTGATGAATGGTCTTACAGATCGTCTTCTACTTTCGAAATCAAGATAACGAGAAGAATCGGATTTTCCCAATTAAAAGTCTGCAGCAAATTTTGATACCTGTTTCCGTCGAAAGGGTATCCATCTTTTGTTTCGGGATAATACCGATTCGAGAACGCGCTTTTTAACTTTAAGCTTCTTCGTTGCGCTAGCGGAAACCTTCGCATCGACTATTAGACTGGCTTAGATTTTTATATAAATTATTTGCTTTGATGATGCCTCGTCGATATATTCCGAAATGTAAAGTTCGAGAATCGTATCGCGCTTCTAAAACACTCAGCTGTTGCCAACTTTGAAGAAAATATTCAACTATAATAATAATATTTATTGCCAAAAATTCCTTTTACATAAAAAATACTATTATAGTAAAGGGCTTATAGGGGGCAAATACTGCCCGTACATAGGTTGGCCCTAACATAACTTATAACTACAACTACTTACAACTACTTAATATTGGTTGTGAGTTGCACCTCGCCAATTATACACAAATATATTTTACTTTTTATAATTATACAAATTGAAAAAACTTTTAGATATTTTGAATTTTATTTTTACATTTTATTTATTAGATTGTAACACTTCTAATGTTTTCTTTACCTTTTTTTTAAGTACTTTCTTGTCAACATTGAGATTTTTCAGTTAATAGCTTCTTTGTCCAATAGCCAGTGGGTGTCGGGGCAAAATAATAGTTTTTATTACGAGTGTTCATTTGATTTTGTATATATTCATTTTTTAATTCGCTATGTTGATACACTATTGAATTCACCACAAGAGCTTGTTTGTTACTTAGCGGTCTATCTGCACTTTGTTCCTTTATTCCAATAATTTTAAGAATACGCTTCTGAAGCCGATCCAACGGGTCAAACGAAGAACTGTAGAGACCTCCCCAGTCTATGACTGCATACACAGCGACATTATGGAAAAGACCATAATAAATTTTTAATAACTACTTTCTTGTTAGTACTTCCTTGATTCTATAAAAAACGTAGACTAAGTATTTGTTTTTTTTTACTGTGTTAGCCACGTGAACATCCCATTTTATATTACAGTCGTAAGTTATTCTTAGAAATTTATTACTGGTAGCTCTTTTCAGACTCCATTAATTTTTATTTCAATATCCTGTGGAACAGAGTCTCTATAGATTCCAAAAGAGACAAAAACAGACTTGAGTTAATGACATGGCTGTTGAAAGTTCGGGCGATGATTTTGCTTTCATTGGTACTGCAGTATCATCAGCATGTGCTATTAAGGTATCTTGCAAAACCAACAAATCATTTATATATAAGATGAACAATATTGGTCCAAGTATTGAGCCCTGAGGCAGTCCAACATTTTTAGTACCATTTACCCTTACAACTTCGTCTGCTTCTATCTTTCGGATAACTTGCTATCAAGGACAAACTTACACCCCTTATTCCCATATTCGGCAATTTGGACACTAGTATAATGTGATCAACTATATCAAAAGCTTTTGTGTGGTCTAAAAAAGTCACAACTGTTGGTAGGCTAAGACTTAAGTTTTCATATATAAATTTGCTAAGTAAAGCTATAGCATCTTATGTTCCTTTCTTCTTGAGAAAATTTGCCTAATATGTTCTGCTTATTAAGGAAGTGAAATAATCTGACAAAATTATTTTGTTCAAAAATCTTAGCAAGATTTGAAATTAATGCAATCGGACGATAGTTGTTCACCAAATTTCTCTGACCCTGCTTATAAACTGGACAAATTACAGCTATCTTGAATTGATATGGACAAGTACCTAGCGCCATGGCATTATTTATTATATGAGTCAATACTGGGGTTATGAACGGAGTAGCTAACTTAATTATGTAGGCACAAATGTCATCAAACCCTCCAGCCTTGCTTACTGCATTGCAAACAATTTTTTTAATGAACTAAGTCTCCTACGGGGCTCAGAGAAAGTAACGAAGAAAGTTAACAGACCAAACCTGTGAGGTGAGTTGCTAAGAGTATCTGACCGAAGTGCAACCTTAAATTTTTTTCATACAGAACAAAAATACTCGACGGGTAGATTGTCTTCAACAACACGAAGTGCGGTAGACATTTTGCAATTTCGACGTGTATTTTCTCACGACAATATTGAAAGTCAGCGCCAATTGTTTGTTTTCACAAACTTATTGGTTTAACCCTTATCAAAAATGTAAAGAAAGGTTTATGAAGAAAAACAGTTACTACTACTTGTTGAAAACTATAAACTCAGGGAAAATCTCAGTGTATAAAAGGTCTATGAAGAAATTCATTCCTATCTGGTTTTTGGCTTATGGTTTAGAAAAACTCACCAAGCTCAAAGACTGTATGGTTTAGTAGAAAATTTAAATATTATCGTGAAGTAAAGGAAACTGGGTGATTTGCACATCAGAACGTGGACCTCAGGAGACAGAACGATTAGTCCTTCATCCCAAGTCCCAAATATTATTACCAAAAATGCCAATGAGCAATTTAAAAAATATATTTATTGTGAACTAAATTATTCTTAAAAGTAGAGAAATTGTCCAAAAAAAATTTTGTACTCCAGGCTCATGTCGCTTTAAGACGTCAGCCCGCTTTGCAGCCGGTTTGGGAGCTATTAGATTTTTCGTTATCAGTTATTATACCGGGGTTCCAATAAGTGCAACGAGATAAGGTCTTAGGGAAATAGATTTTTCTAGTGTTTTGAAAAAAAAAATGTATAAAGTAAATCGGCCAAGAGAAAAAGTTGAAAATTATTTTCGAGTTTCTGAAATGAGCACTAAGGTTAATTGTAATTTATTTATTATTAAACCAGATTTTTATAAAAATTTCTAATGTTAACCATACTTACGTTTAGTCAAATAACCAAAACTGATCATTGTTTAAGACTAACCAATTCTATTAATTATTATTATTACATTTAAAATTAAAATAATTAATTATTAAATTTAAGAGTTAAAATTTTCATTTTTTAATACAATAAATATTTCACAAATTGAAATTAATTTGTATGACAGGCCATCAAGAGACCTTGACAAGCATCAAATAACGACGTGAATGATGAGTAGTTTGATAAATATTAAAATTCTTTAATTAGCAATCTGGATAATTACAAATGAATTATAAAGTAATATTTATATTTTGTTTAAAAATATTCCGCATAATTTAAAAACATTATCAGTGTGTCAGTGGGTGCATTTAAATATCAATATAAACAGTTTCTTTTAAGTTAATATTTTATGAGTGACTTTTTTTTTTAAGTGAAATCTCTTTTTCTGTCTTTTTTGCTTCCTTTTCGTACAGTGTGCTTTATCTAGAGCATTTAGAACTTTAGTGTAATTCTCATCGTCAACATTAATGGACATTATATGTAGTTTACCTTTTGGGCTGAACTAAAATCTTTTTTAAACTGAATTTCGACCTCCTTTTTGGTTCTAAAATTGGTTATTGGATATAGGTGCTGATTATGCAAATACTTACAGCACTTATTATTAGTATTATTATTATTAAATTAGACAATAGCTTTGGTTTATTTGGTAAACTCTTTATATCTCGATATTTGCAACAATCGCTGAAGTGCAATTTTTTACCAAAATCCAAATATTTTTAGCGATTCCCTTATTGATTGATGTTAGGTTATAAAAATATATTAGTAAAATGGCTTTCTTCGATTTTTATTTAAAGAAATGTTCGTTGTTATTGGTATTTATAAGATTTTCGAAAGCTCTGGCTTTTAATTAATTATGATTAGGTTACAATAGTATGGAAAAGCTTTTTTTAGAATTTTTAGGCGGTCCATTTTACCCCCGGTATTGCGTAAAAGGGCTAAAAATGTACAAATAACCAGAATTTATAATTATAATAACGAAAAAAAAAATTTAATTTTTTTTGGATAATTTTTGAGGTGGTCCTCCTTGCCCCAAGGGGCCCGCGTTGGCTTACCCTCCCTTACATAAATTATAAAGAGTTAAACTAGTCTGAGCTTCATAAACTTGACGCCGTCTATTCTGGTGTTCCGTTTGATTTCAAACAGTTTTAACCAAAGAAATATGGAAGAATTATAATTATTTATTAAAACGCATTTATTAAAAAAAACGTTAATGATTAGTAATTATTTTTCTATCTGGTAAAAAAATTGTTATTATTATTTATAAGATTTTAGAAAGTTCTGGCTTTAGGCTAAATCCATACAATTATCCAAAAAATAACACTTTCAATAAATTAATTTCGATTGGGTTATAATAGTATGAAATAGCTTTTTTTAGAATTTTCAAGACGTCCCCTGGTATTGCGCAAAGGGCTAAAAATGTACAAATAACCAGAATTTATAATTATAATAACGAAAAAAAAAATTGTTAATTTTTGAGATGAGTCTCTTTGCCTCAGGGGGACCGTCTTGCCCCACTCTCCCCTAAACAAATTATAAATAATTAAACGCGTCTATGCTTCATATTGTGCTGTTCCGTTTGAGTTCACAGAGTTTTAACCAAAGGAATATGGAAGAAGTTTGAGGAAGCGCACATTTTCACCTTAACTTATTGCCTCGCTCGCGCTACGATGTGTCGGATAGGGATAAGAAAACGCAATATGGCGAGTGTGTTGGTGTTTCCCCTCGCCGAGGGTTAGCGTTCGACCATTCTAAACGCGGACAACGACGCTATCTGAAGACAACTGACAGATTATCATTGCTGCCAAAGTCGGTTTCCGTTAAACTGGAAACTTGCCTTCGGGCTTTTGACGTCGAACGGCTTTGTCGTACGCCCGACATCGTCACCTATCTGATCTAACGAATTGAGACATTTGAAAGACACTCGAACACTATTTGAAACTCTCATCTGATAGCGACGCGAGCGTATGTGCTTCTACGTGTTTATGAGCTCAAATCTAACCGCAAATGGATTTTAAGGTCCATTTTGTTGGGAAGGATGATGCGGGAAAATAAAACGCCAGGAAGGGAACGCGCGGGGCATGTAAACATGTCTGCGGTTTTTGAACCGAGTACGTCACCCCGATGTTCGCACCTAGGGTCGTGATTTTGTCTCCAGAACCGGGTCAATCGGACTCTTGTCGATTTATAGGATATAAGGAGCGTTAGTGAGTTTTTCCGTTTTGGGTATAGTTATGTAAGTCAATGGGAACATCTTAAAAATGGGATCGTACAAGGCTATTTGAATTTTATGTAACAAAATTACAAAAGAAAAACAAAAGTAAGATGAATATAGAAATAAGTTAAATAAAATTAAGAGTGGATCAAAAAATAATATCCAAAACATTACAGACCAATAAGTAAATTATGTGTGTTTGATAAAATGTTGAAAAAAATAGTTTACAGTCGTATACTACCTACCGTTAAAAATATTATCATTGAGGAGCAGCATTTTTTTCCCGAGACGTTCTTTGGAGACAAACTTGCCGTGCTTTTCCGATTACATATCCAACCATATAGACCGCCAATTTCAAATCGATGCTGTGTACACCGACTTCAGCAAGGCTTTTGACAAAATTAACCACCAACTGTTGTTGACGAGACTTGCTGGGGAGGGAGTGTGCAGCCCACTTGTGAAATGGTCACAATCATATATTTCTGAGGGAGAGAGCGCTGTGTCGCTTACTGGACATGTGTCAGACCCGTTTCATGCAACGTCTGGAGTCCCTCAAGGTCCACCAGTCCACCAGTCCACCCAGGTTCCTGAGTCCACTATTTTTTATTATATATTTCAACAATATAAGAAACAGACGATCTGAAATTATTTCGTATCGTAGCGACCCACAGGGACTGCCTTAAAATGCAGCAGGATTTCATCAGGCTTGAAACATACTGCGGTGACAATCAGCTTTTTCTAAATCCTGCAAAATGTCACAGTATTTCGTTCACCAAAAAAGTCAACAAAATAGATTTTACTTATAAAATAAATAACAATGACCTGGTAAGAGTAAACGAACTAAGGGATCTGGGAGTTACACATGACACAAAGTGGTCATTTAAACACCATATAGAAAGAATAATAAATGATTCTAATGGAATGGTCGATTTTATTCATAAAAATTCCCAGGACTTCAATGATCCAAGAACGCTTATTTCCTCTTATTATGCTTCTATTCAAAGTAGGATTTCCTTCGCAACTGTTATCTGGAATCCGCGCTACGCAGTTCATATCAACAGAATCGAGAACACTCAAAATAAATTCTTAAAATTTCTCTCTATTAAGACCCACACTCGTATAGAAGAAAGAGATTATCGTCCAATTAAAAATCGGTTCAAAATACTCAGTTTGGAAGATAAAAACTGACAGTGACAGACTTGTGTATGCTTTACAAAATACCAAACTCACAAATTGATTCTCCATATTCTTTGTCGAATGCAAAGTTCGTATAATACACTTAACTCGAATTTTAACCTCGACATCTCTTCAATGTCTCAGGTGCAGTTTAAACGATATATCAAATACACCGATTTGAACTAACATTGTGGTTGCTATTGTTTGGTAATAACTACTGCGACCTAAACTTGTAATAAATAAATAAATAAATAAATAAAATTATAAAAGATACGAAAAATGATTCTTATAAAAATAAACTTCATGAAAACTCCATGAAAAAAGTATATCAAATGACCAATGAATTGGACAAAAACTGTGACATTACGCAAATAATATCAAATATTTAACGATTATTTTATAAGTATTGGAGAAAAATATCGCAGGCGACATATCGTCGACGAAAGCGTTTTAAAATTAAAAACATTGCAAATGCGTCAATGTTTCTAAGCCCTACAAGTACAAATGAGGTAAAGTATATAAAAAGTCTAAAAAATAACTGCTCCGCAAGTCGTAGTAGTAGGTCGGCGACAAAGATAAAGACCTATTTGAGTATTTGAGAAATGTTTAAAAGAGCGTCTGACCGAGTTTTTGCATATAAATAGCATCATGTCAAAAAACCAATTTGGTGTCAGAGAGTGAACCAGCACGGCGGATGTAATGTTTGAATTTGTGAATAGAGTCCTAGAAAAAATGAATAATCGATTTTGCGAACGCGTTTGACAGAGTTTCCCATACCTTGTTGCTTAAGGCTTTAGGAGCCTGCGGAGTGAGTGGGATTGTGTTGGAGGTTCTTGGGAGCTACCTTACCGCCCGCCCACAACAGGTGAAGATCGGGAAGACTATGAGCGAGATAGGGACAGTTAAACACTGCATACCACAGGGTTCGGTAACGGGACCCATAGTTTTTAATATTTACTTGGACAGCCTATACAGTTCTGCCCTAGATGGCAAACTTATTTCTTCTTAACTTGGTCAGAAGTCAGAGAAAAGGTAAAGATGAGCATTAAAAATATCCTCAAATCGTTAAAGCTAAGTTTAAATATTGCAAAAACACAATATATTGCAGACAGAAATTCTTGTGAACAATGTAACAGAACCCCTGAAAGAGTGCGCCGCTATTAAACGCTTACATGTTCTTTACCTGTGCAAGAAACTGCGATGCATCACCACACATTGCGAAATATTATGTTTCACGAATTTCGTGAAAATCTGAACTTTTAGCTCTTATTTATTTTGAAGAATGGATTATCATCAAGTAAAAGCCACCTCCGTTCAATTATATATAATAATGTAAGTGTAGCAGTTACAAGTTTTGCTGTGTAGTTATTATTGTTGTGGATTAAGTTGAATAAATTGAAATAAAAGCATTTTCACTACGTGATTTCTCGTTTTTCATAGGTCTTCTATAATATTTTGCCACATTTGTGACCAAATTTTAAAAATAGCGTTAAAATAGTTAAAAGCTTACCAAACGTGTTTCATATTATACTTTTTCTACGGCCTTTAGTTTTTGGGTACATTTTTGGAAAACGATACGAATATATTCACTGACATGACCGTCAAAATTACAGTCGTGCGGTAAAATCTAAGAAAACATCCGATTGCTCCCAAATCCGTGCGGCAACATGCCGGAAATGTCCGAAAAGTCCGATCGGTATATAATTATTTATTTTACAGAAGGGTGTCGCAAAAAGCTTTTCATAAATTTTAAGGTGACGTAAAAGTTTAAGGATGGGTGTCACTGGGGAATTTTTATTTGGTAAAATTTTTTATTGGAAAATTAGCTCGTTTAGTTATTTTGTTTGCTTTAGGGACCGTATAAATTGGTATAAAATCGTTATTTTAAAATTGTAGAACAGATCGAATCCTTTAAAATGGATGACCAAATTTTTGGTGGTGGAATTCGCTTTTGTCGCACTGTCAGGGTATCCCTATTCCTATCAAAGCGATATTTATTGGGTTTGGCCTGAACCGTGAGACTTTCCTATCAAATTCACCGAACGTCAGTATATAGTAATTCCTAACGTTTCAAGAATTGAGGTTAATTTCCAAAGAATTTTCAAAAAAATGTCAGCTATAAATTATTTAAAATGATAATAGAATTTTACCACCTATTTAATAATGTATTCGAAATTAACCTCAACATGTATAATGCTAGGTGTCGTCGTAGGTTTATCAAACTTTAGCTGGAAATAATTCCGAATATTCTCGAAGATGATGTAAATATATCCGTTAGCACTTAAAATTATTAAAAAAAAGGCTGGATGGTGTATACGGCCAAAGTTCTTCTTCGTATTCTGTAGTGAAAGAATGATTAAAACGTTTTCGAATGGGGCAAGAGTCCCTTGAAGATGATTCAAGAATTGGTCGACCAGTGGAGGTCATAACGGAAGATATTGATGCGATTGTGGAAGAGGTGGTATTGAGTGATCGACGTTTAAAGGTCAAGGAAATCTCAGAAATTACTAAGCTTTCTGATACAAGTGTTGGTCGAATCCTGCATGATCATTTAAGTATGCAAAAGGTTAATTGCAAGATGGGTTCCTAAAAACCTTTCGGCTATTCAAAAACAACGCCGTGTCGAGTGTGCGCGGTCTTTTTTGGAACTCTGTGGGTCGGAACCGAAGCCTGTGATAGAAACTATTGGAGATGAAACTATGGTTCTTTATTATGACCCTCGATCGGAGTGGCGTCGTAAGGGTGAAGCACCTCCAAGAAAATTCAGTGTCTGCCAGTCAACAAAAAAGGTGATGGCCACCATCTTTTGGGATTGTGAAGGAATTTTTTTGAAAGATTTTAAAGAAACTAATACCACTGTCAGTGGTAAATTTTACGCAACATTATTACATAAATTGCGAGACTGCATACGTGTAAAACGTCGAGGAAAACTGACCATGAGCGTGCGTCTTTTGCACGATAATGCATCTGTTCATACTGCTGGTGTTGCACAAGCTGCCATTTTAGAGTGTATGGGTTCCAACAGATAGATCATCCTCCCTATAGTCCAGATATGGCCCCAAGCGACTATTATTTGTTTGGATATTTGAAAAAGGACTTACTTACTTAACGACGAAGTTGAGTTTAAACCAGCTGTTTTAGCTCATTTTGCAGGCAAACCAAAAGAATATTTTTTTAAAGGGAGTGAGTTGTTAATAAAGAGATGTAATAAGTGTATTGAAGTTAAGGGGGATTATATTGAAAAATAATAAAAAATGGTTACTCTACTTTGTTTCTTTCATATTCAGGCCGGGAAATTTTGGCGCTGCCCTCGTATAATAATTCCAGACGTTTCAGATATTGAGGGTAATTTCGAGAGGACTTTAAAAAAATTGCCTGTTTATTATTGGCACCTATTTGATAATTTATTCGAAACTAACCTCAATATCGTTAGGAGTCAAATTTTAACTGCATATATTTTCGAACCTCCTGAAGATTATATAAATATGTTTTATAACAATATGGTTCATTTTATTTTGTAATTATGTTTAATCGTTTTAGAGATCGTAATTACTATTTCAATCAGTTTTTTGCTTTGTTTTAAAAACCTTCTTTATTGGTTTGCAAAATTGCAGCTTTAAGAGCTACTTGGATTAGGTGCGGGGATAATAAAACTGCGAGATATTTACGTAGAAGATATTTTTATTAATGCGTTTAAAAATCAAATTAAAAAACAAAAATATAACAAAAGGTATGTTTTAATATAATATATATGGCTTATCACACATCACTTTATTCACACGAATAACACCTAGAGTATAGTTTTTAAATAAAGGATACATTTTTTAAAGTATATTGAATATACTGTTTTCTTTAACATGTTTTAATTTACAATTAAATTTTTAACAATCTTTGGTACAATAAAAAGTCAACGTGTACTATCAATGTAAACTGGCATAATGAGGTTTAGTACTTTAATTTTATATACACCACTAAAATAAGGGGCAGTACCTAGTGGAACGTTTAAAAAAATGGGTTCTGCGAAGTTCGACTTATGGGGAACGTAAACACAATTACTACTTAATCGCGTCGATTCTGTGGATTACATTGAATTTAATTTCTATTGCCTAACGATATAATAATTAAAAGAAGCCAACACCCGTGTCGTAAGAATCGAGTTAATCGAAATTTTGATATTCTCCTTAACCGTGTACGCGTAGATATCTATTGTGCAGTTTATTTTTTTTTTCATGACCGCATTTTCAAAGACGTGGCAAGAGTTATCATCGGCCGATACTTTCGGTCGCATTTATTGTCTTAAAGCTTTGGCAATGTTTCTTTTTGTTTTTACTCACGCTCGTGGTGGAACTGGCCCGAATGTACGTCGTACAGGGACATTTTTAACCGTTTGCATTTGGCGCGGCGGTTTTTGAACCAAAATTGCACGTTTTTCGGCTCGAGCCGCGGGAATTTCTGACGGTACGCCATACAGTTTAGTTCTTCCGTGTACTTTATGATTAAATTATGCGACGGGTGAGTGTTGATAGCGAACCATTGCTCGAGCCTTGGCACCTCCGTCACGGGATCGATAAACGTTCGATTTCTTTTACGTCTTTCGTCGACGGTCAAGCTCGACATGCTCAGAGCGCTCGACGGTGCCGAATGAGACAGACCCGGTATGTACTGGCTCATGTACATGATATTATGGCTGAACATCGTGTTTGGCACGAGAGGAAACCCCGAAGTTAACCTATCCAGACCTTCGTGGTTGCGCGGTATCAACTGTCTGGCGTTTATATCGGGAGAGTTACAGAAACGTTGCGTAATCGACCTGCTAGGCGAAACATTCGATTCGTTGCGACTCTTAGACTCGTCTTCGGTTTCGCGGTCGTCCTCTTCGTTCGATAATGCTTTGTCCGTGTAGTTCGCTCTTTGTTGTTGTTGTTCTTCTTTGCATTTTTCAGTCTGCAAACAAAACGCTCGATTAGGGCGTTCGACGTTAAACGCCAAACGTTCGATGTTTTACCTACTTGAATGTCTCGGGCCGGCGAATACGAGATTTCGTTCTTGGGACTGGGTTCGCGCGAATTCGACTTCCGCGGCGTCGTCAACGACAATGGCACCGACGGACTCGGCGAATGCACCACTTCGTTCAAATCTTCGTCTTCCATGTCGGAACCGGGATTGGAAAATTCGTCGGACGTGTGTGAATTTTGCGGCGCACGCCTCTGCACGTTGTTTTTCAATCGGTCCGAGTTTAAATAGTTTTCCGCCATTAGAAAACCGCCGTTGGTCGGGCTGTGGTTGTTGTAACCGTTGACGGAAAGGTGCAAATTCGGCGTGACGTTTCTAACTTCGGCCCTTTTTTGTGCGGCCCTCGCGTTCTTGAACCAATAGACGACGTTGTTGATGTCTAAAGGTTTACGTCCGCGTCGCGACTCAAGGCCGTTCAATTCTTTGACGTATTGCTGGATTTGTTGTCGACTCGGATGCTGGTTCTCCGTGAACCACCGTTGCAGTTTCGGTAGCTCTAGTTCCGGATCGAAGCTGGTTCTCATGCGGGTTTTTTGAGTCGGAAATTGGCTGTGCACGTTTTGCATCGCCGGATGGGTGGTTTCCGTTAAGGGACGTTCGAGTGGCGGAGTCGGTTGGGGCGGTACCGAGTACTGGTTGGTATAAGACGGGATGAATTGGGATCGGCTCGCTGACGATTGGGAATTGAATTGCGTAGCCCACCACATGTCGAATTTGCGTCTCGTGTCTTCCGATAATTCCGGGCACACGCCCGTAGATGTCGAATTGCTGCGACATATCTGCGCCAGCACTATCTGAAATCAAAAGTAGAACTGAGATCCGTTTCGCACCAAAATATTTACAGGTCTTGTTTATTACGTTGTTATACCTATTATTATTGTAGATATTTTCTAATCATATGTGTGTGTACGTATATGTATATATGTGTATGCATGTAATTGTATTTTTTTACTCCGCTGCGCTCCACTCGTGTCAAATAAACTCGTGAGTCAAATTTTTATTTACTGGTTTGGCCTTGCAACTCAGGCAATTTGGCCAGTTCGCAAATATTGGCAAATATAATTGAAAATTCCTGAATGCTTTCGTATAGAAAGGGTCTTGACTATTCCATCATCCCCAAAGTTTGTTAACATATTCATACAGTTTAATAAATTTAGTAATTAGTTATAAAATGACGATCGATTCATCTAACGGCTGCAGCAATTATTTCATACGGGATATCCGATCCCATCTGACCTGCATACCAGCATGAATATAAGACATCCGCTAACCGAACAATACAGCATACAAATGTATAGACATTCACTCAAAACAAGCACTATTTCACATATCTATATGCATCCAACCAATCAATTAAAAGATGTACCGAACAAAATTTTTCTTTTCTAACTTTTTTGGAACCGTGCTGGAACAAACGTCCGCCATGTGCAATGGTTCCCATCCGACCTGGTCTAGAAGGTTAAGGTTTAATCCGTTGTGGGGTTAGGAATTGGTGTTTTTGTATGTGCGTAGCGCGTCATAGAGAATTTTTTATTAAGGAATTAACTTGAGGAGTGGGCTATATGTTTGTTGTTTAAGGGCAGAAAATAAAAAACAGACATTTTAAAATAACCTTCCGAAATCTAAATCAATGCATTAATAATAACTGCGAACGACAGATGGGGATTAAAAAGGTGCATTAGCAATTTGTCCCGGCCTTGTTGCATCACGTATTTATGTATTTATTAAATATTAACACTGAAAAAAGATTCATTTATATGATTTTGAATACTGACTGACGACAAACTGACTTATTATTAAATTTATATATAATCGTGTTTTCCCTTCCACTAATTATGTATTTAATATAATAACAATTTTTTTTTCAGTAAACTTAAGACGTTAAATAAACAATATGATTAAGATTCGGTCGTATAACGTACATACCTGTTTTGCGCAATCTCTTTTTATTTCGACTACATCAACGTAATACCTGTTTGATTGAACGCATTTTCTTTTTTACCAAATAATTTCATTTTTCGGTTTTCTTTTTAATGATTACATTAATGAGTTTACTTTTTAACAGACAAAGAAAGAGTAGAAAAAAAAAAAACAATACATATTAAGTTAAATCTGTAAAGTTAATAAAAAATGACATGAGAGCAATTAAATATTTTTTTCTACTTTATTATACCAGGCTAGTCAAAAGTACCAGAGCGCATAAATATCTTCAAAACAGCCTAGTGCGGAACGATAAAATTCAAAGGGTTTTTTAACATGTAGGATTCAAAAATGCTCACAGCAATGTTGTCTGATTTACCAGTTTTACGTCACACGTCATTATTTTATTTTAACTAGAATGCCCTATTTTTTTATATTACAATGAATTGCGAATGTCGAATTTTGCAGGATCCTGTGATTTCAGGATTTTATTTATATCAATTGCTGAGCTACGGCAGTATCGCTTTTCCAGTGACAAATAACGGAACCCTTAATCTTCAAAACTGCCAAAGCTGGAACGAGAAAATTTAGTACCTGGTGGTTTTCAACATGCATGTTGAATTCTGATACGCTACGAAAGTTTTCTGTTGTTCAAAAACCTTCAAAACTCTGAGTTGCAATTTTTTTAAATAAAAGTATTAAATCTGCCAACACTGTTAGCATTTCTTAATTCTGCATGTACGGGAACCTCTAGGTATTGAATTTTATCGTTCCAGCTTTGGTCGTTTTGGATACATTTAGGCGTTCCGGTAATTGTTACTAACCTAGTATATAACAGTAGCATAAATATTTTTTAATGAGTCTGGTAGCGAGTTGTACATTTAAGATGACGGATAGGAAGAATAGTTTCATTTGTTATAATTTCTAACATGTCTGTATGTTTCTACAGAATTTGCTTTTTTAAATAGATAAAATGGTGATTGATGTATTCTACGGGTTACAAACGTACATCTGCTGCTCATTCTGTGGTCAGGGATTTAATGAATAAAGCAGAGTGAAATGTTCGGAAATAATTTACAAAACATTAATTAAGAAATAAATAAAATGAAATTGCCTTATTGAAGACGTTAACAATTTTTGCCTAATTAACTCGTTCATTTGTAAGCTGTGTTTATTGTTATGTGTAGATGAAACAAATTTCTGATTTTTCGCAGAATATTTTTAAAATGTTTTTTAAATGTAGCCCACAGCCTTCTATAATTACAACCAAAATTTATAATTCATATACATTAGCCCTCTGAAATGATTGATACTCATTAAATTTTATAGTTGTTATACGAGGTGTGTTCAAAAAGTAAGGTGACTTTTGTAATTCAGTCAGTTTGCACGTTTAATTTTTTTTGTGAGACAGAAGCATTAGACGTGTTTTGTTTGCTCGACAATTTTCTGCTGTAAAAAAAATGGAACGAAGATTTTGCTTAATTTTTTTTTGTAAAAAATGGAATCCAAACACTTTAAATGTTGACAACGGCATATGTTTATAAGTGATACAAGCTGTTCCAAGATGGCCTAAAAGACGCCGATGACAAACCTCGCTTTGGACGCCATAGCACGTCGATAACTGATGAAAGCGTTGAAGAAGAAGTTCCGAAGTTTTGGGTATGAAACGTGTAGTAGCAAAATTTGTACCGAAAGTGCATAATTTTGAACAAAAGGACCGTCGAAAGAGCATCGCTCAAGAACTGTTAAACGACGTCAGTGATGATGAACATAAATATCAAGGTTTTGCTGACTGTTTTCTTCGATTATCGTGCCGTGGTACATCAAGAGTTCTTACCAAAAGGTCTTACATTCAATAAAGAGTATTGAAGTTGAAGTTATACGCCGTTTGCGAGAAGAAATACGAAGAAACCGTCTGAAAATGTGCATTTTGCATCACGATAATGCACCTGCTCACTCATCATTGTTTGTGTCTAACTTTTTGGCCAACAACAAAACCACAATCATGTCTCGGCCACCATATTCACCGGATATGACCCCAAAACTAACCAGAACTCAAGAAACCTATGAACGAAAGGAGATTAAGAAAAAATCGCTGGAAGAACTCAAGGCTATACCAGAAAGTGCTTACCGGAAGTGCTTCGAGGATTGGAAAAAACGTTGGCACAAGTGTACCATATCTGGGGACAACATTAATTTTGACTCTTTGATAAAACTTAAAAATCACCTTATTTTTTGAACACACCTCGTATACCTTAAGTTAACGGTGTCCCGGAATGACGCAACAGAGGTCGAAACGTCAATTAATAAGCAAATTTGATCTGGAGTAGTATTATTGGCCAATATCCAACTATCATTGTGGTCAAGTAAAAAACTTTCCAGCTTTTTTTTCTCTCTGAAGCTCCGAAAAAGCATTATTTAGAAAACGGATCAAAGGTGAAAATAAACCATTAAAATTACGATACATAAACATAAATGTAACCAAGATTAAATTATCAAATTCAAAACGTCTTTAGCAAGTTTAAATTAGACTAAGACTAAATCTTACGCCGCCTATAGTATAAAAGAGGGCTTATCTAAAGCTGTTAAGGAGGGAAAATAATACGGGGCGCGTATTAGCAACTGTTTATACATATGTTTTCAGGGTGAGATTAGGCCGTTTTGGAAGCAGACGTTCGAGCCCGCGTTTTCCGTGAATTTATCTTCGGTTCAGCTACATTCAAATGAAAAGCGAGCGAATGTTATGATTTATAAGCTGCCGTTAGCTGGCTGCTTTTTAACTTATTTCGAAAATCGCGAAAATCCCGGGTAACTAACCTTAATCTTCCCTCCATTAAAGCGGGATATTTCGCAGAATTTATACGGTCGTATTTCTATAGAAGTAAATTTTTGCCTGGAGGTTTATTAAATTTTTAAAAATAAATTCTTAGCAAACTCTTTGAGGTTTGGGTTATTGTGCGGTGTGTTTGTGTTTGTGATTTTATTCATTCTGAGAGAACCATGTACACATGTAGAATATACTTCTTAAAACGGATATTTTTTATTTTTTTAAATAATAATAAATTATGAAAGGACACTAATTTAATTTAATTTTTGCTAAGGGACAAGAAATTACAAAACTTAAAATGGGTAAGCGGCTTGATAATTACATGGGTAAAAAACCTCCCAGGACGCCACTGGATTGGTTAGCTTGAATCCATTACTATCATTACTTCAAATAACTTAAATAAGGAGTTAATAAAAAATCAGATTCCAAAAAACAAACGATCTGTATTTGAGATGTAGGCAAAAACATGTGTGTTACAAGGATTAATGTCACTTCAGTTATTAAGTCGAATTCGGTGCACTGATCAATTTCATTCATCAATTCATCAACGTTCTCCGACTATTAATTGATAAATACGGAAACGGGATATTTTTTATTTTTATTTTTTAAGCATTCCTGAAGAGAAATGGCAAATGAAAAATGTTCATTTGACTTCAAGGTACTATAAAATCAATAATACAAATGCGAACTAAATTCGAGAAATAATTCATAATTTTTTAGTAAATCTAAAGAACTTATTGTATTAAGTATTCCACTTACTACTATTTTTACTAATGCGATAACTCCTCCCCTCGTTTTATTCTTTTTGAACCTCTCTGTCAACCGAAAACCAATTTAGTTCTAACTTTATAAAAAAATCTGAATTAATACAAAATCAGCAATACCATTCATTTATACCATGAACAAGTTTTTAATGGTAAGTAGAAGAACAGACCCTAGAATATTAATCAGTAAGATCACTTCATCGACCAATTAAATGTATAGACAGTAGAGAACAATTTAACGACCTCTAAACTAGACTTGTCACTTATTTATTTGTAATGGCCCTGTGGTTCATTTTAAAGTATAATTAAATAAAACATAAAATACCAATTAATACACATATTTTTCTTGAAGAAGGCAGACAAGGTAAAATTATATCAATTTCTCATAAAATTTGGTAAGAGAGCGAGAATTGATATTTCTCCTCTGGATTTTTTCTTCATGGAATATTTAAAATCAAAAGTGTATAAGGAAAATATCCAGAGCACTGATTTGCAAAGAAGTTGATGGTGCGCATTTTCAACACCCAATAAAGTAATTTCTTTGACAAGTTATTTATTCCTTTGCTCAGAAAAAGTAGTGATGAATTAAAAAAAGGAATTGGGTATCTACTTTTAAACCCATCCTGTATATTTTCGATTTGCTGCAAAAATGAATAACTTAGCTGTTCTCTCTCTATAATTACAATTATATACAATATATATAAATACTATTCCTCCTTATGTTATGGTCGTGGAAAATGATTTGATATGTTGCGTTGTTAATGGATACTTATTACTTACTTGCTTTAAACGAAACATAAAATATCAATTAATACACATATTTTTCTTAAAGATGACACTACTACGATAGGGTTTTTTTCGGAAAAAATATGTTTTTCAATCACAGCGATAATTGTTATTGAGTTGAAATAAAAAGCACCTCTTATAATTAGAAATTAAAACGGAGCTTATGTTTGTTAAAACGACGCTATTCACTTAACTTAGTGACGAAACGTTCTTATCGGTGAAATAGCTTCTTTTTTTTTATGAAAGTGGGTTTAATATAAATTTCTAACGGGCGGTGCCATAACCATCGACCCACGCGATTTTGAATTATAGGACGTTATTGTAAAACATTACTATCTGCGTCTATTATAAATTAATACCGAGTTTTAATAAAATACCAATCAGCATGATCCTTAACATCGGGCCACAGAAACGAATTTCTTTAATTGTCTTCGCGATCAACGGGATTCTATAAGCTTAATAATAACATTTGCATAATTGATTTCGACCATCGTAAAGTTAAAACATCGATAAAATAAAAAGTTTAATTCGAAATTGATATTTGCTTTTAATTATTTAAGTCGGTGGCATCTCGTCGTCATCTAAAAGCCTCTCTCACGACAACTTAATTGGATAATGTTATAAAAGAAGCGTCAAGTTACGATTATTTATTATTTAAATTAGCCACTAAACGTGCGTTATTAAAACGATATACGTACGTAACATTTGCATGCGTTTGTATTTATAATCGTACGTTTTAATACGGTCGTGGACTTTAAATTTCGAAAATTTCAGGTATGATGTATAAACGTTTGTAATTAGTGGTGACGTTGTCCGGGTTATTTTCCGCCCGTCAAGTCCTTCGAGACAAAGTCTACCGCATCGTCGGCTACGGAAAAATACACAAACAAGAAAATTTTCGTTTATAAACACCCCCGCGTTAAACCCCCGGCCATGTAACCCCGTTATGAATCACGTCTTAAGAATTGAAAGAGAACGAATGTATTAAGGGTGCAGATAATAGTCGTAACCTCGCTTTTAATAAGATTAGCGAGCATTATTTCATTGTATTAATAAGATCAAAAGCCTCGCGACACGGAACTCGCAATCCAGATTTCTCGGTCCTTCGCGCTGCCAAACCCTCCCCCCTACACCCCGCGTGAGAGTGTTATAAAATATTCGTTGAATTCTTGTTGATAATAAAACTAACCTCATACCTAATTTAAGGGAAAAATGAGTAAATATTGTTGTTTTTGTGAGAAATTTTGAAAATAATTTTGACATGACAATTGTTTCGACAAAACCGAGTCTTTATCAAATGTCATTTTGATAAATGGATTTTCATCAAGTAAAAGCCACCTCAGTTTAATTTCCTAAAATAATGATGTTGTCTTTGTGCGTATTTAAAGAAGAAATGTATCAACCGTACAAGATTAGATTACCGTAGATAATATGATTGAAATATGCAACTTAAATTCATATTTTCATCGTCAGATTAGTGATAAAGCCACGTGAATATTTAATTTCGGTATTTCTCGCACGTTTTTAGCAACAGTAACGGAACCGAAAAACCACCTGCCTCTATTATTAAGCTCGATTTTCCTACTTTGACCGATCGATTATTGGTTTTTATAAATTCTTTTCTGGCAGAGGACTTAAATTGTACTATACTTATTATCAACCTAAAAAATGGGAATCAAGGATACAATTTACTTAAAATTTTCATTGCATTCATAAAAGGAAGCATTTATTGAAGCAAGCAAAAATTGAAAATTTTCGTTTAATCATAGAAATTTAATTAAAATTTTAGATTTTTTTTCCAATAAACTTTCACAGGCTTTTGTAATACTGTTTAGACGTTATAATATAACACAGACGTATCCCTAACATTTTAAGACCAGTAAACCGCTACTAACATGTATGTATGGTATTAATACCATTTAAATATTGTAGAAGTATTATTCGAAATGGTTCTACCTACCAATGCTCTTAAATAATTGTGAAGTACGTCATTTATAGGAGCATTCAAATTTAATTGCAGATTAGAAATATAGGAAAGTGTCTGAAACGGACTTTGCGCTATTTTTACATATAACATATAGATTCTCACCTCGTCCAACGGGCATCCGGAGGAAATGAGAACGCTGTGGGACTGCAACAACAAATATCTCAGCAACTTGTCTTTGATGTCAGCCCACGATCCGGGCCTCCCCCGAAACACTTGAATCCTGAGTGTGGCAATGGTCGTCAACTCGCCCAGTATATCCCCGACGGTCACCAAAGGGTCGTCGGATATTTGTTCGAACGTCAACGCTTTCCAATTTTTTATAATAACAGACCCTTTGGCAGCGGCAGCGCTTTCCGAAGAATACCCCAAACGGTAAAGCGCTGCCTGGACTAAGTTTTGAAATGGGGTACCCGTGGGGATGATGACGTAAGTGTCGGTCTCGACCATCGGTCTTCGACGCCACACCCCATGCTGGTAACGATTTTCTTCTAATGTTGATATGGCTTCTACTATGCAGTGCACGGGAATCGATTTGCCTGGAAATGAATTTCGATAGTTAATTATTTTTCAATCTAAATAAGACCATTTCATTCAAAAGTTCGTTAGCGTTGTCATAATAGGACTGGGGTAGTTTTTGAATCAAGACCATATCGACATTTTGCAACTGGGGTGACTTGCTGCCATTTTGTTGGAAGTTAAATAAATTAAATCGATACCGATTTGGTGACGCAGCTGCTAAAAGAATTCCTCTTTGATGTTCTAACATCTAAATGTTGCCGTATATCAAATTTTCTAAGATCATAGTAAAAAAAAATCTATCGATGAAAATCTCTCGTATATGGTTTTATTATGAGAAGAAAACATCTCTTTTTCATTAATTTTGATAATAGTTTATTTTAGATTTACATGTTTACATATTAGATTACATATTTATTAAAATGGTAGAAGTATCATGTTTAGTTCCAGATTATTATATTTTCGAGAATAGTGTCCAAAATTTCTCTAAACTAAACTTAGTTCGTTAGTGTGGTGAATGGAAAAATAATTCATTTATTCGATATTTACATGATAAACAAAAGAAAATCAATTTTCTGCTAGCAATTCCAACATTTTAAAGAGAAGGAAGAAGAAGGTTCGTCAATATTTTAGATTTTCTAGTGTTAGGTCGTTCCAACTAATGTCTCTGTGCAGTTCTTCAAATACTGTTTTTGCACCATCCACGATTTGATTTTTGAAACGATAAGATATTAGAATACTTAATAATCATTCCTGAATAAAGAAATGTGTGCGTATTGCAAACAAATTAATGTTTTGAAAAAGGTGAGGCATGCAGTACTGGAAAGAGAATACTTTTCAAAATCCACCACCATTGGCAAAAACTCGACGTAGAGTCCTGTTTGCATGTACCCACAACATATATATTATATTATATATAATATATAAAATGTAATAATCAGACTGGTGCTTCCGACTTGATATCCCATTAAAAGTCTCGAATCCCAAACGAATTTGCGAAGAACATTTTATGCTCTTCTTGGGGTACCTACAGTCTAGAAAAAGCATTAATTCATACGGAGCAGGCATATCTAAATTAGAAAATGATCCGTCAGTTCGAGGTTAAAAAGTTACGCGGTTGATGATGGAGGAGATAAATCCGAAGCAATTTCAAAACGTGGCCCAACAGGGCAGATGATCATTTTTCGTTTCATACTTTCCGGCAGGGGCGTAGCAATTGTAAATCGCCGCGGGTTAGACAGGGCCCCGGTTTACTGAAGTAATACTATCAAAGCGTGGAAATGGTAAAAGGCACTTTTCCGCCGATTTTTTTTTTGTCATTTATTCGTTAAAAATTAGGTTAAAAATCTAATTGGGATTAGGAGTATAAAATTTTAGTGCGCGCCGCTGAAAGATCTCGTCAACTTTGGGGAATTTAACGCGAACGTGTAAAGCGGAAAAGTAACCAAGTGATAAGCAAGACAGACAGATCAATTGATAGCACCGAACAGATGACAGTTAATGGACCTCTTTATTTCCTATCCACGTAAAAGATGGTTCCTTTTCAGAGGGTTGGCGAATGTTTCGTTATCGTTCGATGTTGCTAATTAGCCCTTGGGTTGCTTTAAAAAGCTCAATACTTTGTCTAGCTAAACTCGTAATCGAACAATACAAGATTAATCCAAAAAGTGTATACTTTAGAGATATAAATACTGTTAGATTGATTTTTTATTTCGTCGTTTTCCAGGATCACTTTTAATTTGTAGCTTTTAAAATTTTAATTGAACAATTGATTTTATCAGAATAATTTTTTTCATTCTTCATTTGTTTACTGTTTTTACAAATAAACCAACTGCTTAAAGGATAATAGAAAATTTATACAAGTTAGTCGGCAACAGTTCTTCCAAAAAAGGGACCAGTAATTTTTCAAATTCACGACCTTTGTTTACCGAAATAAAATTCGGCTATAGAGACGATTCATATATAAGTATATTTTTAAAATTAATTTTCAGTCTTTTTCACAGTTGCGTATATTTATATTCCTCAGAATTTATTACCCCATTTTTATGTTTTTTATACCAATAATTTTGTGGTGTCCAAAACATTTCCACAACATTTTATTAAACAAATAATACTTGGGTGCAAATGCGGGCAAAAGATTCAAATTATTTCATGTATTGTTATTATTGTTACTATCATTTAGTGGTATTTTTATTATTTATCACACATATATTGCATTTATTTTGTATGTTAATAATATATTAATACCGAAGTTCCTAATTTTAAATATTTTTTGCTTAACTATTTATTTTTATAATGAATCATTGTTATAGAAGGATACAGTTTACACCTCTGTTTATTTATCAATTTAATCATTGCATTTATAAATTAATAATTTTCGCATTACATCATTCAAAGAAATTGAATTAAAGAAGTTTCCCCTTCTGTAATTTAGTACACATACATTGCAATATAAAAAATATACTTCTTAAATGATATACTAGTAGCTATTGTCTACATTTAATAAAGATAAAAATATTTTATTACTATATGATATTTTCACATATGAAAAAGAAATAAAAAAGACGAGTTTGGCTAAAATAATAAATATAATAGTAATTATACATGATAGAGGTGAGTAGATAGTTGGGATATTAATTATTCTAAGATTAGGTAAACAAATAAAGTAAAACAATTGTTATGGACATAATTATTTTTTAAAATATACTATTATATACAATGTTATATCGTATGTGTATTTTTTTAAACATACGATATAACATTGTATATAATGCAATGCAATGCAATGAAATGCAAGCCGATTAATTTATTTATGTTTTTATATATCAGTCGTGTCTTATTGCACAACAACTCTTCAGAATATATATATATATATATATATATATATATATATATATATATATATATATATATATATATATATATATATATATATATATATATATATATATATATATATATATATATATATATATATATATATATATATATATATATATATGTATAGGTGGTAATCCGGGTGTTCATCCGTTCGTTGTTTGACCCTGGAGTAGGATCATTCGCCTGACGTTTCGCCAAAATATCACTTGGCATCTTCAGAGGCCGCGCGTCCAGGTCACAGTGTTCGAAGTGTTTTCGGAGCGCGAGCATTGAAGATGCCAAGTGAGATTTTGGCGAAACGTCTGCAGGATTCCAGTCGGATGCAAGATTTGCAGGATTCCAGTCGGATGCAGGATTCCAGTCGGAGTTCAACGAGCGAACGGATGATATCCCGGAATATAGTGTCATCACATATATATATATATATATATATATATATATATATATATATATATATATATATATATATATATATATATATATATATATATATATATATATATATATATATATATATATATATATATATATATATATATATATAATTATTTTTAACGTTTCGAATTATTGTGAAAGAAAATGGCCCGCAGAGGCGCTTGGTATTTGGCAAGGTATTTAGTTGGCGATAGCGCGTAGGGTCGAATTAACGCATTTCCATTTGTATACCATTGGACAAGAGTTGTTGTAGATTAATGCCTTTTAATATCGACTAGCAATTAAGCTGTCTGTAATAGCGAATTAAAAAAAACGCAGGGCAAAGTGACCTGCAGATAACAAGTTGATTGACGCAAAACTATTTTTAAAAATGAAAATAATTAAACTTAATATATGTTGTCCGTTAACAATTAACAACGAGCTGAACCTGACTGAATTTACATAGTGATTGAGCCTAATGCAGTCCAATTATAGTAGTTTAATAGTAGTGCAATTTTCGTTTGGTGTTAAGTTGTTTTCGATATATATATCCTCCTTGTGTATCGATGCAATTTTATTACACTTGGTTCGTTTTTTCCTGATTTATGAACCGACTGCCACCAAGGCTACGATTGTTTTACAATTATGCCGTTGCACGCCACAACTATCACCAAGCAAAGCAGTAGCGCGACTAATACTGTTACTAATACTGTAAATATTTCATATCCGATTTGTAAATCACCGGGATCGCATAACAAATGTTGTCAATGGAAAGGACGCGTTTCCGTAATTATGGATATACCTTTGAGCCGTTTGTGTGTGTGTGCAATTAAATACCTGAAAAGCTTTGTTGAGTTTTTTAATCAACGTCGTTTTCAGGATGCAGAAAATCGAAAATCCGCTTTTCGCAGAAAACTTATTGCCGTTTCGTGATTTAATAGGTCGTTGAAAAGGGTAAGGAAAAGATGTTACAACTGGTATTAAAATTGTATTCTTTAAGCGACAGTCCAAATACTCATATTTCTGAGACACGTATATAACAATAAAAAAAACCTATTTAGTAGTGTGATTAGCCCAAAAACATTTAATATCTAATATCTATATATCTAATATCTATATATCTAAATATCTAATCAAATATAAGGTACATGAAAATTAACGTCCAACGTTGCAGCTGTCTCCAAAAGGTCTGTCCAAAATCTTAGCAAGTATTTCTGACTGCCGGGTGTTTCCAAAACACGGGATGCTAATTTAAACAATAAAAATTTTACAGTTTTCAGTTCCTCTTCTGATTTCAAAAGGTCATAACTTTTTTCTCAGTGTATTTTGTTAATGAAATGATTGCCTGATTATTTATTTCTAAGCGAAAAAGTAACTCTTGTTAAAATTAAATGTTTTTTTACCAGCAGTAACTACCATCATTGCAACGTTCTATCGATCTTGACATATGCGTTCTACTTATTTTATATCTTGGTGGAACCTCTACCCAAGATTTTCGGGAACATAGTGCAGATGTGTGAGTGTAAAAAGTATAATTTTGTACTCTTATTGCAATCTTTTTCTCTAACTTTCTCTAGCATGTTTGCCACAATGTATTTATAATTTGTATATTTGTTATTTCCTAGAAAACCTGTGATAACAACAGCAAAGGAAACCCATTTCACCTTTTCAGATTCGATCATGGTATTCACAAAGTTTTGATCTTCCATTAATCATTTTATTTAAAGACGTACAAAAATTCCTTCCTCCGTATATCCTGATTGCTGACCTCGTAGAAGTTCCCTCAAGCAGTAGTTTCAGGTTCTCGTATCATTCTTTCAGGTACAAAAGCAAGAACATTTCCGTTTTGCAAAAAAACAGCTTTAAGGCTTCTCTTGGATGAGTCAATAAAAAACCTCCAGTAATCAGAATTGTAGCCTGTACCTAGTTTTTTTATTAGATTAGGAATATCGGTACAATAAATAAATTAACCATTTTATTCAAAATGCCAGTAAATTTTTATTTCGAAATATAGATGCTAAAAACTAGGTAAGCTTCTCACTAAGTCATTAAATTGTGATTGTGAAAATAACTATGGTTGCTGAGAAACAATCCATATATCACTAAGGGTTTTTTTATTTTTTTACTTTAAAACAGGGATGTAATTTTACGTCTATATTTCTTGACCACAAAAGAACCCCACACATAGCAAAACGTATCTGGAGTATTTCCGACCCGACTCGGCAATGTTTTGACTACATATTTGGTAATCCCAGATTTTATATTAATTTTAAAACAATGAATATGACATCTAAAAAATTAATTCAAAAATGTTGAGTGATAGGAACAAAAATACATTGTTTTTTTATTATTTTAGTCCAATATATAATTCCAAAAATATGAAAAATACCAAATCACAAGATCTTTATCGTCCGGAGACCATTATTTTATCTAATAGTGACATGGTTATTCCTCAATGAATTAAGAAAAAAGGCATTTGCTGTAAGCAAAATTCAAAATATTTTTTGTTGGGGAACAGTTCATAGTCAAAAAAAAACATCAAAATATTTTATTTAAAATAATTTATCTATTCCGCTCCGGTATCACACAATAAAAACCAGAATATTTCGATTACTCCAGGAGATTTTTTTGTTTGGAAAATGATTAGTTTAACAATAAAAGATACACTGAGAAAAGAGTTCAAAAGCAAAGCTGGGATATCAAATTTTACAGTACGTTTTGAAATGTACTTATTTTTCACAGGCTTTTGAGAGACACCCAATATACTGTAAACCTTCATTTGTTCCTGTACACATATTTCTGAAATATTTTATAGACTTAAATTTAAATTTTCTCACGAAAGGCCGCGTTTTTTTTTTCCTTTAGTCGAAAACGAAGGCGGAGGACAATTTTAACGCTACCGTTCTGTAGATTAGAAAGGTGCACATAGGGCGCCAACAAATATGTTCTTAAATAATAGTCCGCAAAAATTTGCGTGAAAGGGGCGTTGGCAAGGTCGTCGCCATATTCTTAAACCGCCGGTGTCAGTGTGAAGGCGACTGGAAGTGGCGGAAGACGACAGTGCCAAGTCCCGACATCAACTAATAAACCCACACGAAGGAATTAGATGCGCTGGTCTGCCCTGTCTATGCTAATCTTGTTAGGTTAAGAAGGTTTCTGCATATTACGGAGCTTTAGCCTAAGGCGGGGTGCCGGGCGGTTCACCGGATTAGTTGAGAGCTTACTCCGCACACCCTGCCAAACAAAGGCCTTTAAGGTATTGTAAGTCGGCCGACTTATTTTCCTTTTATTAAGACCAGTTCGGACGGTCTTACGATGCAGATGCGGTCGCCGAGACGACGCACACTTATTCATTCTTACAACGTTGCCGTCTTGAGATTTTCAATCCTCATCTACCCTTCGTGGTCTCATGTCGGCCTACATCTCTTTCGTTTGCCTGAATTACCCTTGTATGTGTTCATATTTCCATGTTTAATGCCCAATTAGAACACAGATAAACAGGCATTACCAAGAATCCAAAAGTTTATCATGATTCCTGACAAAAATAACTTAAAAAGCTCATTGGTATTCCTGAAGGTTAAAGAGGAGATGACATCTATGAATTTAAATGAGATTGCGAGTGCAGTATCTTCAACACATTTTCGTTTTACAGAATACACCGCACATTTGAGTTACGGAAGAAGGAAAAAATGTAATCTGGAACAACACCCTCTAATGAGTAATTCTAAATCTTGAGTTATTAATAGGTTATGAGATGAAATTTAGAGAAAGATAGATAGATAGTTTGATTTAGATCACCTGCTGAGGTTGCTAACTTGGATAGCTATGTAGATGTTAAACTTAGTACTTAGTTGATCGTCCATCCACCCCTCGTGGTCTCATGTCGTCCTACATTGTTTGAATGAATAACGCTTGTATGTGTTCATATTTGTATGTTTAATGCCTAATTGAAACACAGATAAACAACCATTACAAAAAATCGAAAAGTTTAGCATGGTTCCTGACAAAAATAGCTTAATGAGCTCATTGGTATTCATGAAGGTTAGAGACGAGATGAAATCTTTGAATTTAAATGATATTGCGATTGGAGTATCTTCAACACATTTTTGTTTTAAAGAATACACCGCACATTTGAATTACGGGAGAAGGAAAAAATCTAATCTAGCCCAACACCATCTAATGAGTAATTCTAAACCTTGAGTTATTAATAGGTTATGAGATGAAATTTAGGGATAGATACATAGTTTGATTTAGATCACCTCCTCAGGTTGCTAACTTGGATAGCTATGTAGATGTTAAAGTCAGTACTTAGTTGATCTTCCATCCCAGGTTCCACTTTTCAGTGAGTCTAAAAAATCGTGATCTACCCGTCGTGGTTTCATGTCGGCCTACATCTCTTTCTGTTGCCTGAATTTCGCTTGTATGTGTACATATTTCTATGTTTAATGCCCAATTAAAACACAAATAAACAAGCATTACCTTAAAGAGCTCATTGGTATTCCTAAAGGTTAAAAAAGAGATGAAATCTATGAATTTAAATGAGATTGCGATTGGAGTATCTCAACATATTTTTTATTTAAAAAATACACCGCACATTTGAGTTACTGGAGTAGGAACAATCTAGTCTAGCCCAAAATCCTCTAATGAGTAATTCTAGATCTTGAGTTTCTGAAAAATGGGTTTACTAATAGGTTATGAGATGAAATTCAGAGAATAGAGATAGTCATGGGCGATTGAACGACTTAGATAGTTTGATTTAGATCACCTGCTGATGTTGCTAACTTGGATAGCCGTAGATGTTTAACTCGGTACTTAGTTGATCTTCCAACTCAGGTTCCACAATTCAAAGAGTCTAAAAATCCTCATCTACCCTTGTGATCTTATATTTATCTACATTTTTTCCCTCTACAACTCTTTTTTTTGCCTTAATTCCTCTGTCTTGCACTAGTATGTTCTCATAGTTTTATGTTTAATGTGCAAATTGGAGATGTTTATAATGATTCCAGACGGAAATGGCTTAAAGAGCGACTTTCTATTCCTAAAGGTTTGATTGACTTGTTGGAGAGGAGAGGGCATCTATGAATTTATATGAGATTGCGAATTAGAATATGTAGGGTACAGAAAACCTTCAAAACATTTTCGGTTCAAATAATATACCGCATATTTCAGTTACGGGAGTGGAGAAATTACAATCATATTTTATTATTTTGTATTATGAATTTGTTATTATTTATAGTGAAATGGGTATGGAGGTTATCTCAGTCGGCACAATAAAGACAAAAAAAATGCTCAGATGCTTTTTATAAAACTTCTGGATTTTTCCTGCGTCGGTTTTTGTTGACTGGAACTTGCTGATGTTTTGCCAATCATGCTGTTGGTTTCTTCAGAGCTTGACTGAAACTGGCTGGCATTTTACTCTGCACCTGGGGCGAGGGGGGCGAAGCTAAATGGGAAAAAAGTCCTCGCCACCTTCCATCTAAAACCAAAATTATGGAAACGCTACGTCGATGATACTTTTGTTATTTGGCCTCATAGTCAAGAATCCCTAGTAGATTTTCTTAGACATTTAATCTCTATTCACCTTAACATACGTTTTACCATTGAATTAGAAACTAATAACAACCTCCTTAGATATTATCGATAGAAAATCAGACCTAACATTGGGTCATTGTGTTTACAGAAAACATACGCACACAGACCGATAAACGTTTTGTCACATCACTTATCAACTCTCACAGAGTCGTAAAACTATGTTAGCCCGATTCACTGAAATCAGAATTAACACACTTTACCAAAACCTTCCAATAGCAATGAAGCCGAAAGCAATCCCACACTTGCCACTGTTGTCCTTCCTTACATTCAAAACATCACTGACCACATATCAAAAGTTCTAAAGAAATATAACGTCAAAATCAGATTTACCACTTGTCCAAAAATCTCTCAACATCTTCGATCCGCCAAAGACAAAATTCTATTTCAGATACCAGGAGTTTACAGCGTTCTATGCATATGCGGCAAAAAGTACATTGGAGAGATCGGGCGAAAAATATCAACTATGCTCAAAGAACATGAAAGATCCTTAAGACTACGACAAATAAACTCATCAGCAGTTGCCGAACACAATCACGAAACCGAATTCTTGCATGTAATCGATTGTTCTACCCACGAAAAATTCGAGAGTCATAGAAATCTATAAGCAACCTAACAATCTTAACCGCGACTCACCTGTCACCGATATGGGAATCAGTTATCCGAGACTGTGTTTATGCCCTTCATTTAGCTCCGCCCCCTTCAAACAATATATAAGAAGGTACAGAGCAAAATGCGAGCCAGTTTCACTCTAGCTCTTAAGAAGACAAAAGGATAATTGGCAATTTCGAGTCAACAAAAACCGACTCAGGAGAAATGCAGGAGTTTCTTTGAAAAAAAATCCTTAAAATTTTAAAAAATATTGCAAATTTTACCCAAAATTCTTTTTACAGTTTTACATTACAGAAAAATTCTGCAGATCACATTTTGAAACTTTAACCCATAGTGGCTCATAATTTAAAATATTCTGGTCGAAAAAATAATTAATCGATTTGTTAGTAAGAAGGAAAAATATTTTCTACCTAAGGAATATAAAAAAAATCAAAATATAAAAACGTTCAATTTTAACTTGCGCATTTTTTATGAAAGGGAAGCATTGAATTAACAAGGCATTAATAAATATTAAATTTTGAAATATATAACAATAAGTAAATTATGTACATATAAATTAATTAATTGATATACTGCGAAAAAGTTTAGTAAGTTTAATTAATCTGACAGCCTTTTTGCAACCAAATACCTAATAGCTAATTTAATGATAAAACTTTGATACAAAAATTGTTCCTTCCCGTTTCAAAAATCGATGCACGCCCTCTATATTTGTTTAGTTAAATGGACACCCTATATACGTATACGCTCTATCAGTTCCGCGCTTTAAGAAGGATAAACTAACTGTTAGGGACCTAATTGTGATTCAAGGTAGGAGCGAATTTATAATTTGTGTAAGAAAATGATTGGATTATCATATCCTGATATCGAGCGTATCGAAGTGGCAACAGCGCATTCTAAATCTCGGGGATCCGGCTGTGGATCCGGAGCAGGACCTAATCCTACGGCTCACCGCGCTGTGTATAGTCCACTAGTCGCTAATCCCACTGCCTCTAATCCAGGCAGGCTGACCACCGTCTTAACTGGGGCTCATATTGCCTTCCGGTCCTTTGTTCTAGCTCTACTGATCAATACTGCAACCTTATAAATAATAAGACCAACTAAATAACTGGCGGTTCGACGAAAGCTCTTGTCGGAACAGAGATTTCTACGAATAAATCGTTCTTATCGCCATTTGGCGATCGTCGTCATATTGTTTGCACTGATTATAGCCTGTGTAAATATTTTCTCACGCTACCCATAGCCCGGCTTCAGCAAAATTAAAGGGTGATTTTCTAATTTTCATTAACGAAGATACATAAAGATTTGTTTAGTCATCCAATAACTATACAACTCCAACCTTTCTGGTTTAGTTGAGAAACTGAAGGATAATAATGATCTTTATTTGAAATTTGAAATACTTCGTACAAAAGAAAAATAAAACTGCAATAATGTCAAAAAAATAGTTGTGTCTTGAATTTATCCATCTCAAATAAATTTGCCTGGTGGTTATTATCCCCCTTTTTGTATAGGTTATTGTAACAAATAGAGAAACGTTTGCCCTCATTAGAGGGATTTAAATGTTAACCAAATCAGCTCCAAATTCGATTCTTTAGTAGTAAACTCCTATTCTTTCTTGCAAATATTCTCCATTTTCCTTGAAGGTCCTCATTTAGTCACATTTGATTTTTATAATCTAGGACGACTAAAATAGTGAAGTAAGAGTCAACAATATAAAACGCTTCTTGAACTGGAAATTATAGGTTGGGATTAAATAATTAAATAAATTAATGATTTAAAAATTGATTTATTATGTCTCCTGTTGCGTATAAAAGTCGTATTTATTGATTAAATACGGGCGTATCTTAAAAGCGTAATATGCCCCAGAATCGAAATTTCTGCCCTTAAATCTTTATCACAAATCCGGCATGAAATCGTATTAGCGCAAGAACAGAACAGAGGTAGAGGAGCCGTAAACAGTATTGCGGGTTCGAAGACCCTATAAACTATATACACGAGACCCCTCCGCGCCCCATTGTTACCGACTGTCAACTCTTTATAAGATGCAAGAATTAAAACTTTAGACTAACAAGTCTTAAGCTAATAAGAAAATGGATAGAAATAAGCCGTGTTGTTTAAGTCGCTTTGGACTTGTTTGGCAAGACTTGCGGACTTACAAAACGGACCTTCAACGAAAATCCTTTCGCTTACCCTTTAACCCCCCTTTTATTTTCAGTGGCGTGTGTAATGGGATTTAAAAATAACGAGTTCGATTCGGCCCAAATTTTACGGTTACGCAAATTTAACGATCGCATCGCCAAAAGCCAAAAGGACCTCAGTTCCATTTTCATTATGTCAATTTATTTATCTTAGCTTTTAACTTTCATCTGTTCCATTATCTCGGAAAGAAAGTTCTACCTAACATCAACCTAATCTGAAAATTTGTACTTGACATGAAATGTGCTAATTTTTTTCAAAACTGAAGAAACAACCATATCCTCCACATGGTTTTAATGAATTTTTTTTAATAGAGACCATCTTTAATTCACTAATATTTGTATAAATATAAATGTATTATTTAACGCGATAGAAAACTATACAACCAAGTTCTCTTGACATCATGGCGGATGGTCACTTGGAATGGATTAATTGTGATGTACATGTCCAACAAAATAAAACGGAAAATGAATGATTTGTTAACGAAGTTATACAAATTTTCACAAATATAGTGAGAACTTCACTAACCAAAACTATTTAACCTTGTTCCTGCTGAACATCCCTGCAGTATTGAAGGTCGCTTCATCACTACAAATAATTTTATTCAAAGATGCCCTTCGTTTTAAGGATTACCAATCGTTTCTTAACAATATTGAAGTCGCTGAGTCCCGTGAGCGTCCTAGGGGTTAGAAATTTTATAAATAAAAATGGAGTTTCGCATGTTTCAGTCAATAGGAGAGGGTGGGACAAGACGGCCCACTTAAGATTTTTATTATTTTTTGTGGCTTTTAACCATCAAATCGATTTATTTTATTATATTATTTATTTATTTATTTATTTCTAATGTTATATAAATAATTATAATTACTTATTAAAAAGTATTTAATATAAAAAAACATTATTGATTGAGAACTATTTTTTGTCGATTAAAAAATTTATTATTGGTATTTATAAGATTTTTGAAAGCTGTGGCTTGTGGCTGAAATCCATGGAATTATCCAAAAAATAAATTAATTATGCTTCGGTTATAACAATATGGAATAGCTTTTTTAGATTTTTTAAGCTATCCATTTTACCCCTGGTATTACGCAAAGGGCTAAAAATGTACAAATAACCAGAATTAACCCGCCCCTACTATTATAATTTTAAAAAACTTGAGAAAATGTCAAGTAGAAGCCGAAAAAAAACGTACCAAAAACTGAGTGTAAACAAATTCTCAATAATTGCTTTTGGAGTTATCTGCAAAAATTAATTAAAAAAAATCGAAAAATCCGAAACCATTCAGCTTTAATAATACCAGAGATAACGATTAAAAGCTTCGAAATTTGGACACCCTTTAGGTACGTGTGTCAGTCTGTTCATTTTAATCCAACCGCATGATATTCCAACAGGTGGTGATATGCCCTTTGTACTAATTATTCCGGGGTTGAACTCGAGGTGATAATTTAGCGCTTTAACTCTCTGCAATTTTTTAATTTTCCCAACGTTCTGTTTCTTTTTTTACAATTAATCTTTTTTTTTTCAGATTATTTTTCCACACTTACCATCTGCCGGGATTTTTTGATACCGTCTTCGTACGGATCGGTATTTCGAAATTTGATTTGTTGGCGGTAAGATATTTTTTTCTTGAATTTAGATCCCAGCCGCTCTATGCGGCGATTAACGTAATACAAAGTAGGTCTAAAATTTAAAGCCCTAATCCATCTGTTTATAGTTATAACGCGCTACGCGAGTATTCAAATCGGTCGCATATAATTTGTCTAATTTATTAGTTTCCTTTATCGTAATAAATAAATAAGGCAGCCACATAAACCCGATAATTCGCCTCGGTCATGTAAATTCTCCGAGATTAAATGTTTATTGATCTTATTTGAGCATCGATACCAGATAAATCCTAATTAAAAACGATCGGCCATAGAATCGGAACCTATTTATTTAATTACTTATTAAACCTAATCCCTCTAACTGTAAAATCCTCATGAAATGCTAGTTAGAGACGTCCGTCGTCGGGGAACGAATACACTGTTGCCAGATCGCAACTCGTTGCCAAAATATTGTTCTATAAGGCCTCTTAGTAAATCTAAATATTGCAGGGTGGTCAAATAATTACCTTTAAATTTTTAATTTTAAATTATTAACAGAATAACGTATTCATGTCATGTCATTTCGTCTTTTGAAGGATCGCGTTTTTGGGCTAGCAAACCGTCAATTGTGAGTAGAGCAGAAGCAGCCCTATCTTTATTAAATAATTAAATAAGATCAAAAAAGGAAACAAAACCACTCAAAAAGATGAATAAAGCAAATTATTTAATTTGAATTTAAGTTTCATAATTATGTTAAGTTAATAAGTTTACTTGTCCTAATGTTTTTTTACCCTAGTTGACATTTTTCGTTCTGTCTCTCCAATGTATTCTTTGTCGCATACGCAGGAAATGCTGTAAACTCCTGTCATCTCAAATGAAGTTTGGTCTTTGATGCATCAGAAAATGTTGAGAGCTTTTGGCCAAGTGGTTAATCTGGATTTAACATTAAATTTCTAAAGACCTTTTCATATATGGTCAGTAATGTTTTGAATGCCAGGAAGAATCACAGTGGCCAGTGTGAGGTTGCTTTCGGACTCATTTTCTTTGAGAGGTTGTGGTGAAGTGTATTTGAAGCTAAAGCAAGACATGCGCAGCCCATATCTATTTCAAAATCATGAAATCCTGGTTTGAAATAAATAAATAAACTCTAAATTACAAAAAACAAAAAAGATGAACTAAGATTGCCTAAGTTCTTCTTATTACAATGTCATCTATAATATGGGATTTCGCGCTTCTTTTCCGAGAAACAGAAATATTGGGAATTCGCCAGGTTTATTAGTTGGAAATATCAAAAAATGTTTATAAAGGAAAAATTAGGCCTTAACTGAATAACGCAATGTTAGGACTGACTTTCTATTAATAAGAACATCTAAAAATGGGAGATTATTATTAGTTTCAATAAGTTAAGTCAATTTAATGGTAAACCGTATGTTAGGGCGTATAGAGTATAAATGGTTAAGAAATTCTTAACCAAAAAACACAAGTATCATCATAGTTTTGGTTTTAGATTTTGCGATAACTCGTGATAATGGAGAACCTATATTTGTTCATAAATATGACCATTGCAAGGAAAGGAAAATATATATGATGTAATGGTTTTTAATTGTTAAATGAAGTTAGAGTGTGAAATTATCAGTCTTCCCTGCAAAGGGTTTTAATATATAGCTATATATTAGCAGGCAAAATGCAAACCAATTTAAGTTATTGAACTGAGATGGCTTTTACTTGATGAAAATCGATTTAACAAAATAAATAAGAACTAAAAGTCCAGATTTTCACGAAATTATATATTTTCACATGACAATTGTTTCGACAACACATTGTCGTTATCAAATGTAATATTTACAAACTACCTGCTACTATCTATACCGAAAAATGACATTAAAACCTTAATTAATGTTGTTGTGAGAATTTGAGTTTAATAATGGAGAGGTATTTAAATCTAATTGATCGTTAAGCAATACATTTTAGTGTCTCATTTTATTAATCTCCATGGCTTCCAATAAATTTAATTTTCTACTTTTTGTGGCTGTATGTAAAATATCAAAATTGTCGTCAAAAATGTGTTTTTCTGTGTTTAAGTGTGTAGCATAATTAGAATCTAGACTATTGTTTTTAAACGCTCTTTTATGTTCGTTAATGCGTTTCCTGAAGGATTTACCTGTTTGTCCAATATAAATTTTAGGACAAGATCCGCATTTCAACCTATAGACAACTGATTTTTGAAATTTTGGACATTTCGTTTTATTGTTTTTTAAAAATTTTCCTATTGTGTTGTTAGTTCTGAAAGCTATTTTTAAACCACATTTTCACAAATGTTTTGAAACTTTTTTACTGGGTTCTCCTATGCATGTAATTGTTTTAAATTGTTCCTGTTTGGTATTAGGTTACGGATAAATAGAGTTTACTGTTGTCTGGATTTGTTTTTTATGCGTAGCTTGTTCTAAAATTTATATTGGACAAACAGGTAGTTTAGATTCTAATTTTTGACGACAATTTTGATATTTTACATACAGCCACAAAAAATAGAAAATCAAATTTATTGGAAGACATTAAAATGTATTGCTTAACGATCAATAATATTTAAATACCTCTCCATTATAAAACTTAAATACTCACAACAACATTAATTAAGGTTTTATTGTCATTTTTCGGTATATGTAGTGGCAGGTAGTTTGTAAATATTACATCTGATAAAGACACGGTTTTGTCGAAACAATTGTCATAGGAAAATATATCATTTCGTAAAAATATGAACTTTTAGTTATTATTTAATTTGTCAATTTAGTTAAGTTCCAAAGAAGCCAACAAGATGACTGACGAAACTTCAACAAGAGTCCGGAAGATTTGTAAATAGTAACCACCTGGGAGACAAAAATGATTTCGGTATAGTGTTAACGACAACCTTTAACCAAAACCAAATCATATAGCCAAATACCAATTGGCCACTATATGTAACACTGCAATATATAGGCAGCTTTTTGCGTATGTTATGATTGTCCTCTCCGTTTTCCTTTTATAGTGTCATTCGAATATTTTGACAAAATAGCGCACTATCGTGTTATTGGCAACGTTGAACGGTAACAATATCTACAAAATGTCGACGAGAGAGTAAGCATAGCACGTGTCAGAAGAATAGGATTTAGCGGATTGCGGGCGAAGGAAGTGTAGAGGAGGGCGGTTCACGTTTGGGACTCTGAGATATACGTTTTTCCCTCTTTGTTGCGAAGGAAGATCAAAAACTGATTCATGCGGATAAGCACGCACCGCCAGATTACGAGGGCAGCGCCAAAATTTCCCGGCCTGAATATGAAAGAAACAAAATTGAGTAACAATTTTTTATTATTTTTCAATATAATCCCCCTTAACTTCAATATACTTATTACATCTCTTTATTAACAACTCAATCTCTTTAAAAAAATATTCTTTTGGTTTGTCTGCAAAATGAGCTAAAACAGCCGCTTTTAACTCAACTTCGTCGTTAAACCACCGTCCACTTAAATCCTTTTTCAAATATCCAAACAAATAATAGTCGCTGGGGGCCATATCTGGACTATAGAGAGGATGATCTATCTGTTGGAACCCACACTCTAAAATGGCAACTTGTGCAACACCAGCAGTATGGACAGGTGCATTATCGTGTAAAAGACGCATGCCTCTGGTCAGTTTTCCTCGACGTTTTGCACGTACGCAGTCTCGCAATTTATGTAATAATATTGCGTAATATTTATCAATGACAGTGGTATTAGTTTCTTTAAAATCTATCAAAGGAATTCCTTCACAATCCTAAAAGATCGTGGTCATCACCTTTTTTGTTGACTGTCAGACTCTGAATTTTCTTGGAGGTGCTTCACCCTTACGACGCCATTCCATGAATTCTTTTTTCGAGGGAGGGTCATAATAGAGAACCATAGTTTCATCTCCCGTCACAATAGTTTCTATCGCAGGCTTCGGTTCCGACCCACACAGTTCCAAAAAAGATAGCGCACACTCGACTTGGCGTTGTTTTTGAATAGCCGAAAAGTTTTTAGGAACCCATCTTGCATTAACCTTATGCATATCTAAATGATCATACAGGATTCGACGAACACTTGTATCAGAAAGCTTAGTAATTTCTGAGATTTCCTTGACCTTTAAACGTCGATCACTCAATACCACCTCTTCCACAATCGCAACAATATCATCCGTTATGACCTCCACTGGTTGGCCAGTTCTTGAATGATCTTCAAGGGACTCTTGCCCCATTCGAAAACATTTTTCCCATTCTTTCACTACAAAATACGAAGGAGAACTTTGGGCGTACATACCATCCAACCTTTGTTTAATAATTTTAGGCGCTAACCCTTCTTTTGTCAAAACTTTATGACTGCTCTATACTCAATTTGCGTTATTTGCGACATTTTTTTGGACACGTCTTGTTTAAAATGCTGTCAACTATTCAACGCAGGACTTCAATTTTTTTTCGCAACCTACTAAGATATATATTGTTGCATCTATGTCAGGCCGCGCAATTTTGGCGCTAACCCCGTAGGTTAGGGACGTAATTAGTGACTTACCAAATAGTACTGTAAATTAGCATCGTATTAGTTTCTTTCGCTTTTATAAATATAAAAGTATAAGGGAAATAACGTCGACACCGAATAATCCATCTAATTAAGTTTCTAATTGTGTTGATACATGTCACAGGAATTGGTAGATGTTTTTATGCAATAAGAATCTTTCTCAATTATTGAAAGTCTGACTAGATAGACATAGACATATATAAATACAGATTGCTCCCTCTTTCTTGGTGTCAGAAGCACCGCCCCAAATATTATGCCAGATTCAAAATTAGCATAATAGACAATTGAATTTTATAGATATAGTTTGCTTTTTTTTTGGTCTCAGTCCTTTATGTAATTTCCTGAGAAATTTCTTATATTTTCGTTTGTTTTCTATAAACTTATCACATCTTTATTTCATTTAGTTCGAAATAAAAATCACTTTTGTTTTACTGCTATTTGCTGTTAGTTTGTTTTGCCTAAGTCAAGATAATATGGTGTTTATGCGGTCCTCTAACTATGTAATGAATTGTTTCAATAGCGTGACCTAATTTTTTGGATATCTGAATATTAAAATATAAAATGCTTAATGAATGAATTTGAAGTAATCCCACGAAAAAGATTAATCGGCAAAGCGCAAGTTCACCGAACGAAAGATAAAGTTGAAGATAATTAAAGGAATCAATTTTGAAAGGTTGCCCGATATCTATTTTGAAATATTAAGCGCCTACCCATGAGGGGGGTGGGGGGGTGCGGGCCTTTTTGCCGGGACTAAACGATCAAAGAAATAATTAAGTCGCCCAGTACCGATTCCATACTTTCCTTTACGTTCCTTTTTAACGTTAATTTGCTTATTAATTTATATGGCTTGTTGCCGAAAAATCCGCTTACTTAAAGCCGTTCTTTTGTTTCTTTCTACGCGGAGTAAGAAAATTTGATTGGCTAATGTTTTAATATACCGACGGGGTTTTGTCTTTATGATTTCGTTTTACAAAGATGGAGTATAGCGCAGGACAATTTAGACGGTGGACAATAGCTACGAGATCTTATACCCATTGTTTCCATTGGCGGCTTCTGAACTACAACCTGATGCAATTATTTCAATTGAGTCACACAACCCAATTGGATAATGATGACTAATGACTATAATTGAGATTGACAGAACAGCGACATTTCGTAAATAATAAAAAAAATCAATTATTTACGTTTTCGCTTCAGTTAAATCAGTTAAAAGCTTATTGCTTATTGCTCAAATCGTCAACACGCAATGTACTTTTTAAGAAGCACTGCTGTATAATTTAAATTAAATACAGGATTCCAATAATCTAAATAAGTAGACTCTAATTAAGAGATAATCTAAACGACATAACATTAACTTTGTGGTATGTCTGGGAGAAGCTAATATGACAGACAATACTGCTTACTGCAGCATTAGGTAACAGATCGACATTAGATTCGACTGTTAGATTTTTTTGGTAAAATTTAATAATGTTTTTTTTATTAAAAAAAATATATACCCCATTCTTTTCGTTAAAATGAAGGCTTACTTTATTAGAATGCGCATTTTTACAAAGTTTTACTTAATAAATTGACAATTTCCTAGAGAAAAAATAAATAATTTATAATAATTAAGATTTTATTTACAGTATGATCATATTTTGCAATTCATATCCTATTTTTTGAGAAATTTAAGAGCTATAGCTTAGCAAAAGTTATTTAGAATTTTTCTGAATTCTTAATAGAATGTTGGCTTTAAATTCTATTACTTCTGGGTATATCTGACAACGCTGATATATAAACATGGGTCAAAACTCAACCAATATTTTTTAAAAAATTAAGAAACAACACAATGACATTTTATGGAAGTGCCACTATTATTTTTTCGCATTTTTAGAGTGAGGAAAGGGGATTGGGAATTAATAAATCATAAATCAAAATAACAAGTTACACAACGACATGGAAAAGTTTGATTGACTTTGATAGCCATATTTGTTTATTTTGTTTCTCCTATTTTTTCCACGAAACGTACCAAATAAACTGTCTAAGAAAAGAAATATATTTTGGAACAATATTTCAGGCGCATGCTCTCTAGCAGTTGTTTTTGTCTTCTAAACAGTTACATTTAAAAAAATAATTCATCTCATCCACTTTTTAAAACATAATTTAAACAATGTAACTCTAATAAAAACGCAAAAAACGAATAGTAATAGTAATAATTTTGAAAAGGAATGATTCGCTTCAGTTTGCCATATTTATTTCGCAACACCCTGTGTATTGTTAATTGTTAATACCGCTCGAACTAATCAATTGGCTCTACATTTCTAATTCGGATTTTAATACGTCACTGACCGAATCTGTCGAACTGAACCGACGTGCTCTACTGCGAGCAGATAATCCGGATCCGCTTTCCGAAATCCTGAAACGATTATCTGCATCAATCGTCGATTCTCTGGATTCTGCCGATGACGAACAACGATGCAAATATTGCGCGCGTGCGTTGCCGGAATATAATTTCTGCTTCCGTTAATGGATTCTTCACTAATTTTTTCGACAAAAACTTTTGCCAACATTATGAAACTACAAAAAATAATTTGAATCTGGTTCCATCAAGATCAAACTTCAATTTCTTCTCTTCTGCCAACTATTACACACGAAAACATTTTCTCGATACTGCAATGAGCGGTTAGTGTTACTCGTAAACACTAAAAAAATCCCTGCAAGTTGTAACCCAAACATACATAAAATTAATTACTCGTCGCTCAATAATCCTGTCTTCGGGTTTCGCGTGTCATAGAGGATAGTTCCGTTATCCAAGTAACAGATCTCATGCTCCAATGCCAAATTTTAACATATCAATCGATATATTGGCAATTTGCATCAGAGATTTGAAAAGCACTCTGAAACTAGATCATCAGTGGTGAACAGCTGTAAAAGTTCAATTAAATTTGACCTGGTGAAATGCTAATCGAATGAACTGCTTCGTTCTGTCGGTCAAGCTGTTTAAGTCTAGCTAATATACCGAATGAATTTTTCATCGATCAAAAATACAAAACCAATTTCTTGTCAGTATAAAAAATTATATATGAAATAAAGGATTTTATTGTAGAGTGTATATTTTTATGTATTTGGTTGACACTTTAGCTTCAACACTGATAAGATTAATAAAATAAAAGTAAAAATAAGACGCATCAATTACGATAAGGCAATTAGTCAAATGCTAAAATTTATATTTATCAAAAAATAAATAATATTAATTGCTTAAATTATTATTAATTAAATAATTTTTTGATTGTAGGAAATTTATTAATTGTTTACTGTTAAAAGGGAAAGGGAGAGGGGCGTGGGGGTAATTCCATTCCGGAAACATCTATTCTAACACGCAATTTTTGGTGCAAGCGAGTGAAATTTTCCTCTTTTGATTTATAATTTGAAATCACCCTGTAGGTATGTGACGTCGGTGTAAATAAATAGTTATATCGAGGTAATAAAAAATGAATTTATTGGTTTAAAAATTATGTCATTTCGGGTTTTAACCTGTTAAAAGTTCAGTACATCTGGCAAAGTATTTAATAAGGCTTTTAACATCCGCTTAAGCAATTTCGTAGAATTTTTAAGTCGCCTTGTAAGTATGTGCAAATCCAATCTGAAAATAGTTCGAATTGGTAAGTCGATAATTTTTGGTTTAAAATCTGACCTGTTTTTTAGGTTACACCCCTTCTAAAACTCACTGATACAGCCTTACAAGTTACAGCCTACAGGTTATTTACACTATACGGTAATGGAGCCTATATTTTATAGCATTTTCGGATTCTACTGTCGAAATCGGTTACTTTATCATACCTAAACCTTTAAAGATTTAAGAAGTCAATTTCTCCTTTACTTAGTAAAGTATAATAATAAATTATATTTTTTATGTATATATATATATATATATATATATATATATATATATATATATATATATATATATATATGGGAGGTTTTTTTATAATTGTGACTACCGGTTTGCACCCATTAATATATTCACAAAGTTACCATGTATATTACAACAATTATTAGGCTAGAATTATGCTTGTAAATGCTTATAACAATAAATAATCATAAAATTATTATATTTTGAAAGTTTGTTTAACTTGTGAAGTGAGAAATTATCAATGAGTTTGTTTTTTTTTTAAAGAACCAACGTAAATACTCGAATAACTTACATATTTTTAAAAAAATAAAATCTTAAGGGTTGGTATAAACCTTATTGAAACTCGCCCTTATTTAGACCGTAGAATCAAAAAAAACAAACAATAGTAGACCCCAACATATCCGAAAAGTAAAACTTCCAAAAAACTTTATCAACTGCCTCTTTAATTCAATAAAATTACAGTAATCAATCAAGCCATTTTGCAAAAAAATCTTGAGTATTCCTCATCGCTCGTATATGCATAGGCGAATTTTGAGAATTGGTTTGAGGTTTTGGAAAACCGTGTAGGTATGGGGTCGATTATTAGAGAGGACGGTGTTTTCTTTACGTTTATATGCATCAACGCACGAAAGCGATACCGCCGCCATTGCGGCGTGTGTATTTCTGGAAAACGTCGATAACACGCACCAATAGCTTAAAACTTAATCCACGCCTGAATTAATCATTATACCATTTGGATTAGGTGAGCGAGTTGAACAGGTTTATAGTTGTATACGAACAGAGGCCGTAATGTCGTGCGACCTCAACATATTGGTGGATTAAGAGTTCCTCTGATCCTCAATACACGGCTTTGCCCCGAAGCCAAGGTGATTCTTTTCCGATGGACGTACGTACGGTAAAAATGGGGATTTCGAACAAACCTTAGTGCTACGGCGTTTGCGTTCGGGCGTTGCGATCTGTTTCCCACTCTTTCTTTTTTAAACGAGCGTGTATAATCGGTAATTGACTGGGAATTTATCTTCGATTTTTCGGTGGCGTTTGTGATGTATTGAAATGCTATTCTTGTTCGGTGACGTCATAAGAGAGTAAATAAATGTGCAACAAAATATTAAACGTATATATATATATATATATATATATATATATATATATATATATATATATATATATATATATATATATATATATATATATATATATATATATATATATATATATATTTATTTATTTATTTATTTATTAAAAAGTATTTATTAAAAAAAAAACGTTACTAACTAACCAAAACTAACCGAAAATAACACTTTCAATAAATTAATTATGATTCGGTTATAAGAGTATGGAATAGCTTTATTTCGAATTTCTAAGCGGCCCATTTTATCCCTGCTAATACGCAAAGTTCTAAAAATGTAGAAATAACCATAATTTATAATTATAACAACGCCACCTTGCCCCGCCCACCGCTAGACAAATTATAAATAATTAAACGCGTCTATGATTCATAACCTTGACCCCATCTATTCTGGTGTTCCCTTTGAGTTCACAGAGTTTTAACCAAAGGAACATGGAAGAATTACAATTATTTATTAAAAAGTATTTAATAAAAAGAATTAGTAACTATTTTTCTATCGATTAGAAATTTGTTATTAGTATTTATAAGATTTTCGAAAGCTCTGGCTTTAGGCTAAATCCATAGAATTATGCAAAAAATAATTATGATTCGATTATAATAATATGGAATAGCGTTTTTTAGATTTTTTAAGCTGTCAATTTTACCCCTCGTATAACGCGAAGGGCTAAAATTTTCAAATAACCAGAATTTACCCAGGGAGGCCGCCTTGTCGTGTTAGAAAGAGCGTCCAAATTTTCAGAAAAAAATTTAATTAAAAACCATAATAAAAGTTTTGGTTAATAATAGTTAATAATTCTTATTTTGTATGTGAAGATTATTTCAATGAAAGTGAATGTTTTACTATCATTGATGGGACGCATTATATCAGCACGGACACTAAGATTACGAATGGATCTATTCTGCTTATCTGCGACATTATTTAAAACATGAAAAATATACATTTTTTTTATAAAAATCGATGATAAATAAATCAGTAAATTAAGTAAGAATTTATTTAATTTTGCAAAAGAAAATTATCTAATCGCTTAATACTTGGTAGCGCGTTACTCGTTTATTTTCGAGTGAAAATACGATTTTTTTTTAAGTTGTTACAAAAAAAGCGTTTTTATAGGCCTCTGGATTTTGATAGATGCTTCTGCTGAATATTGGCTGAATTTTTAAGAAATCCATTTTTCTTTAGCAAATTCGTTGCTATGGCAACTAACCTTATGATTTTAAAAATCATTTTGTTTCCAAAAGGGGCGGTTCCCTTTAATACGTGGTTTGTGAAATTTTATTGACATTTCATAACCCAAAATATTGAAAAAGAAACTTTATTTTTAATTATATCGTTAAAAATTCTTAAGTAATAGATTTTAGTGTTTGAAGCTGTTGAAACTCTTTATCAGTTAATATTTTTGTCAATTTGGCTTGTTTTAAACCAATAAAATGTTAAATATTTCTCACTGCACATTTTAACATTACTGAAATGTTTTTGTTCATTTTTTTTAAATTCAAAAATGCTTTTGTTTGTAATTTTTTATTCAGCGATTATGTTAAGTCCAACTAGAGAGGATTTCGTCGGAAGTCTCAAATTTTTCTACGGTTTAGTTAGTGGCCGTTATCGGATTATTATAACTCATTTTTCAAATTCTGTTTGCGCATCCCTTCTAATCTCAACGGCCGATAGGACAGCACAGCTGACGATGTTTGCTCCAACCCCAGCAATGGGATTATATCCACATGGCGGTTATATTCAAGTTTCAATTTTTCTATATCTGATCCCCTGCGAATGTTAATCCGTCGCAAAGCTTAATCCCTGGTTTCCCGTCTCAAAGCAGCAACGGCAGTCGACGAGAGGGCAAGGGGAGAGAGGCCAGAGTCCCTCTAATCCCGGCTTTCTCTAATTCCCTACCTTAAAGCCTAATCCAGCTTTAACTGGCCTGCCAATGCTTTCTGGATTGCTTCCCGTTCCTGTTGAATACGGTTCTAAAAATAATCAGGGCATCGTGAAATATTATTCTTAAAGTTAAAACCTGCGATTGCCGTATATCAAAGTGCGGCACTGTATAATCCCTTGTTTAACCTTCGCGGAAAAAAAAACACTCAACGCTTACATTAACAATAAATAACACTTATAGAAACTCCGAAAAATAGATAAAAAGACCATTTACACGTTTTCTTTTTATCTTTTTTTAAATACTGTGTGACGGTTTAATTTTCGTAATGTGACACATTCCACTTTCATTTTATCCATTAAATCAACCATTTTTGCTCAATTGAGCCGAAACTACTGATAAATTTCAACCTGGAAATAGAGCGGACGTAGTTTTTCTTTATACGTTTGTTGTACGCACGTATTTTAGAAATTCAATTGTTCTACATATCACGGGACCGTTCTAAAAGTTGGTGACAATTATAGCAGTTCCTTTCACGTGTAAACATCAATTTAGATGGGTGATAATGCCGCCATGTTCTGCAATCACCTTTTCTGCGAACGAGCTTTGGCGAACCGATATAAACATTTAATTTATTATGGAATGAAATATCGCGAAATGTTCTTCAATTGTTCTAATTCGCTGAAAGCATGTCGGCGATTGACTTGTTTATACTTTATTTTAGAACGATTGTTAGGGCTATCTCTAAACAGCGAGTTTAAATAATGATGTGTTGTCGAAGGGTATGCGATATATTATTGTCGTAAAGACTTGGGTGAAAAAAATTATGAAAACTAATTTTAAATTTCTAGAATGGCCGCCGAGGGGAGTAATTGCATTTTTGAATTTTAAATCCCAGTTTTTTGAGATACGAGGGCAGCGCCAAATTTCCCGGTTTGAATATGAATGAAACAAAGTAGAGTAACAATTTTTCATTATTTATGTTATATTATTATTATTATTTTTCAATATAATCCCCCTTAACTTCAATACACTTATTACATATCTTTATTAACAACTCGATCCCTTTAAAAATTCTTTTGGCAAAATAAGTTAAAAACAGCCTCTCTTAACTGAACTTCGTCGTCAAACCGCAGTCCACGTAAGTCCTTTTTCAAATATCCAAACAAATAATAGTCGCTGGGGGCCATATCTGGACTATAGGGAGGATCATCTATCTGTTGAAATCCACACTCTAAAATGGCAGCTTGTGCGACACCAGCAGTATGGACAGGTGCATTATCCTGCGAAAGACGCACGGCTCTGGGCAGTTTTCCTCGACGTTTTACATCTATGCAGTCTCGCAATTTATGTAATAATGTTGGGTAATATTTACCATTGACAGTGGTATTAGTTTCTTTAAAATCTATCAAAAGTATTCCTTCAGAATCCCAAAAGATCATGGCCATCACCTTTTTTGTTGACTGGCAGACTCTGAATTTTCTTGAAGGTGCTTCACCCTTACGACGCCACTCCATTGATTCTTTTTTCGATAGAGGGTCATAATAGAGAACCATGGTTTCATCTCGCGTCACAATAGTTCTATCACAGGCTTCGGTTCCGACCCACAGAGTTCCAGAAAAGACCGCGCACACTCGACATGGCGTCGTTTTTGAATAGCCGAAAGGTTTTTAGGAACCCATCTCGCACTAACCTTATGCATACCTAAATGATCATGCAGGATTCGACGAACACTTGTATCAGAAAGCTGAGTACTTTCTGAGATTTCCTTGACCTTTAAACGTCGATTACTGAGAACCACCTCTTCTACAATCGCAACAATATCTTCCGTTATGACTTCCACTGGTCGACCAGTTCTTGAATCATCTTCAAGGAGCTCTTGCCCCATTCGAAAACGTTTTGCCTATTTGTTCACTACAGAATACGAAGGAGAAGTTTGGTCGTACACACCATCCAGTCTTTCTTTAAAAATTTTAGGTGCTAACCCTTCTTTTGTCCAAAACTTTATGACTGCTCTATACTTAATTTGCGTTATTTGCGACATTTTTTCGGACACGTCTTGTTTAAAATGCTGTCAATAAAAAACTATTTGACGCAAGACGTCAATTTTTTTTCGCAGCCTACTAAGATATATATTTAAAAGAAGACGAAGTTTTATCGTGATACTGGAGCTGCACGCGAGAAATGTTGGCGCTAACCTCGTATATTCTAATTTTACAGATAACTTAGGTGGACATCGGTGCAAAGCTAATTTCGATTCTTTTTCGTTAAATAACTTTTACATCATCCTTTAAGGGTGCATAGCGGGGTTAGCTGAATATTTTCTTAAATAAATATCAATAACTTCTATTCTTTCTCATATCATTTTCTAACCCATAATATCAATAAAATAAATAATTTCGACAGTTAAATAATTCTAACAGAAACAAATACGTTTTCAATATTTTGAAAATAAACTCTTCAACAGATGGAAAAGGCATTTTTTTTACATGTAGGGCCACCATTATAATAGGACCATTATAATTTTGGCTTTTTGCTTTCCAAAGCACAATTGGATTTTAAAAATTTCATATATCCTGTGGACAGAGTGGTAATTCAATCATAGTGAATAAGTATTCATTTTTTTTGACATTTCAAACATGATGTTGGCATTTTAACATCAAATTTATATAATACATATATTGTTCAAGGAATTAGGATTTAATAATACCGAAAATATTCCCAAAGATGTCACATTATTTCGAGTTTTTATTTCCTCTACTGATATCATAGGTTAGGAAGGAGGTATCAAAATAAATAAAAGTGATATCGTTGCATTTCATTTTTTTCTGAAGCTGTGGCCATTTATTTTCGAAAATGTTCGGACCACTTTCGAATTTATATATTTTTATTATATATTAAGATTATTTGGCAGATTTAAAATTATTGAACTGAATTTTTTATTTTTTCACTCAAAGTCTTTACGAGAGTTACTTTTCGATTCAGGGGAACCTATCCAGGAAGCGCTATAAAAATACTATTGGTAACAATTATAGTTCTTCTTTCGCGTGTAGGCATCAATTTGGATTCGAAGACCTTTAGCGAGATGACTTATTAGCTTTGATTATTTTATTCACTATAAGTTTTGTAGATCTGGTAACAGAGGCCCAGGTGCTGATTCTCATTAATTCCTAGTATTTAGTCGCTTTGTAGCTACTGCCTCGTAATACGAGTAAGATGTCTTGAAGATTTTATGTTATGTTAAAATCTCTGGGAGCTCTATGTAATTTTACATTGTCATTAACTCATAAATAATATAGGCAGTTTCCATAGGAGTAAAAAGTCACACGGCAATAGATACATTAAGATTTTTTTTTCCTAAAATTTATGTCTGTGGCTGTTTTCATTGTGGCAAAAAAATTTCCCTTTTAATAAAGAAGAAGAAATATTTTTAGGTTATTTAGAATGTTTAAAAAATGAAACAGTCTAGGGGGTTTAATTGGTTAGACGTTTTTTTAGTAACTTAGCTTTCTGACCTTGCCAAAATATTTTACCGTCTGCGGAGATTTGAATGTACGATTTTCTTTTATTTTTTTTAAACGTAAATACGAATTTCTGATTAGCCTTAGGAGTCTTTTGTAATAACTTTGTAAAACTATCGAATCAGATAATATAACAAGTTTGGATTTTCCCTTTTTTCGAAAAGGTGGTAGTTATACTTAGTAGCGGTTCCGCAAAAAACCAGTCGCCGTTGAGTAGTGAAGTGCAACGATGCGACGCGACGATCCGATACCTGATTCAAATGTTTTATTCGTCGTGTAGTCGTTTCATCAATCACGAGAAGATAATCTGCTTAACGCAGCACTATCCGCTCACCAAGCAGTGTCCGACTGGCTAGGGGGGGAATGGCGAGGCAGGAAAGGGGGGGAACGGATGGAGAACATCGCCAAGCCGAGGATAAGCCAACAACAACAGACGGTCTGGGTTGGGATGCCGAGAGTCGAATTTTGAAACCGCCAAAACGAATTATTTCACCGGTCCACCTATATATCATTATATTTTATTAGTCGGAAGACTAAATTTTTATCGTTTATTGTAGCGTTTAATTTTTCTGCTTGGGCGAAAGATTTCCCACCCGCACAGCACGATTTTTTATATATTTGTGTAGGGTGTTAACTAGAGTCGCATTGAAAAATATACAGGGTGTTATTTATAAGTGTTCGATACTCCATAGGGCAATTTTTAAGGCGAAAAGTGTGATCCGAAATGCTTCGAAATACCGCGTACCAAAGTTTCATTTACCAGGAGTTTCAAATTTCACTTCGTTTTTATTCAGTATTGGTACTGTTTAAAATTGTTGAAAAATAGTGTTTATTGATCAAAAAAATATATTTTATAAAATTATTTCAATTTTTTAAAAACACATTCCTCGATTAATTCAAACCAAGATGTTTCGAAAGTGGTTGCTCGACGACATGTAATAAATGCTCAAGGAATTCTATTTTTAGCAGAAATGTGAATGGAATGTGAGTAGCAACCAGCTAAATTAAGAAAAAAAAATCAAATTTCATTCAAATTATCAAGCAATTTCTGCAAAAAAAGAACTCTGTATATCGAAAACGAAACCTTTCGGGCCATACTTCTTACCTTAAAAATATTTAGGAAATCTAAATAGATATTCGACAATGGAAAACCATTTTCGAAAATGTTTCAGAAAAGGCTTTGTGAAATCCTTTATTATTTGTTGCCATTTATATTCTTTTCTGTACAATTTTGAGATTTTGGTTATTTGTTACTTAAAAATAAACATCGAAATAAACTAAAATGTTTGGATATTGTTTTCCAACTTGTTTAAAGTTTAAAAGATATATCGTTAAAAATTACATAAAATTCTTGACTGCCGCTTTAACATTAACCCCTACAGATAAGTACGCAAACTTCAATGTAAAAAAATAACCCTGCAATACTATTCAAAGTATAATTTTTAGTGATTGGGTCATTTTCATAATATATATTTCTTAATTTTATATCTTCATTAATAACTGATATTAAAATTTATCTCTTTCCATAATATAATGTTTTGGTTAAGTCTTTAACTATGGATTCATACTATTTAAATAAAGTTTGAAATAAACATAAACTGTGGCCTGCAAAATTTTTGTTTTTTCATTTAAGAGGATTTTTTTTATTTATCCCAAAAAAAACTTAAACTCTTTGTACGGAGCTTTAATATGATTAGATGTTTTGGCGATATTTTTGGTAAAATAAAATTACGTTTCTGCGATCCTGTTAGCGATATACTTCTTGTATATCTGTGCTAACCACCAAATGTTTACACTGCGAGTGTATCCAGACTCACCTATTGACGATTCTTCCTTGATCGAATGCGGAGATATGGTATTTTCTAATGGAGTGGAAGTCGGTTGAGGAGTAGAAGTTCTTTCTGCCGAGTCTCTGCTTGTCCTTCCCGCCGAAGGTGGTGGCGTCTTATTATTTCTCGTCAGTGCAAGAGCTTGGCTCTGCAAAGAAAAAATCAATTTTTCCTTAATTTAGTTTTAATGAAAATAAGAATAGGGAAAAACATAGGAAGTGAGGGAAACGCTTTTAACCCTTAATAAACCCCGATTGTACGGCATAAATAGAGCCAATTACGGTCGGGGGTATTATGTGGTTTTAATTGAAATTGGGACAGGGCATAAAGGCGTAAAATTTAGAAAGCCCGTTGGTTATATAAATCTGGCCCGCCGTTAGTCTATTATATTATAGCCGCGTCTAATCTGGGTTAAGTGGGGTCAAAAAGCATATGAATTCCTAAATACAGCATCTGATTTGCGCTTCTGCAGGAAATAGACGACCGACTCGCAAATAAAAAACACGTAAGGTGTTACTACTACTACTAAATGTTGATATATTTAATTCTGAAGTTAGTCGACAGCTAATATTTTTATTGTTCATGCAACCTAGATTATTAATTTTACTTCCTCTGAGTCGCAACCCTTGTAAAGTCTGCGGTAGCGTGAAATTGAGTAAGTGGTAGAAATTTATTAAGGGATAAAGATAATCAAAAAATCACTGATTTTTCACTGTTAACTATTAAGTATTTATTCACCATTATATTGTTAGTACCTATGATAGAAATAGATGACATGATATTATTAAGGTTAAAGCGACTAACGTGAAATCATAATTTTAATTTTAGTTTTCCAAAAATAATCCTTTCAACCAAAAAAGAAAAAAATTTCATGTACTCTCTGTAAACATTGAAAACCGCAGGAGGGTGTGTCACAGGGTTAGATTCTGGTCGGTTTACACTATCTGCCAACAACCACTGCGATGGTTTTATTATGGGTTTGATCTCTCAGTATACTGATAACTGGAATCATTATTGTTGTCACCAAGGATCCAAGATTCTTCTGGAGGTTTTTAAGAAACATTGCTTGCTCGATATTAAACCCTAAAAATGTCAGTTGCTATTGTTTGGAAGTACAGCTTTAATAACACAATTTTCAAAACAATTAAACATTACTCTGGGTAGAGAAACTGTGGATAGTCCCAACGACGCTAGGGATTTGAGTTTGGTAATGGACGACGAGTTCAGATTTACAAAACATTGAAATTTCTATTTACAAAGCACTTTATAATAAAGTAACATCTTCCAAACCTCCAGGATATTTATATCAAAAAATAACACTTAGACATGGTGCCCATAACCTGGATCTAAGATATAATAATAATAATAAATAGCTTTATTACTTTAACCATTAATAAAAATAACATTAACAGAAATAAAATTCGTGGCAAAGAGCTAAGAAAGTTACAAATTTGGCATTAATTTAAAAGAGAGACAGAGAAGCAGACAACGCTTGGAGCGGGGGTGGGGGGGAATTAAGGACAATGAGTTATCTGCTTGCCCAAAAGACAATTTTTAAACTTATTTTTCATGTTCAATAGCGTCAGAGAAACACACATTGAATCATTTTGTATAAAACCCTTATACAAAGCGTTTAGTTGCCATGTCTACGGGTCTTCCAAATAAAGTATCGAACAGCTTTAAATTGAATAAGGATAATATTTTTTTGCGTTATATATTGAAATAATTGTTTTTTTTTAGTCTATGTGTGTCGATCTTATAAATTTGGTTAGATTAGGAATGGTATAGATAGTAAGCTAAGCTTCACTTTTGCTTTTTTCATTATTATCACTTTTTACAGAACTTCTGGATTCCTCCTGAGTCGAACTTCCTGACGTTTCGTCAATCATCCTGTCGGCTTCTTCAGAGCTTGACTGAAACTGTCCAGTCCAATTTCAGTCAAGCTCTGAAGAAGATTGTAAAAAGTATTACAGTAGCCTGTGGAAGTTTCTTTGACAAATTAACATACGTTATTATTATTTTCATTACTAATTATTAGCTCTCCTTTAATGAATAGTGAAATAATGTTATGTATTCTAATCCATTTCAATGTATAATTTTTTTGAGTGCATATTGTAGGTCATAAAGAAATTAGTATTAATTATTATTTGAAGAAAACGATATTGACATTTCCTATCGGTTCAACATTATCAATTCGGTTTGGAACAAGTCGTATCGTTTAGTTGGCGATAATGTGTGTACGAGTCGCGTGTGATTATTACCAAGTCATCTTGTTCATGCACATTTCAGCTTGGGAACCTTGGGTGTTTCACGTCCATGCGGGTCGATGCTCTTATTCGAAGATTGCATACTTCCACATAAAACGCGCGGCAGTTTTTGCACGGTGTTTCGCAGAATTTTCGAGTATATAAGCTTTCCTGTCAGTCATTTTTGCGTGGCATCAAACCCGATACGGATTCTTCGGCAAAGTTATTTCGTTGCGGAGCGACTCGGTTCGATTTCGTAAGGGCCCTCTCCAGGTTTTTGCATAATTCCGTATGTTGTTACAAGTCAAAGATTAAAGTAGCTTTATTTTAATGTCGAAAACGCTGTATATCACGCTAATCCCTATCTAAAAATCCAGTTAAATATTCGTGTTTAATTAGCGAGAATAAACAAGAGATAATAAACGATGTTTATTTTAAAATTAGAATACCTAATCCGTCAAGTAGACTCGAAAAACGACCCTGCGAAAGATTATTTTTATAAATACAACTATACGACAGAGTTCGCGATTGTTGATCAGCTTAGTTAATAATTTCAAAGACTGAGAATGCTTGGGGCTTAAAAATCGGGCACACAAATGCTTGTTATATAGGGATTAAAGGTATTATGAGTCATGCAGATCTTCTTATATCTGTGGAGTTGCTTGCCATGCCGCGTTCCGAATAAAAAGGGGGGAATCTAAGGATATAAAGCAGTGAGTGGTAGGGTTATATGACCTTACGGAGGTTTTTAAGGATCTCTTGGATGTCCTTTGAATCGCTTTTCCGTTGTTTTTCTATTAAATGTCTTTGTTTACGCCACTAACCCTGGTTTAACGTTTGATGCGGGAATGCAACAGAAATATTTGAGATCAAATGGTTGAATAGCACTTACGAAAGATATTAAATTCTACAAGTGAACGTCTGTGCACCATGGAGCACAATTTTGAAGTGCGCTGACTTTTTTAACCAGCTTTTAAAAAGAAGTCAAACAAAGCGTGACCACAATAGCTTAGTTAAATCTACATCGTTATAAAAGTATTTATATCAACAGGTAGGCACCTCAACCAACCAAAACTATGCCAAGTCAAACTGATTGACTTTTCACAACAAGTTTTTAATTATTTCGACCACAAAATTAAATCATATGTTATTATCTATCACAAATATTAGGATACATTTGAATGAATGAATGACACTTTTCTTTACTTGTGCAATGGCAAATAGCATTTAATGTAATGAACTATTAATTTTTTAGGATTATCAAGTTTTTTCAAGTAGCACCCTAGTAGGAACAAAAACTTTTTAAAACCGGTACTTTTTTTGCAACATTTCGACGCCAAACTTTTCAAAATCAAGCTCACAGGAAGGAAAAAACGAGATAAGTACATACATTTTTATAAAAACACAATATTACGTAGGTGACTTTGTTTCTATTCATTATTAATTATCAAGTCAGTAAGATTAAAAATGCAGAAGAAATTATCGACAAGCTCATGCAGTGGAAAGAAAAAAACAGATTAGCATTTAAAAAAAAAATAAATTCAAGAGAGAGAGTTTATTCTGAGATTCAACGATTAAATTTTTTTGTTGAAAGTGTTTTATTATGGTAAAAAGTTGATATGCTTTTGGAATACGGCGATACAGTCAACAACTAACGTAAGTATTGTATGTATGCGTACGTCGTAAGCTACAAGCACTTTTTACCGGATACTCAGAAGAACAAATCTGTCACTTTGTGAGATTATTCAACAGAATATTTTGATAATCTGTTAGAAAATAAAACCTCAACAATGTCGGTAGAATCGATTTGAAAGTGGTATATCGACGTGTGTTACTGGAAGACAAGTTTTACATTGACACAAAACATGACATTCATTCATTTTGGAACTAGAGTTTTGTATTTATTTCAATTAACAAAGTGCGATAGTTATTTTCTTAATAAGGAATTTATTTTAAGTTGAAACTTTCATAGAATGTTTTCAAAATATCCGCTTTGCGTGCGCCACTCCCTAGGTCTAGAAATTACATTCGCTGTAACCCTTCCTGACATTTCTTGAGTTATACTATACTATGGAATGCAGCCGATATTCTCTGCTGTAATTCGACAAAATCGAAAACCGTCCTATCCTACGTAGTTACTGTCGTTTCCGCTCAAACCGGAAGTGCACCCATTGACTATATATTGTCAAAACATTGGACATTCAGCCTATATTAACCCTTCCAAATTTCAGATCGCTATCTCAAGCCGTTTAATAGTTATAGTGTTCCCACTTTCTTGTGTCACCCGGTATAGTTTATTAAGTAAGACTTAAGCAATCAAAACTAATTTTATTTGAATTTTGAGTTTGACCGATAGCTTTAATCTGTAACCGCATCAAAAGGTGAAAACTTAGACCCAGACTCAGATTTATTTAGTCCTTATAGTCTTATAAGTGATTAAAACAAATGTGAAATCGATTGTTAAATTAGATTGGTTGATATAGGAAATTCTATTTTTATTTTTTGAAAAATTTTGTACTTTTTTATTTTCTAAAATATTTGCGAAAATAAAAAAAATCCTGTCGCTCGCGTAGTAACTAATTTTTAAAATTCCAAAATAAATCATATCCATTTCTGCATTACTTGCTATGCTACGCACCGAAAGTCGTAATCTCAATTAAAATAAAAATTGCGATAAGCATAAACGCTTGTGTCAAACAGTAGTGAATAAACTTAATGCCACTTCAAATCCGGAATATGCTACCTGGTCGTTCCTAGTCGCATCAGAACAACATAAAGCAGTCATAAAGTTTTTGACAAAAGAACGGTTAGCACCTAAAATTATTAAAGAAAGACTGGATGATGCATACGGCCAAAGTTGTCCTTCGTATTCTGTAGTGAAAGAATGTTCAAAGCGTTTTCGAATGGGGCAGGAGTCCCTTGAAGATAATTCAAGAACTGGCCGGCCAGTGGAGGTCATAACGGAAGATATTGTTGCGATTTTGGAAGAGGTCGTGTTGAGTGATCGACGTTTAAAGGTCAACTAAATCTCAGAAATCACTAAGCTTTCTGACACAAGTGTTCGTCGAATCCTGCATGATCATTTAGGTATGCATAAGGTCAGTGCAAGATGGCTTCCTAAAAACCTTTCGGCTATTCAAAAACAACGCCGTGTCGAGTGTGCGCTGTTTTTTTGGAACTTTGTGGGTCGGAACCGAAGCCTGCGATAGAAACTATTGTGACGGAAGATGAAACTATGGTTCTCTATTATGACCCTCCATCGAAAAAAGAAACAATGGAATGGCGTCGTAAGACTGAAGCACCTCCAAGAAAACTCAGAGTCTGCCAGTTAACAAAAAAGGTGATGGCCACGATCTTTTGGGATTGTGAAGGAATTCTTTTGATAGATTTTAAAGAAACTATTAATACAACTGTCAATGGTAAATATTACGTAACATTATTACATCATTTGCAAGACTGCATACGTGTAAAACGTCGAGGAAAACTGACCAGAGGCGTGCGTCTTTTGCACGATAATGCACCTGTCCATACTGCTGCTGTTGCTCAAGCTGCCATTTTAGAGTGTGGGTTCTAACAGATAGATCATCCTCCCTATAGTCCAGAGATGGTGCCCAGCGACTATTATTTGTTTGGATATTTGAAAAAGGACTTACGTGGAAGGCGGTTTAACGACGAAGTTGAGCTAAAAGAGGCTGTTTTAGCTCATTTTGCAGACAAACCAAAAGAATATTTTTTTAAAGGGATTGAGTTGCTAATAAAGAGATGTGATAAGTGTATTCAAGTTAAGGGGGATTATATTGAAAAATATTAAAAAATTGTTACTTTACTTTGAATTTTGGTTCGTGTATGCTACTCCGTTGGTAGTACTGTAACATTCCGCACAGGAAGACAATCATCTCAGCTATTTCCACAGAATTTCCTAATTGAAAACTCTCTAATTGAAGAACTCTTAGCGTAAAGTCCTATTCAACATGTTCGTATTACAGTTGGTTTTTAAAATGCTTGTATTATCAACATAGATAATATCTAGTAGCTGTATGGTAAAAATTGCGTCCCAAATAGCACAAGTAAGTAAATTTGCACTTTAATATCATGCGATTAAGAATTAAGCAAGAGCACAGACTTCAGAGATTTTCCGAAACTTTCTAGCAAGATTCCTTACTGTGGATAAAACCTGAGTTCGCTGTTATAATGCTACAACAAAAACAGTTCTTTTGGGACATTTTAAAACTTCGTGAGTCTATTAACTCCCCAGTTCAGTTGCTCAATGTTCAATTCATATGTCCCTATTCCCAAGAATATCACAAACTGAAAGAATACGTACCAAAAATTCATTTTTAGAACGACCATCATAACCGATGAACGAGCGTTTTGGTTGAAACAATTTTTCTTAAGACTGAAGGGAGAATTATATCTGAACGGTCCTCGTATTATAACTCAAACTTCATCAATGATTTAATAAATTATAAGATCGACGACGCAAACGCCATAAAAGCTCCCATAAATATCCGCATTCTATTTAGTGAAATAATTTATGGTTAATTACAAAAAAAAAAGAAAATAATAACAATTGTAACATGAACAACGGTGTTTTCCTTTCGGAATTTCCGTTGCCGACAATTTCTGCAATAATTTTTATAGCACCAATTTGTCCACTTTTTATTTGTATGCGGCAATTACAAACAGCGATAATATTCGCAAAAAAAATGCTACAACTTTAATTACGGCACCCCGAAAAAAAATTAATTATATTATCGATCGCGAACGTGTTTCGTGTTTTTGTTTTCTAGTTATAATTACTTTGATCCTTTATAATAAAACAAAATACGGAAAATTATTTTAAAGATAATTTTTGACATATTTATAATAGGAGCAAAATTATTAAAATTTCACTGTTAATACTGTATTAATGTATTTCAGTGGCGTCTCATGAGCTGTTATTTGCAAATTGTTATTTAAAATTGCGTTTATTAATTCTTGGTTAATCTTGGTGTAAGCTTGGCTTTAAGTTTAACACAATAGGGGTCAATCATTTCTTGCACAAGTCCTCAGACTTCCTCCACAGATATGTTAAAATATTGATATCAAAAAAAATTAAATCTCTCCTTTTATAGGGGTTAATGTTATGATTGTTTCCTTTTTCCACTTATCATACCTCCGGCACAAGAATTTCTCTTATGACTTGTTTATTCGATAATCAAAATATTACGTATGAAACCGGACCAGCTGTCATATGAAACAAAGGAAAAAACAACCTGGCTGCTTGCGTTTATCTTATCAATAAAATTATGATTCCGCGCTTATTTCTTGTTAATTAAGGCCCAAAAAAATAAATGCTTTGCTAAACTTAAAACTTTTGGGGGACCTATCGTAGTCCAATACTTTCGACCATAAAACAATAAACACATAAAATCTCTAGATTAAGAGAATGTGTATGACCACAATGTATTTTCAAAATAAATAAATAACTGCAATTTACTGCAAATCATTTTTTTATAAACAGCATATCTTATTAAGTAACAAACAAATGTGATACTGACAAGGTGTTGTCGAAACAATTGTCATGTAAAGATATATAATTTCGTGAAAATCTGAACTTTCAGTTCTCATTTATTTTGATAAATGGATTTTCATCAAGTAAAAGCCAACTCAGTTCAAGTAAATAGCTTTTCAAATAAAAGCTAAAAGTTTTGCATGGACCAAGAAATTTTGATTTAAGGAGCTAAACAAAATGACAGCATTATATGTAAAAAAAAACATCGAAAATTTGCAGTTCCGAGCTTGGCTCGGTGTCATGAATTGATTTCTTAAATACTAATTTGTCATCCAAATATTTAGGAATCCATAGAGCATAGAAAGTTGTGGTTGAAAACATTTTTATTTTTAACCAATTTAATTTCTTGAATGCTCCGGATGCACAGTGTCTAAGACGAACGAGAGAGAACAAGACTCTTACTTAAATTATTTTAATGGCATACGACAATACATATTTATTTGAATACAGCCATCTCAAACTCATATAACACTGTTTGGAGACATACGCGATATGATCCAAAAACTTCATATTCTCATCAATATATAGACCCAAATTTTTAACAGACTCTACAACTTGTCCACATATAGTTTCATCCTGAACTTAATCTTGATCTTCTTTCTTTTGGGAGCGAAAATAATGACATTAAACTATACTGGATTTAAGCGAAAAATTTTTAAATATTTTTTATATTCCCATTCACGATGTTTGCTGCATATTCACAATTGTCGCACTTAAAACTATGATACAATTGTGTATTATCAGCAAAAAAACTGAGCTGGGAGCTGCGTAACCACTGAGATCTGCCGTATAAATCAAAAATAATAACGGTCCCAATACTGAGCCCTGCGACACCCCCTACAAATTATCTATAGATGACGAGAGCTGATTTTTTAACAGTATTTTTGTTGACTGCAGAAAATTTAACGTTCTTTGGCTTGTCACCTGCTACAAGTGCAATAGAGAAGTAAAATGTGAGTAAACTTGAATACTCGTTAAACTCCAACTTTGTGTGTTATATTTGCAAGTTAATTAAATTCCATGTTGAGTATTTACGGACAGATTTCTGTGGCATCACAATTCATAATTTTCACTGAGGATTAGTCATTATTTAACATGTAACTACTGACTTCAGTGTAAGCGATAAGAGCGCCATAGGAATGTTGATATCATAGGTAAGACTGATAATAATTTACCTTAATGGATACCCAGAATTTACGAAGACGGTTGGTTCGGTGGTAACAGGAAATAATTTCGCAATTCTTTTCATTCGTCGACGTTTTAATAAAACATACTGCGCTACCACTGGTTTACCTCGAATCTTTTCGGATTTTGGTATTAAATTTTAATTTAAAATAGACCGATTCGAATTACGCAGTTTAATTATTTAAAGAGGATTTGGAAAACCGAAAAGCCCAAATGATTATTTAAAAATGAAAAAAAAAACTGTTCGTTTAAAATTTAAACAAAATTAAATATTATTCATATATGTAATATTGGGTATGTGATATCGCATTTGCGGAAACAATGTTAATCTCATTCAGCGGAAGTATAAAACGAAATCGGATAATCCTGAAATTACGGTTTCATTTTGACAAAACATATTGTTGTTATTACGTCGTTTGTTTATACTTTTAAATGTGGAATTTTAATTAAATTATTAAACGGGGCGTAGACTAACTCATGGATTTGAATTTTTTTCTTTCAAGTTGTTTTGAGAAAAAACAAGACAGACACTAAAAAAAATATTTTCGAGGCAAATAATCCATTTAAATAATATTATTTTTTATTTTTATTCTCCTCGATTTCCTATTAATTGAGATTGGCGTTTTTAGGTGCATAGAAATGTGGTCCAAAAATATGCCTTTAGTTTTATTTTACAGTTCATAATGGAGTAAAATTTGTGGTATAATGGGAGCTAAAATTGTAAGTACTTGGAATGGTATGGATCATTAAGCATATTATTATTATATTATATTAAAGGTTATATCGCAAACTTCACTTAAATTCCGATTAATTCAAGTAAATAAACACATACGGAATAATAGTATGAAAATAGATAACTTGTAATAAATACTATTTAAAAAAAAATCTACTCTTTACAGTACTACATCACATATTCGTCGGAGTTACTCCAATTATCACAATTCAATCTTTTAGATTGATTACATTGGAACAACCTCTATCAACAACTGCAGAACTTAAATAAATCTTTGTTATGCCAGGTTCCAAAAGAATTTTGATACATTTGAATGCGCCCATAATGGACTACAATTTACCAACGACATTTTTCCTTTGTTCGTTAGAAACCTTACATTTTGCGTTAAATGTTTAATGCTCACAAACATGTTAACAGGCGGCTAATTTTCCGCTATCAATTTCATTTCGACAAAAAAAGCTAATAAAAAGCGGTTAAAGTACACTAATATCGACACCAGTCGTTTGCTCATTTTCAAATTGGGACAATTTTTTTGTATACAGCGGCAACGGTTAGTGGTGGCCGCTAAACGCCCTGTATAAAACGAACGGGTGGTTATAAAAACCGCCGTACTTGTTCGTGCGTGACAAAAAGCGGAACTTTTGACTTCCCAATGTGTTTCCCACCTGTAGGTGCGTCGTCTAATACCGTTAAAATATAGAGGCGAGCTTTTAATGATAAATAAATAATCTTTTGCTTGCCAATAATTATCGCTGGAACGATTTTATTAATTGACGGAGCTGATGGTAATTAGGCCTTTTTTTGTCCTGCGTATTACGTCAAATGCCACAGCTAATAAGCTACTTTTGCTGTATAAAACAACGATAAAAATTATCCGATAATTTGGCTTTTTATTAATTTACATGCATTAGTTGCTAATCGTCAGTGAAGACGTATACAAAGCGATTGGGTAGGGACAATAGTTGGTTCAATGTTTGTTGAATAAATCAGAAGTCACGCCGGGTGTGTGTCTTGGAAGCTAACCAAAACGGTCAGTTCGCACACCGCCATTCTTCACAGACAATTAAAATGTTGGGATATATCTTTAAAATAATAACTAGCAATCGACGTACTTAAATCTGTTTAAACTGTGCAAATATATATAAACGAATAAACGAATTTATTTATCTGAAAGAAAAAAATACCGAATATGGATTTCTGAAGCATGCATTTAAATTATCAAATTCATTAATGAATGTCACGCTTGTTTTCTTTGAAATTTTAATCACCACCAAATCCATAAATAAACAAATCTTGTATTAAGTGGATCAAACTCCCACATGTTAAGATATTGCTTAAAACTATAAATAATTGGAAATGTAGTAGGAAACGAGATAACGCGGAACAACACACATAAATTATTTTTCAATTTTGTTGTATATTAGATAAATGCATCGTGCGCGATATACATATTTTTGTTTAATATGTTGCAATTACGCCCTCTTAAAAACAAAGTGGTTGTTTTTTCTAATACTTTGCTTTTAATTGTGGGCAATATGGAGTATAATAGGCTTCGACAGAAATGGCCATTTTCAATATCTCTTAAACATTTCTATCCCACAGTTAGAACAAAAACACACGGACAACGATCATATACATATATAACAGCATATATAAGAGAACAAACCGTCTTTACGAAATCTAAAAAAGATGTGAAAATATGGATGTTTCAGACGGGCAGACGACTTTTTGATGACCTCATTAATTTAAAATATCAAAGGTAAATAAGGTTTGAATTATATTTAATCAAGCATAGTTTTTTTTTACGTAAATCCTAAATTATGTGCCTAGTGAGTTAATGTTTTTATCCTTGTTTTATTTTTATTTTCATTTTTGCTTACATGTGTGAGTAGATAATATATTACTATAAATGTAACAAGTAGATTCTTTGCCTCGTCGTTATTAATGTAATTATTATTGGTTTGGTTTAATATTGGTGTGTCACGCATAAGCATTTCGCAATGCTTCAGTGAAACAATACATTTATTCCACTTAAATCAATTTATAGATTATGTTATTGTAAAATTTGAATTGAATAAATGTTATTATTATTATTATTATTATTATTATTATTATTATTATTATTATTATTATTGTTAACGTTCATAATTTTCCTTACATTTAGTTTGGAATAATAATAATAATAGTAATATATATTATATGCATATATTAAATGTTAAAATTGCCATGTACAGAAAAAAGTAAGAGTTGTCAGCAGATTATGATATTTCAGACGAGTTAGTGATTGATGAATAATTACTATTATTTACTGATATTTTCATTTTCATTTAATATTTCTTTTGAAACCCTAAAATTTGGCTTGAGCCGTTAAACCAATAAATTTGTATTTTCAATACTCTGCTACGACGGCAATGCGTAACAATTTTTTCTAAGAAGTGTTTTAAATTATGAAATATAAGTTATTAAATAGTCTCAGCCTTCATAATTAAGATGTTCGACAACAACTTAGAAGTAACTCTGTATAGATATGTTTCACCACTGTATTTCCCCCCTGTAAGACCACTGCATATCTACTCAATATATAGATTGTTTCAGTTTTTGATATAAATCTGCCAGTTCCTTCGGAATTGGGATCAGGGGTGCAAACACCACGATGCACATAATCTCATTTTCCTCGCTCCTTCAAAAATCAACATCCTTTTACGGTGTAGAATAAATACCACATGATAATCTGCCTAGCTTCACTGGGAATAGTAAACACGTTTATTTTTATTTGCTCGTACAAGGGCCACTTCCTTCAGTTTATTCTGATCAAAATATTTGTTAAAGAATATCTCAAGCCAAAACTACCCTTCATGCCAGTTTATAAAAAGACTATTGCCAGTAGACCTTAAAAACGTGGCTAGTTTTATCGTGTTTGAATAGCACTAATAAAAACTTCTTCGAATCAGCAATAAAATGCATCAGCCTCAGAAGAAATAAATGAACTTTTCTATCTCTACGGATAACCCCCGTAACCTGTAAAAACATCAAAAATTGGCCAGCCAGTACATCATCTCCGAAAAAAAATCTATGAAATTACTGGATTTTTGAAAATTTGTGAAATCTTAGTCTTACCTAGCCGATAATTTCATGGATGCTGATGATACAAGGAGTCATTTTTCAGACTGTTCTCTTCAGTACTCTTTGCGGGTCGTTGTGGAAATTAGTCTTTGCTAGTTGTGATACACTTTTTTGTACAACAATTTAGCGGCTCAAGTCATTCCAAGCCATAAGACTTTCGATCTTGATAGAAGAACCGCTTAAATGTCATTTTGGTTTAGGATTTTTTTAATAGTATCCTTGTGTAACAAAACAAAATTAGGTGTTATTGTGTGATTTGCTAATAGTGCTGAATTAATTGAAAGCAAAAGAACTCGATCATTGCAAGGATGGATAGATCAGAGTTTCCCGGTCTACGGAAGATTTAAGTCAGGCCTGGTAACAAATTTATCCTATTGACCTACATCGCACACATTGTTTTACAAAATAATCAACGAGTTCGATAAATATATTGAAATTGTTTATTACTATGTCACAGTTCAAAAATGAAAGCAAACGTCAGTGTTACGCGGTCGATTCTTGGAATCCATACAGGTGACATAGAAAGACTGACCGCCATTTTTTTAGGTATAATAATATACACACACAGGCGCTGGCTCGACTACCTTAGAGTATATACCAAGAAAAATATATACCACTGTTATTAAAATAACATTATCGGCACTAATACGCAGAATTTACTGATTGTGTTTGCTTAGATAACGTTACGTAATAATTTTAGATTCTTTAGGACCGAAAGTGGTAGAAATAAATATAACTTTAATCCAATTATTTGTTTACCTGGTTCGACAAATATAAAGAGTTTATAAGGCGGTATGTTCAATAATATTCATCTCTTGGATAAATCGCGTTACATATTTACACTTCTGATACGGATTTTATAATTTTTTAAGTCAACAATGATACCGGGCGTTACAATAATGGAAATCGAATCAAACGCCGTATTTGGTTTTCCGAAGTTTATCGGAGCAATATACGTAGAAGAAATTCAATATATTCAGTCCGTATTCGAAATGTATTTTTCCTTTTTGCGTGGTTGTTTCTTAATATCATAAGGGTCGATATGGGCTAGTGACCGGATTTTCGCGGGATACTTAAGCTTTAGCCTAATCCTGTTAAATTATAATAGCCTTTACTTGGAAAAATAAACAAGTCTTTAACGTAGACGATTGGTTTTGTTACCACAGGTAAAATAGCGAAAATTAAACACGATAAAAGCAATTTGCATGCGTTTGATACTTTATATCTGAAGTTATAGCCAATGCGGGATCGCGTTTATTTCAAAAATAACCGAATAAATACAAAATATTCTAATTTATACTCGAATCATCCATTATATTATCGGTCCTGTTGAATGGGATTAATATAGAGAATTAACGATTTTTATTCGATTTTGCAGGTTTCATTGGACATTATAGTTACATTATTTTGCATTTAGAATTTAAACATACAATGATATTTTATATAATATAAATTGCGACATAATTTTATATTAAAATAACTGAAACAAATCCGAATTTTAAAAGTTTATAATTGCCCTATTGTGTTCGCGCCGCAATGCATACGTGTATGTACCTAAAATGTGCCTATGGTTTCATATATTTGATGTTTTATTTAATGCGTTTGTATTTTTACGAAGAAAATGCGTAATTAATTTTCATATGCGAATGAAAAAATACGGTCGGAAAACCAGTGATTTTACGCGTTTTTTAATTGACATTTAAATACGCATGTAGTCCATATTTGACGTAAGTTTGTTCGATTAATAATCGTATCGATCATACTTTACGATATAAATTTTTCTTCACTTACACCAATAAACAAATAAATTGTAATTCATTTAATGTACGTATTACCTTTAAATAATTATCGCTAATTATACTTAAGTGTCCGTTTAAGGCTAGATATCTAATTAAGACGATATATAGGCGTACATTCGTGCAAAGTACGTCTACACGCGTCTGAAATTCGTATTCGTTTTCAACTTAAAATTACTCGGCGGTTGTTTATTGGAAGATTTAAATATTCTAACACTACTTGGGTCGAAATATTAGCTATAGAGTTGTTGACAAATAACCAATATTTTCCATAGGAAAAAAACATTCCGATAATTAATACCATTTAAGATTTTTGCGTAATCAACCGCATATTATATTACTGTTTTTGCCTCTAATAAAATTTTAAAGGCTACGGTTCCCTAATTAATTGCCTCTAATAATTCGCTCGGTTTAAATTGGTGACACTTTTTACAGAAACGTATGTAAATGGTTTTCGCTAGAATGTTTTTTTATTTTGGGCTTAAGAACACACACACGGATTAGATATTTTTATAGTAAATCATTTTAGTTAAAGTCGGCAGTTGCGATAAATATTAGCTCGCTCTTATAAGCCTTTAAACGATTTCGTTTCGAATTTCAATAACTTAATGATAGCAAATGCTGAACAGTTCGGTTTAAAGCGGCTAACGTTAATGCCAGATTTTGTTAATCCAGGGTTAGCCCTATATAGATATATTTTGCATATAAATCGATCGGTTTGAAGTATACGGAAAGCATAAAAATGCAAAACTCAGTGGCTCGTTATGTTATTTTGCGTTATTTATAAAATTTGGATGAAATTAAGTTTTTTTTTTTAGTAGCCGTTTTGGTGATGCCCGAGGAGATAGCTCACGATTATCACCAATTTCACAACTAGTGGTATAATTAGTATAATTTGCACTAAGAATGAACACTAAAATTTTATGCAAGTAAATTTTCACCATGAATGGAATATAATCAATAAAGTTAAGGTAATGCTTGTTATCAGTATATAAGAAATGATTGTGAGATAATTTGAAACCGTGCTCTATGAAGCAGCAGTGAGAGCGAACACATGTTTTGCAAGTACTTTTGCAATGAATGAAATATGAGATAATGTAATATTAAATATTTATTCAATAATTAGTTGACAAAAAGTTTTGTAAAACTTCTCTCCCACTTTTATTTCAGAAAAAATTTTTTTTACGATTTTCTTTTGATTTCCAAGCAGAATGTTTTCATATACTCGCTTCTTAGGTTTAATTTAGCGACTTCCGGGTTTGTAGTGAGCCAAGGAGATTTTTAATGTTAACTTTTTTAAGAAACGTTTATTATTATTATTATTTATGTTTTCACTATCTATTTTTTTTATGTCTAAAAAATAATTTGACGATCATGTCGTTGCTTTGAGCAATATTTAGTTTGCCTGTCGTTTTCGTTTTACCAAAATCCACCTGTTTTATAATGATTATATCTGTTTTACTTGTTTCATCGTTAAACAAATAAATAAATAGGTGTAATCAGAAGCAAAAAGATTTTTAATATCCTGAACTTTCGGCCGACTTGTGGGCATAAATAGTTTCGTGGTCTTCCTCAACGACTAATTATTTATATTTATTTGTTTACTTTTTGGTCGCAGACGAATAACCGGGCGTTCACCTACCTGGGTACCACCGACTTCCGACAAGGGTGCCCCCTTGATACTGGCGGCGACCCACGCTTCGGCAAACGTCTCCATGGCGCTTTGAAAGTCCATCGTCATCTACCGTCGAACCATTCGATGACCGTTCGCGAAATTTCACAAGAAACGGTAAAACAATCGAAACCTTTAAATCGTTATTATTATTATCATCGCAAACAACGTGACTTCGCTTTCCTGCTGATGAGCGGCGCAGATGTTCCGCTCACGACGTCCGGAACGTTACTAAAGCGAACTACGCGATTTCGAGGGTTCGAGCACGCGAGACGGTCGACGTCGTCGCGAGCTTTACCGGAGTTTAGACCGGATTCGAATAGAAGGAGAGACGCTGCTGACGCGCGGGCCAGTTTAGGAATCTCGCGCCACCCCTAACGCCGCCGCGTCTCCTTTAAACGCTCTTTTTTTTTAGGAAAACGATCAACCGCTTTTTCATAATGAAACGAATACGCCAGCTTGCGGGGGGCGGTGGCGATGTCGCGGCGTGAGGGGGAGGGTGGTGGTGACCGTCCTTCCACTCTCTCTTCGAAATCTTTATCTCTCTTAACGGATCAATCGAATCCCGACCGATGAGAAGCTCTCGCTTCTCCCTCGCTCGCATATTTTGTGTGTGTGTGTGTGTGTTTTTTTTTTTCGTTCCTCATTCGGCTCGTCACGCAGCGTCCGCGTCGCGGCGTCGGCTAAGCGTCGGGGAATCGAGTTAACGAAAATAAATTCTCGAAGAAAATTAGAAAAGGTAATCCTCGACGCTTGCGCCGTCGGCGTCGGGAAGCGTCCAGACGCTAAACGACTGGATGTGTAGGCGGGGTTTTCTCGACGGATAGAGGCGGTTCGCCGCTAAGGTATGTCCCACCCCGGGCAACAAAGAGTTTCGGGGGGCGAATTATTCATCCCCGCAGATTTTCCACGGCGTAAACGTCGAACCGGCGTTAACGGCGATTTTTGGTGTTATTTTTTTTAATATGTCAGACGCCGTACGTCGAAATCGCCTGTTACCCGTAAATGCACTGTGCTATATTTTATATAACTCGCTTGTATATAACCGGGTGTGGCAAAAAGCGTTCCGCTAGTTCTAGGGTGAATGGAATATAAAAAAATTACGTTTATTTTAAAAAAACGTTCATATTCATGCACATATCTACAAAACTTGAATATTTTTACTGTGTTATTAAGGACCTTATTTAGCCTCTCTTTAAGGGCAAACTAATTTCATTTAGCCCAGTCTTTCAGCATTCTGAATTTGAATGCATAATGCATAAAAATATATTTACTTAGTCACATGTCAAAAATTATTTAGTGAGTCGTACACATTCAAATTCCACTTGACTCGAATATAGGGTTTCTTTTGATAACGGGTGTCGCAAATAAAAAAAACGTTCCGCTAATTCTAGAGTGAATGGGATATAAAAAATTTACGTTTATTTTCAAAAAACGTTCATATTCATACATATATTTACGAAAAATTTAATATTTTTTTTACTGTGCTGCTAAGGACCTTTTGAATCCATAATGCATAAATATATATTTACTTAGTCACATGTCAAAAATTCTTGAATAGAAACTCAAATTCGTGGATACATCTTATTTAACCAACTGACTATAGCTGTGTAATGACAGAATTTGATGATATTTTTCGTGCACAATATAATAAAATAATTGCTCTGGTATTATTAAATACGTAAATATAAATACACTTTGTTAATTATATTCAACTCTCTTGGACTCGAATATAGAGCTTCTTTTGATACCGGGCGTCGCAAAAAAACATTCCGGTAATTCTAGGGCGAGTGGGATATAAAAAAATAACATTTATATTCCAAAAACGTTCACATTAATACACAAATTTACAAAACTTCAATATTTTTTTTTACTGTGCTGCTAAGGACCTTGTTTAACCTATCTTAAAAACAAACTAATTTACTTCAACCAGTTTTACTGCTTTCTTCGAATATAAGGATTCTTTAAGTACCGGGTGTCTCAAGAAAACATTCCGCTAATTCTAGGGTGAGTGGGATATAAAAAAATAACGTTTATTTTCAAAAAACGTTCTTATTCGTACACATATTTGCAAAAGTTTAATAATTTTTTTTATCGTGCTACTAAGGACCTTTTTTAACGTATCCTTAAAAGCAAACTAATTTCCTTCAGGCCAATTTTTCTGCTTTCTTTTCCTGCTAAAATATTTGAATCCATAATGCATAAATATATATTTACTTAGCCACATGTCAAAAATTCTTGAATAGACACTCAAATTCGTGGGCACATCTCATTTTAAAACTGACTATAGCTGTGTAATGTAAGATTTGACTGATGATATTTTTGGTGCACAAGATAATAAAATAACTGCTCTGGTATTATTAAATTTCTCAAAAGCTTTTAATTTTTTAAATCATGAAATTCTCACCGCTCTTTTGCATCGGTTTTGCCAATAACGCTATAACGCTAATTAGACCCAGCAAATTAAAGTGGATAGCAATCTTTCGAACTGTCTGCCCGTAGTCGCTGAAGTTCCACAAGGAAGTATGTTAGGCCCATTGGTATTTAGTATTTACACATCATATTTTCCTTAATATCTTAAATTTTCTCAGTATCATATGTTACTCAAATATATTATTTGTTTGAATATAGGACAGCACTACATACTATAAAATTAGATTTGGATGCGTCTGTTACAATTCATCTAACCATTTGCTAAAGCTTAACCCTCCCAAATATGTCGTCATTCTTTTCGGAAACAAAAGTATTAATAATATTTTGCAAAAATTGAAGTAGGTGGCTTTTACTTGATGAAGATCCATTTATCAAAATAAATAAGAACTAAAAGTTTAGATTTTCACGAAATTATATATTTTTAAAGACCCGGTGTTGTCGAAACAATTGTCATGTAAAAATATATAATTTCGTGAAAATCTGAACTTTTAGTTCTTATTTATTTTGATAATATTTTGCTCCATGTTGTTGAAAAAAAGTTTAGGCTTACAATTTAGATTTTTCAGCCATATATCATCATCATTCTTCAAAGATCTTATTGTGCTTTAAATTGTCAATATCCTACAATTAATAGGCCTCAATGTCCAATAGAAGATGATTGCATTCTAACCTATTATTTTAGATTATTACACACCTCGTTATTTACATAATAGCAATACCAAAACATAAAAACCAATTTAAACCACACTATGCTTTAGTTTAATAGTAAAAAACCAGAAAAAACCTCCTTTTTTTTCATATCTTCTCCCCCTTCACGTTGTTGGGTTTTCAACTGTCTATTATATCAACGATAAAATTTTGCCACAAAAAACACCTTTAAACAGGATAGTTCCAATCTTCTCATAAAACGAACACCTAAACAGTACTTGAAATAGAGTGTTACTTTTGTGGAGATTATTAACAGTGCAGAGTTCTGTATGATTGAGTTTATATTCAAAAAACCAATAAATTACATACTAATGAATGTTTTGTAGTTCCCTTTCGAAGAAAGAAAATACAAGTTGAATTTGATTATAAAACTGGGAGAACATTGTTAGCGAGAGTTCTGGACATGTGGGATCTTGGTGTAACCTTGGATACTCATCTTTCAGTTCACATATAAATAAAAGCATCCAGAGTGTATGGATTTATCATAAGAAATTGTAAGGATTTTAATTTAATATGTCTCAAAATATTGTATACATCATTTGTCGCCACTATGCTTGAATATTGTTTTTATGTAGTTACGAAATTCGTAAGTATTACATTGAAACGGTTCAACATAAGTTTCTATTACATATGTTATATTCTATTATATATTATATCATACAATCTTGATTCTCTACGAAACAGGCGAAATATGTCTGGTTTTTTATACACATTGTTAAATAATATGATTAATGCTCCCTAATTATTACAAGTATCTACCTACTTAAATCTAACAAATTTATAAAAAATGCTGGTTTTTAATTCGGGTATTGCTGGACAGTGTACTTAATGTTTTAAGTACGAGTACTTCAATTGCTTCAGAGGAGTTTAACATTTTATATTTCTGGCAGTATATTGTGAAAAAACGCAGCACACAATGACAATTTTAATCTAATTCTTTCCGTCTGGTGTGATAAGAGTGGTTAAATTTTAATTATGAGAACTTATGTTAATCTTTTTTAAGAACCTGTAAATTCCTGGAATTGTTAATGGAATCTCAATTTAGAAGAATCCCTTTTACTTACGAATATTATTCGAAAAAAACTAACCAAATACGGAAAATTACTAAAATATGGCATACGAGAAACATTGTGGCCTAGATATCTGTTTAGTGTTCTCAACATAAGAAGTAGACAGTTGTTTGCCTGCACCATTAGAGGTTAGTTTTGGTTAGTTATGTTCACACCCAAGAACTTACGGTTATTGGTTATCTTTATTATTATTTTTTAAATGATGCATTGTGTTTTATCGGTATTGAAAATCAGGCCATTATCCTAAAAGCAATTTTTTATAATAATGAATTGCTGAACTCACAGATTCAATAGATCCAGTACGTCCCTGCTTCTTGTTAATATATTAGGTAATTTAAATAAATGATAAAAAGCAAGGGACCTTACATCACACCGAGTCTAATAGGCAATTTTCTCAGAAGAAAAGGGTTTCAATTGTAATTGCTTGAGATCGATGTGTGCTAAACAGTTGAAAGTAGTAGAAAGGTCTATTAAAAGGCCACAGGGCAATTCACCACCCTCCAAGGCCTCCAAGGTCTTTAAAATACCGCGTTTAAAATCTGATAAATGTTTATTTATTGAGAAATATTGTTGTCTAGTATAGAACACTTTCACAAAACTTTTGGAGAGGATAGTTTACTAATAGGTCGATAGTTTACCAATTACTGGTGTCTCTTTTTTGTGTAAGGGCATAACTCAAGCCTTTTTCTAATAGCGGGAATAGTTTGCTTTAGGAAAGAAGCCCAAATAAATTTAGATAATATTAGTTACTGCTAGCAAAATTTAAGTTCAAAATAATAATGTTCTTTTTTTAGCATATGTAAAATATATAAAATTATATATTTGCAATATAAATTTCAAATCGACATTGTTGGTTATACACACAAAAATAAACAATAAACAATAAATAAAATATTAAGTATGAAACTCATATATCATATCGTAAGTTAGTTTGCACTTCATAGTTAACATAGTCTGATTTGAAATTGTCTTGGTTAATTTAAATTTTTATTGATTGGTTTGGCTCACAAAGTATTTAGCTTCACTTCATTTCAAATTTGTCCTTCGTCTCCGTATTTTGTATAAACTTCTTTTCGTTTTAACTTATAGAATCTACTTTCTGTTTTTACATATTAATTTAATTATAATTAACCTGGTTTGCTGTATTATACCTAAAAATAATGCAAATTAGATGTGCCAGATTTCTAGGAATGGAGAAAATATCTTCTCTGTAGCCGTCCGATTTTAGATATTAAATTAAATTGCTGAAATCACGGGAAAATACTTCGAAAAAGATTAGAGAAATGCACTTTCCTGGAGACATCTACATGACTCGGTGTTTTCTTATAATTATTTGTTCCAATAAAATCTTATTTGGTATTATTTTGCAATTGGATTTTTATTTTATTTACATATGAAGCAGAGATCTAATTTACTTAATTATAAAAACTTATACGGTATAAAAACACTGTTTTTAATTATTCCAATAGTTTTTTTTATTGGTCATAATTAATTTACCTAATATTTTGTTAATATTATAAAACTTTATGTAATGAATTATAATGATAATAATAATAATAATTTAATTTTCATAACATAGATTACTGAAAATATTTACCCCTTTACCAGACATTGCAAATTAATTATTAAATAATAAGTGAATTTACTTAATACACTAACCACTTTCCAGGTTTTTAAAGTCTTATTCTCTGTGACTTTCTTTAGTAGTAAAAAATAATTCTTTAATTTTAATTAATTTATTAACTTATTTTTTATAAAATACATTAATAGGTATATACTTAGAGCACGAATTTATTTATTTATTTAATTATGTAATCTTAATTTAAGACTTAAACAGTAGAGCCACCCACCCTCGTTAAAATTGTCTGGGATATTAATATCTGTTAACACCAGCTTTGTATGCGATATACCTGATGATTAAGCTCAAATCTAAACCCAACGTTTTCGGTATTTTCTACCTGTTATCCCCTCACGATTAGTCCACCTCTTTTTTTTACATTTTTTAGCCGATTCGCATTCCTTAATAAGATTATACCACAAGGGAATAACCATAAAAGTGTTTTTTTTTACGTTTCCGGTTATTAAAGACAATTTAATCTAGTATTGATTGTATAGTAATAAAATAAAGGTAGAGTCGGACTTATATTCGAAGCCATATCCTAAGCCTCAAGACGTAAAAAATATAAGTAGAGGTTCACGATTTTAACCTGCGGGACCGGACAGTTTGCATTAACGGTACATAAGTAAAGCTTATGTCGGTTGATTTGAACAAATGATTTCATATGCAAACGCCAGCCGCCAGGTCATTCATAAAATACCAATAAGTTTACATATGAACAAGGAATTAGCTGCTTGCTAGGGGTTAATACGTGTTTACAGTTAATCACATTATATTTGGTCATTACGTATTACGTCATTAAGAAAACTGAGCCTTCATAAAACTAAATTAGTTTTTTTAATAATACCAAAAACAAATCGAAAATTCACCAGCATAATGTTAAGAAATTCAAGTTGCGTAGATGCCATGTATGAATTTATTTTCTTTATGTGTTTGAGTATGTATCGCCTGTTTTAAATTTAATTTAATACGACATTGAGTTCTCAAAAAGGGTAAGAGGTAAATTGGTTTGGTATTTTTGGTTAGTTGATTTTGCCAGTTATTTATTTAATCCCAGTTCAAAATAAACATTCTCATTGAGATTTCTTGAGCTTCACATTTTGTGGAAATTACTTTATTAGAAAATAATCATGTATTAATTTTAAATCACTGTAGTTGGTGGATGAAAAGGAAAAGATTTATGTCCGATTTTTGTTCTTTTTAAATATTATTATCGATCCCTTCAATTTTTTGCGGATATGTATTACTAAATTAAGTATGGGGTGTTGACAGATGTATCGTTTTCCATCCGTGCAATTGGCGGCCTCCATTAAACCCGAACCAAAGAACGCGCAGGTCCGTCAACAACGAATAAGCGGATTATCCGGCAAATAGTTGCTGGCTATAAGGATTTTTACCTGACTTTAGTAATCCATCAAAAGTAATAGCCGTAAGTTAAGCCAAATCTTTATAATGACTTTCGAGGGAGCCGGGCCTATACGATAAAACGTTTTGTGTATTATTTTTTAGATATTTGTAAAACACGTTTAATGGATTTTGAGGATTACGCCTACACAATTTTTGCGAATCATAGCTTATACGTAACACGTATTATTCACTTTTCTAAGAAGTTAAAACGACGCTAAAAGATAACCTTGATACACAGGCAAACAGTTCTGAAAGTTCCAAAAATTGACAATTTCTCACAGCGGAATAGTAAGAACGAAATTGAAACCACCATGGCGATCTTTCACGCGAATTTAATAAAATAATAAAATAAGGTCCGTTTCGAGCCTTCAAGTGTCCCTCTTCAGTTACTTACAACAAAACTTCTGGATTCCTCCTGCGTCGGTTTTTGCTGAGCCGAACTTGCTGACGTTTCGCCAATCATCATGTTGGCTTCTTCAGAGCTTTTCTGAAACTGGTCAAACTCAAGCTCTGTCTAGCCTAGAGGATGATGGGCGAAACGTTAACAGTACTGAATTTACGACGAATTTTCTAAGCAGATGAAGTTTAGATATGATGGGATATTTTAAGAAATTTGGGAGTAACGTTATGGCCTCCACAGTGTACCAAAAAAGTGAGTGTACTTCTAAAGTTCTACTTTTGCGCTCGTTATGCTTGACAAAAGAGAATCTTGAGATTTATTTTTCTACCCAATGTTCAATATCAAGCGAAAATAATAGCTTGTCTTTTATGTCTATGTCTTGTTTGTTATCTTAGTCTTTTGAAAAATTTCCACCAATATGGGTCGATTTTTTATAAATCATTTTATTCACGAGCGTTTTGCGTTTTGAAAATCTCCCAAATGCCTGAACTTCTTGCCTTGGGATTAGCGGTGGCAAACACCGGGCTTTTTAAACAATCATAATACTTATTATAAATGTTAATATAAGTAAATCGAGACAATGTCTGCCTTGTCAGTTAAATCCGAAACGCATTAAGCGGTTATAAATATTGTTACCAAAAACCGTTTTCAGGTTTTTGATGTTTGTACGGTAAAAGTAGATATTACGTTAATCTTTACCAAAGTAAATATTTAAACGAAATCCAGTTGAAAATTTGCGTTTCAATGGTGAAATAATTTGAGATAAGCGATTCGATTAACACAATAACCTCTTCAAATCAGCCTTAATTGATGATTAGGCGCGTTTGATATTTGCCGTTTATCTTTCTGAGAATTTCCGATCGGTTCGATAAAACGGAATAAAGAAAAATAAATCACCTTTTTAATTATCGCTCGGCTTAAATCCGAAATTTCGCTTAAACATTTATTTCAATATGGTGAAAATATTGGAAGTCATAGGAATGTGTTCAGCGAGAGATCAAGACAAATGTCATTAATATTTAAATTCATACTCTTGGATAGGGGAAGCATAAATTTTGACAAAAAGGTAATATGGATGTTTAACAGTTCAATTCAAATGCAAATGCGGTAGATATATGTGTTTCACACAATCATTTGGTAACAGAACACATAAGTTACTGCACGTGTTGTTTAGCGGCCAATTAGCTGATCTGATTTCGATTTGATCGCGATAAACGTTAGATAAAAACTCCATTATTAAACCGACTCCTCGGATTGGTAGAGATTTTTTTTTTGAGAATCATTGTAAGTATTAACTAAAATACAATACTGTATGGAGGTTATTTCCATATATTTTTCAACATTTTAAATCCCATATCATTTATTCTTGTATAAAGTTCTTTTTTGTAGGAGAAATTAATCATTAGGAGATAGAGAATTAATCGCTTCTCAGTTGTTCTTTAGTCAGGGGTAACTTAGTAGCTTAGTGAGTGCCACAAAGTCTGAATGAATAGACATGAATAATCAGAAGTGTCGCACCTTTTCTAGATTTCGGAATAATGTGTCTATTGATGACCACATGGCTTTTTTAAAATTGCTTCCATGTGTTTCCTTTTTATCTTTTTTATTTTGGTACTTCTGTTTTTGGGTTTTCATATTCCACATATTTTATAGGATAGCTCAGTACTATACACAGTAGCGTTCAGCAAATTAAAGTCGATACAGTTTTCCCTAATTTGTGCTATTTATACATAAATGTTGCTATTACTTCATTCTAAGTCTGCGCATGTAAAAATCTATAGAATCGAAGAATGCTTTGAATTCTATATATAAAATATTATTAAAATATCTTGGATACCTAAATAAAAACAATTTCTATTTTGCGTGTTTTTTAGCCATATTTGTCGAATACAATGTGCAGAACTTGTTTATTGTGTAGTTCGAAGTTTAGTTGGTATCTTGGCTTAGTAATTGATGGTGAATAGGAAACAAATGTTATATATATATAGTGAGGTGAAGTTCGAAGTTTACGTTTATAATGCTATTATACGAGGGCAGCGCCAAAATTTCGCGGCCTGAATATGAAAGTAACAGAGTAGAGTAACATTTTTTTATTATTTTTCAGTATAATCCCCCTTAACTTCAATACTTTTATTACTTCTCTTTATTAACAACTCAATCCCTTTACAAAAAATATTCTTTTGGTTTGTCTGCAAAATGAGCTAAAACAGCCTCTTTTAACTCAACTTCGTCGTTAAACCGCCATATAAGTCCTTTTTCAAATATCCAAACAAATAATAGTCGCTGAGGGCCATATCTGGACTATAGGGAGGATGATCTATCTGTTGGAACCCACACTCTAAAATACCAGCTTGTGCAACACCAGCAGTATGGACAGGTGCATTATTGTGCAAAAGACGCACGCCTCTGGTCAGTTTTCCTCTACGTTTTACACATATGCAGTCTCGCAATTTATATAACAATGTTGCGTAATATTTACCATTGAAAGTGGTATTAGTTTCTTTAAAATCTATTAAAAGAATTCCTTCACAATCCTAAAAGATCGTGGCCATCACCTTTTTTGTTGACTGGCAGACTTTGAATATTCTAGGAGGTGCTTCACCCTTACGACGCCACTCCATTGATTCTTTTTTTTGATAGAGGGTCATGATAGACAACCATAGTTTCATCTCCCGTCACAATAATTTCTGTCACAGGCTTCGGTTCCGACCCACAGAATTACAAAAAATACCGTGCACACTCGACACGGCGTTGTTTTTGAATAACCGAAAGGTTTTTAGGAACCCATCTTGCACTAACCTTATGCATATCTAAATGATCAGGCAGGATTCGACGAACACTTGTGTCAGAAAGCTTAGTGATTTCTGAGATTTAGAAGACAAAGTTTTATAGTGATAATGAAGCTACATCTATGTCAGGCCGGGAAATTTTGGCGCTAACCTCGTACACTACAAATATAAAACTCACGATACTGTTAAAAATGTACCTAGGAAGAGAAAAGGTTAAGAATAACAACCGAAAAAGCGGACAAAATGATGGTGTCAAATGCAGAAGAAAAATTACCCGTGACCTGGGAATTCCAACAGGACAATGACCCTAAACATAGGGCACGGGCAATAAGAAGATAAATTGAGCAAAACCTCATTGACGTAATTGAGTTGCCCTGATATAGTCCAGACCTGTACCCGATAGAAAATCTGTGGAATGATCTTTAAAAAATGATTCAAGCAAAGCCATTTAAAAAAAAATGTTCAAGAAGCCAGGGTATTCCGTCCCAGTCGCTGTCAAAGTCTAAATGAGTCTCTGCCAACAAGATGTCTAGCGGTAGAAAAAGCTAAAGGTTTTCCTAGTAAATACTATTTTTTTTTATTGGAAAAACTAAATATACCATTTGTTGATCATTGGTTTTTGGAAAAAAAAAGTTAAATGTCTTTTATAAATCATGATTGATTTGGGTAGAATGTGTTATATACATCTAGCCTTTATAAATGAATATCACATATAAAACTGCAAAAACTTTTACAAACCAAGAGCACTCAATTAAGGAATGTCATATAAAATTGTTTGAAAGTTAAGTTTTAATTTCACACCCCGTATTATTTATAAAATATCGATTATCTTGCTGTTGAATATATTTTCCTCCGGAGACCAATTACACATTGATTTTGATGTTTGAAAGCTGTTTGCTTATTTGTATATTTTTCTGAGCCCTTTTTTTAAAAAACGCCATATCTTAAAAATGTTATTTTATTAATATACATACGTATGACATGAATATGTTTGTTCCATCTTAGGCATGATTTTTGATTTTTATGTAATTAAATGTGATTTGGCAGCACTGGATAATATTAGATTTCTCTGCAAAGCAACAGAGTTAGGCGCAGAAGCGTCGATACAGCGTTGTAACCTGGTTCTGTGCAGTTTGCTTGTATTGGGCGCGTACTACTGTGTTCGCGGCTATTGTCTTCGTTGTTGCGTATTTTTAGTTTTCTAGAACGTATAAATATGGAAAGAAAACAACCCAAATAACTTTTGTTATATCTGTGGTAGTTATGAAGTAAGGCAAACCAGGTTTATTTTGGTGTAAACATTGGCGACCAAGGCAAGTGCTGGCTTCCTCATACTGTTTGTTCCGTTTGCGTTGAAGCATTAAGAAATTGACAAAAAAGAAGGAAGATATGTTTAAGCTTTGGTGTTCCCATGGTATGACGAGAGCCCAGGAATCACAGTGATGATTGTTCTTTTTGTTCATGTAATGTTCACGGATTCAACAGAAAAAAATAGAAACAAATTGTGTATCCCAATTTTGACTCTTCCATTCGAGCAGCCTAGCCTCGATGCATGTTGCACATTCGGTACATTTAAAAGAAACGTATGAATATTTAGGACTTCTGTTGAAGAAAAATAAACTACCAAGAACATCGGTGGATGCTTTTTGGTGACCTTAAAGTACTGTGCATGCTCCTGGGACCATAGGGGTTATACAAAATTTACATGCTTTATTTGTGAGTGATACTCAGGCAAGAGATAGACATAGAACTCAAATAGAATGGATCTCTAGAATAAGCCTTACACCTGGTAGCAAAATTGCATTAAGAGATAGTTTAGTTGACCCCAAAAATGTTTTACTGCCTCCTCTTCAAGTCGAACTTGACAGTTTGTTAAAGTCCTAAACAAAAATGGACAGTGTTTCAAATATTTGTGCGAGAAACTTCCAAGCATATCTGATTCCAAGATAAAAGAAGGTATTTTTGTTGGGCCGCAGATAAGAACATTATGCAAAGGCAAGGATTTTCGAAACACAATGTCGAGAAAAACGCCTGGGTTTCATTTAAAGAAGTAATTGATAAGTTTCTTGAGAACTTTAACGACGAAAACTACAAAAGTATTGTTTAAAAATCGACGAATATTTCACTCAAAAAAGTCTGAGCAAAGTTTTTCAACTAAGATCCACCTTTTTACTGAATAAAAAAATATGTTATTTTAGAAATATCTTTTTTTTCCTTTCATATTTGCACAGAATTTTTGAAATCAACTTAACAAAATTGTATAAAATCAGTTTTCAAAAAGTTTAATTTTGTAGACTCGTGTTATTTCTGTGGTTGTATTTTTTGTTTTTTTTAACATATCGTTTTTTTTTAATTATTGTTGATTTATACGTAGTGTTGCAAATGTGGTGACACGACAAAAAGTTTAATTTTGTAGACCCGTGTTATTTCTGTGGTTGTATTTTTTGTTTTTTTTTTTTAACATATCGTTTTTTTTTAATTATTGTTGATTTATACGTAGTGTTGCAAATGTGGTGACACGACAGGCGAAAATCTTCGAAACTTTGGAAACTTTGAAGTATCGAAATTCTGTTTTTAGTAAACAACGTTGTCGTCGACGATTATTTTTATCGCCTGACTATTAATCGTAAAACGTATTGTCGGGTAGTTATCTTTTAAGTATTAGCGGTATGTTTGTAAGAAACCGGGCTTCGCCTAATCTCAAATCTGTATATACGTAAACCCTCAAGTAGCTTCAAAGACTAATTATTTATCAGATTAAAGGAAACACACATAAACGAAAACAAGGTCGCACTTTTATACTGTCAAAAATTTGGAAACGATAAAATTCGTTCGAAACTCATTCACGGCGAGTTGAAAAAAGAAAGGTTGTATTATTTATGCAGCAACGTGGAACTTATGTGATTCGCATCTGGAACAAAACGTTATTCGCCATTGACATACATATGGGGTTCACTTAGCGTTATGGACTTAGTATCCACATTTAAAACGTATATATTACGTTTAAGTGTACTCTTGGGGCTGGTAGTTACGCCCTGAAGGCGTCTTGAATACAGCGAAACCGACGGCAATATTGTTTGAAAACTACAAATCAAATCAATCCCACAAAATCTTCTGCAACCGCTTCGGTAAAAGTACTCTCTCTATACATACAATTTAAATGGAAGTCGCTATCCTGTTTCGGGTTTGATTTAGATGTCTTCTTGTTCGGTAATTTTCGGAAATCGACGCTTCCTTTATTTATTTGCTTCACGGTTTTCTTTTTTAATTCGACCGAGTAATTTCAATAAAGAAAAAGAGTCAATTACGATAAAACGTCAATCAACCGTTTAAGTTTTACAAAGGGCACCGAAAGATGGTTAAACGAATTATCTCTTGCTTCGTACGTACGCACTGCAGACGTGTAAATTGAGTTTTAGAGTTTAAAGCCTTTAGGTAAGTAGTAAGTAATATACTTAGCCTTTCCAGCTAATTGTTGCATAGGCATAAGTCTCCGCTACGTCTCTTAGACGGTTGATTCGCTCTTTGTGATACTTCGGACATTATTACTGGAAGCTAATGGATTTTATGAAGGGTTGACTAGTGTCTTCGATACGGCACAAGCGAGGGGGCAAAGTCCGACCCAGACATTCTACCCTTCCTTTCCGTATCAGAGTCAAGAATTTTAAATTGAGTTACATTAAATCGATGATACAAGCGATGAGATGGGCCGGTCCTCTCAAATTCGACATTTTGTACGGTTGTTGCCAATTAAAACAAAAGAAACGTGATTTTTAACCATTCCTTAAGCATATTATACTATGTTTATTAATGCGAGAGAGTAATAAAATGTAAATTAAGCTTAACTTGACGTAATTCAACTTAAAGATAAATTTTAGATAAATTCCATGTTTCAGTTTTTAAATTCTACACACTGTCAGTTCCTAATATAAAAATTCTTATACATAATTATATTGATAGAGATAATTAAGATATTAATTATTCTACAATCAAGTAAATAAAATCTTATATAGAATGAAGAACAAAATGAAATCAGATAAATTGTAATAAATATTAATTTTTCAAAAACTTTTTATTATTCAACGATCAAGTAAATAAAAGCTTATATAGAATGAAGAACAAAATGAAATCAGATGAATTGTAATAAATATTAATTTTTCAAAAACTTTTTTTAAAACTTCTGGATTCCTCCTGTGTCGGTTTTTGTTGACTCGAATTAGCTAACGTTTCGCCAATCATCATATTGGCTTCTTCAGAGCTTGACTGAAACTGGCTCGCATTTTACTATATATATGTTTTTATATTGTTTGAGGGTGGCGGAGCTAAATAAGGGGGATAAATGCCGTAAATGCAAGAATTTTAATTTTATCTCAAATAGAATTTTGTCTTTGACGGATCGAAGATGTTGAGAGATTTTTGGATAAGTGGTAAAACTTGTTTTGACGTATATTTCTTTAGAACTTTTGATTTGGCTCCAGTGATGTTTTGAATCAAAGGAAGGACCACAGTGGCAAGTGTGGGATTGCTTTCTTTCGGCTTCATTGGTATTGGAAGGTTGTGGAGAAGTGTATTTTGTGATGGAACGCTTAATATCCTTAATGTGGAAATTATTAGAGAGAAGAGCAGAGGTAAGGTGTTTTAATTCTGGGTTCAGTGACTCGGGCGTCCAAGCTTTCCTCTCAAAGGCTTCCATAAATATATTCGCGATGACTGGTGATAGTGGAGAACCCATAGCTGTTCCCGACAAAATTTGACCGTTATAAGAAAAATATGTTCCAGACAAGCCTTTTTCAGTTAAGTGGTTCCAGATTCTCGAATTTTAATATATCTGAAATGATGGTGAGAGTTTCAGTAATAGGAACTTTAGTAAAAAGGGATTCTAAGTCGAAACTAACCAGAATTTCTTATGTATCTAATGTAACGCTTTTTATTTGTTCAATCAAGTGATTAATTCCTTTCACGGGGTTTATGCCCCTCATTTAGCTCCCCCCCCCCTTTAAACAATATAAAAGCAGGTACAGAGTAAAATGCGAGCCAGTTTCAGTTAAGCTCTGAAGAAGCAAACAGGATGATTGGCAAAACGTTAGCTAATTCGACTCAACAAAAACGTACGTAGGAGGAATCCAGAAGTTTTATAAAAAGTATGTAATAAATATTATGTTTTAAAAATCTACTATTTACAATATAACTTCATGTTCGGAGAAGTCAAATGAACCATAGCCGTGGGAGTTCCGAGATATAATAAAGGACTCTACAGTTTTTTTTTGTAGCATGCTATCAGCTTCCCACATTCTTTCTTTGCCAAGAAGACCTGCATATTTTTTAGAATTATCTTGAGTGGTAGCTGGCTTTATCCATGACTGTAACAGACCCAGGTAGTCTTGAAAAACATCAGCATTCATGTCTCTTTCCAAAGCTTGCCTCGAGCTTTTTAATCGGTATATCCTTCATTTTCCCAAACTTCATCCGGGTAATACATATTTCTGTTTTCCCTTCGAAACTGTCCTATCCTTCTCTTTGGGAATCTGATAAATAATACTAATTTTCTCATATCTAGAGAGCACAGCTTTCCTAATCCATTTTTCAGCAACAAATTAGTAATTATAATTCTAACACTAAGCTTCCTGTACTTCTCCGTCAACCTGCCAATTTCAAGAAGCTTGACAAACATCATAGGTACAATACGATTCATAACCCTTTCGCAATTAGAAACAGAGCATCAATCTCGCATCATATATGACTAGATTTTTAGAGAAAATTAGTTGGATATATTGGATATATAGAGTATATATTCCCAGAAAAATGCCCTCAACTTCTACCCATATCATTTGTCAATCTTAATTGACATCAATGCCAAGACAAAGGGGTTGACTAGAATTCTGTATTTCATAGTTTTTATACTTTTTTGTGTTTCTGAGTTTTTTGTAACTTTAGGTAAGGTTTACAAGTGCCTAAATATAATAAAACAGTGTAGAGCAAGTGCACAGTTTGCGAAAAACGAGGCAAAAATGTACGATTTCTTCACCAGTAAATAAACAAACAAATCCTTTGGTCTTGTTTTGAATTTACTCGTTCCCCTTACGTCTTCGTTTGCATATGTTACGGAAAAACAACGGCTGTGATTTTGTATAGGCGTTACTCATCTTTTGGAGAATATGTATGTCTATGTATATGTATAATTAAGGGTGTCTTCTGATTATACCACTATTTCCAGTAAAGTTGGCTTGAATACTGCAAAGCAGGGGTTATGTGGGTAGTTCTGCCTTTATATCAGTGATACAAAGCGTTTAGCAATAGAATTTATATAACGTCATTATTTCAGAATTACAAACAAGAAATGAGACGAATGGAATTCAACACTTTATTCCGTCAATCAGTCAAGGTCAGAGGAGTAGGGTAACCTATACTTAGCCTCTCTCACTCGACACACACAATTTACACACTCTCTCTCTCTCTCTCCCTCTTCCTCTCTCCCTCCCTCCCTCCCACCCTCTCTCTCTTCCTCTCACTCTCCCTCTTTCTCTCCCTCTCTCTCTTTTTCTCCCTCTCCCTCTTTCTCTCCCTCTCCCCCCACCTCTTGCTCCCTCTCTCCCTCTCCCTATCCCTCCTCCTCCCTATCTCACTCCCTCTTCCTCCCTCCCTCCCTCTCCCGTTCTCCCTACCTCCCTCCCACCCTATCTCCCTTTCTCGCTCCCTTCCACCCTCTCTCCCTCCTCCTGTAGGTCTCTTTCACACAGACATCAGTGGACACACGCGCACACCCACGCACTCATTAAAGATGACGTCGAGGTTAACTAAATATAAATACGGCCTACACATATTTCCCTTTTTTATTTCTAGTTCTGCTGCTTTGGGGGAACCAACCAACCAATCAAGGAGTCGCCGAAAACGTCCAGCATTCGCGTCCAAGAGAGGCAGGAAAACGGGAAGCACGAAAATCGCGAGTTATTAAATTGCTTACTGTTTATATTTATTTTTTTCAATAAATTTGTTATATTCACTTTTGTGTATTATTCTGCTCGTCCAGAGGTATCAACACATATCAGGAGTAAACGTTTCAATGTTTAGGGGCCTCTACCACCAAAAATATCGAAAGCGTTCTGATTGGTTCAAGTTACACACGCCCCGTCCTCACCACGGCTGAAAAATGAGAAAAAACGTGAAAGCCTCTGATTTGTCGAATTTGGACACGCCCCCATGCGCCTGATAATTTTTTATACCTCATCGTTATTTCTGCTCTCCTGATAAAAAATGCTATAAATTTGGCATAATTGGCATAAATAAAATTTTACAGCTTTGTGAATTTTTTCTTGACATATTGGCGGAGGCGCAACAATTTCAAGATCCTTTGCCCCTGATACTTTTCATACCTCCTCACCACGGCTCCTCGCATAGGCATATAGAGATACAGAGCGACGAAATTGTGCGGAACTTTTAAACTCGGCGCATCCACCAAAAAATAAAATTGTTCTAGAACAACATAGAATTTTTGTGCGGTGTTGCCAGATTGTGTAAAAATTCTCGACTGTCAGGAAAATTTTCCAATTTTCTTCTCCATATTCTGAGAAATTTTGCACAATCGGGCAACGCCGCACAAAAATGGTCAAAATTCCATGGTGTTCTAGAACATTTTCCAATTTTTGGTCGATGCGCCGATTTTAGGAATATGCGGTTTTGTGCACAATTTCGTCCGAAGTTGTAGAAACTTACTGATTTTTATAAGGAGAGAAGAAGCTGCGAGGAGGTATGAAAAGTATCAGGAGCAAATGATTTTTTGAAATTATTGCGCATCCACCAACCTAAGTAATCTTCAAAAGTATCTCAAAACTTTTCCGATTTTATAAAATTCTGACAATCGTAGAAATTTCTGTTTTTTAGTCATAAAACCGCCAACAGAAGAACACATTCAGAATTGAACTAGCATTTATTTAAAACGTTTTAATGCACATGTTATCTAACAAATTATTTAATTAACATCAAACTATTTAAAACAAATACACAGGCGCAGTCGACGGCTCTTCTCCCAGATTGTCGCCTTGTCCTTGTCTAGCTTCTGTAAAGGAAAAAAAGCAAACCATTAATATAAAATTACGACTGCAATTTTGTTAACCACTTAAGGCCGTTTGCACAATTCGTCGTGTGGGCTGTAGCGTAAAGAAGATACGTTGAAAGCATTTCCTTTGGTTGGATTGGTTACTTCTTCTTAATATAAATTTTTGGAGTACACTAAACATAGTCGAATTGAATTGTCGTCACCCAAAAAATATGCTGTTAACGTATGGGCGAGTTTTCATCGGTCACCGTGTACACATGTCCACTCAAACCCACAAATAAAAATATATGTTGAAAACTTACGTGCAAAGGAAAGTTCCCGGATAACGATTGCAGTTGGAGACCTTCATGGTTCGTTCCGACAGGGCAGATAGAGTGAAGTTTTGCACGCCTAAACCATAAAGAACGCTACTGTAAATATCCCACTAATTTTGCGTCTTGAAAAAGTTGTTTTTCTTTTTGAACGAACCTCTGCTGAATGCCAGACTTCTTTGTCCGTAACTGAATTTCTTCTTAGACTAAAGAACTGTCGACCATGATAGTAATATTCTGAAACATCACGTTAATAGATAAACCTGAAGAACGCAGTGAAAGGAAATATGTCGTACCTACTCATTGCAGACACAACAATTCAAATGAAGAAATTCAACTAGGTCACGATGTTTGCGAAGTTTGCAAGATATATTCTGCGAACCTGGTGTTCTTCGTGCTGCGGTACCATTACACCTGCAGTGTTTTCTTATCAAAAGTCCTGCGACTAGAGGATCTCGAACCAAACGGCACAAAAAGTATCATCCATGTTCAACTTGTGTTCCTATTTCTGAAAAAAAGAAACATGATTTCATATATAACGTGAAGAACAACGTCAAAAACATAGTATTTATTTTCAAGATGCAAGAGCCCAAATGGTGCATGCCTGATGTGGGAAGAAAAAAATCCGACCTGACCATTCAAACACAACAAACCGAATGAATGACCTTTCAGAATAAAACTCGTGCTGATGTATGGAGGTTCTGTCTCGAATTTTAAAAAACAAAATAAAAATAAAATAAAAAAATAAAATATAAAAACGTAATAATCGCAAACGCTAACGATATAACCGAGAACATAAGTACTGCTGCAGAGACGTTTCTGAATTCATTTCCCAGAAAAGAAAATCGTTTCCAAGCGGGTACGGTTTATTGAACTTGACGTAAATTCATCGCGTGGGGTTTTATGCAAGGCCTTAGGTAAGATATATTTCTCGGCTTTCAATAAAAGGGTGGAATATAAGGAATTAAAAATAAATGGAAAGTTTTTCCCGTTAGATTACAGACGACGAAACGGCAGGCTCATTTTTCGTTGCGAGTTTTATAATGGCTTTACGTAAACTTTAGCGAAGATACCGGGAGACGCTAAATATTCTTTAATATCACGTTGTGATTTGAAGCAACGAAATACAGTCTCAGGTGATCCCATTGCGGTGGCGACTTTTGCAACTACGTAGTCGCAGTGAATCGTAGGGCGAAATCAAATTAAAACAACTTAAAACAATAAAAGCGATGTAAAAATAAATTTACTCGAGCGCCCTGTAGAGCGTCGACTCTCTTTACTCGTTTTTCTAAACGACCCTGTCCGAGACAATACAGAGCTAAGAACGGTCGTGATTTCGCTTTAATCCCTGTATAATGGTTGCGTAATTCTTCCAGCTTGATGATGCCGAAGGCAACTCTTTCTTTCCATAATTCCCGTCCTTAATATATTCAGGAGCGTTTCCACTCGATGGCGCTTCTGGACCGATTAAACTTTTTTTTCACCCGTTAAATTGCAACGATAATAACCCGCCCTACAGTCGGCCAACCCATTGTTTTTTTTTAGCGTTTGGTTTATTATATCGCATACAATTAAAATAAATTCTCGATTTTATTGAAATTAATGTTAGACACCAGATTTGTCCTCTAATGCTTAAACCATATAATGTTTGCTTGAAGGTGGTAGACACTGATTCAGTAGAAATACTAAAAGAATGTCGAACTTCCATTGTCTTTATTTTTAACTTACACGACGTTTCGGATAGTTGTATCACTACCCGTTATCAAGTGTAGACTAAACTTAATTCTAAGGCTACAAGGTTTATATACTAGGTGACGGCGCTCATCCATAACGGAGTCGGGTGTAGTCAAGCGTGAAGTTGTTCAACTAGAACGCCAGCATTGGTGCTCCTTATTAGAGGTTGCCAAATTGTTGGTGTATCCACGCTTGGATTGCTGAAGATGTTTTCATTGTTTCTAATGAAAACTGCTTCTTTAAATTTGTGGGAGTGTTGGAGCTTCTGAGGTGCTGTCTGCATAATTCTTACTTTCAAGTGAAATTTGGGTTCTTCTCTCTCTCCAGTGATAGCGAAGATATACATGGAGTGGTTTGAAACTCATGCCATAAACACTGCAATTATTAAACCTAAGATCTGGCTTCGATATGTTGATGATACCTTCATTATCTGGAGAGGAACCGATAGACAGCTTGCCTCTTTTCTCAATCATCTTAATTCTTTGCGAACATTAATTAAATTCACTATTGAGAACAGAACGGCTGTCTACCGTTTCTAGACGTCCTCGTAACTAGAAATAATGGTTCTATTAACACCTCTGTATATAGGAAACCTACCCACACAAGACGGTATCTAAATTTTGAGTCTAACCATTCTGAAGCAACCAAACTAGGAATAATTAAAACACTGTGCAAAAGAGCATTCACAATATGTAGCGACCAAGCATCTCTCGATGCCGAATTGAATAATATTAAAAAGGATTTGCTTCAGAACGGTTACTCCGACAAATCTAATAACAAACTGTAAGCGGGAAACAACACCGGAACCATGTGAGGTAGATACTCTTTCTCTCTTGACGATCCCATACGTGAAAGGAATATCAGAAAAGATTAGGCGAATAGCTAAACAATATCAAGTCAAAACTGTATTTAAATCTGTATCAACATTAAAAAGTGTACTCACAAAAACAAAGCCTGAAACGTCGACTCAAGAGAAAGAGTGTATCTACCAGATACCCTGTGAATGCGGAGAGTCATATATTGGCGAAACCAAACGACCTCTAAAAATAAGAGTTGAAGAACATAAGAAACATCCAATGAAGGGTGAAACGCAAAAATCAGGTATCGCAGAACATGTGTGGACCAAACAACACAACATCAAATGGTCCAGAGCGCGGGTTGTTCACAGAGAGCAGCATTGGAGAAACCGCAAATTTAAAGAAGCAGTTTTCATTAGAAACAATGAAAACACCTTCAGCAATCTAAGCATCGATATACCAACAATTTGGCAACCTCTAATAAGGCGCACCAATGCTGGCGTTCTAGTTGAACAACTTCACGCTTGACTACACCCGACTCAGTCATGGATGAGCTCCGTCGGGTAGTGATACAACTGTCCGAAACGTTGTGTAAGTTAAAGTGGAAGTTCGACATCCTTTTAGTATTTCAACATTTTAACTGTCCGTAATTTTTCTATTTTTAGGGATAACAAGGTAAACAAAAAAACAAAATGAAGGGTTAGTAGTAAAGTATAAGACAAAACACAATCAATCTTCTGACATTTAATACTACATCATATTTTTTAAGCGGCACACACTATATATTATATATGTGTTTAATAGAATATCTTATTCTGATTACAACGGTGTAACACACTTTATATTTTAGTGCACTCGTTTTTCAGAGTGCCGTGGCTCACTGCAACAACAATAATTATTTAGTCGGGGCTGTTGGCTGGCCAATCCATAGTTCCGCGGATCCCGATCCAACCCCTGGGATATCCCATGTTAAGAAAATTGTTAATTTGCACAACATTATGAGGAGGGGCACCGTCTTGCTGCCATATAATCAGCGCTGATATATTTAGGGCAAAAACTTCTATATATTGTTCTATTTGGTGCTCTAAGAGTTACAAATGATAATATCCACTTAACTTTTGATTTCTAAATATCGGAGCCAATATGTATGACACCACACCGTACATTAATTGATTGGAATCACTGGGTTTTTATTTTGTGTATTTCTTTAGGATTATTTAAAGACGAATATCGCGTATTGTGTCTATTACAACCCTTTCGTGAAGCGAAGGAACTTTCATCAGTCAATAAAATGATTTTCACAAAAATTATTATTCTCATTATGTCTATTTAAAAAATCCAAACAAAACTGCATCCTCCTTTGACATTGTTCTGCACTTACTATTTTGAGTTTTAATTTAAATGCATTACATTTATATTCTTTCAAAACTGAGTGCTTCATAGAAGGTTACCTTATTTTCTTCATTTAAAACATTATGGTTCCGGCATACCTTTTTAGCATTTTATACGTTACCGCTTTCTGCAAATTTCTTTGTTAGCCTTGGAAATATCTGTTTTGAAGTCTAATATACCGACGACGTCTTAAATTTAGAAGATTGCCATAATTACATTGAGTTCCAGTGCTATGCTAGGCGAAATTGAGAGTTCCGCAAGGTTCAGCATTGGACCCTGCTTCTTTCTAAGTATGTAAATGATGACTGTTGGCACCAATCAATCTACTCTGATAAATATATGCTATAACTAAAGTTGGAGATACTAGACAAGTGCAGACAACAATAGTGAACATTCGATCTGGTCCTGCGTAAACAAACTCGTGGCTAAAGCGTCGTTCATAAAACGTAGTGTTAATTAGATTAAATTAATTAGTATTTTATACTTGTGTATACAGGTATAGTGCTTTCACAGATGAATGGTTTTGGCTTGTTCTATTCAATTCAATTCAATAAAACTATTTGTGTCGGTCCCATGTAAAAAGATGTAGTGCAGGATCCAATTGCACAAAGAAAAGAGTAATACTGGCATAAAAGGTTTGTAATTAACTGAATGAAATGCAAAAGTTTAGCAAAAACTAGTTTTAGAATATTGCTTATTTCTACTTGGTATCTATCTACACTTATATATTATAATATTCAGTTTTATATTATTCTATAATGCAATTCTGTGCCTCTGTCGTCATCTTCACCTATATATAACACGGCTAATCGAATTTGTTAAAATATCAGAGGAGGTTTCATTGAAACATTTTTGTTAGTTAATGTACGACGCATAAAGTGGGAAGAGAATTTTGTGCACTTAATTCTAGTTGGTGCCACATGTACTCTATGGGATAGCAGACACGATAACATGGTGGCAGCTGTAACATTGTATGTCCCGTTTCCTCTGCTGGCGAGTCACAAATGCTGCTTCTAAAACATTTCTTTCTTTATAATTTTCGTCAAAAAAATATTGTTTGCTGTTTTGATTTTCCTGTTTTTCATTATTTGATCCTGCAACCTTATGTCAACTACTGTGATAGCTCGCATTGTCCATCACCATTCCGGAAGAATCGGCCCATCCTTTAGATGGGGTATCATGACTGTCAAAAAAAGTCTCATCATGGTAAATTACCAAATGTTAAGTCAAGGGATTTTACCGCACGGATTTGGGAGTAATCGGATGTTTTCGGAGATTTTGCCGCACCGTTTGATTTTGACGTTTGTCAATTCTGACAGTGATGTCAGTGAATATATTCGTGTTGTTTTGCAAAAATGTACCCAAAAACACAGAAAAATGTTATGCAATATATCGAACAATTTAAATACTACGTGCTATATGCTAGAATTAAAATCTAGTGGACTAGTCGGTAAGTAAAGTGACATTTATAATTTAAGTTTCCCACAGAAACTTTACATACTGTTAGCATAAACTTTAGTAGTTTTTAAAGTATTTATATTAATATCTTGCCAAAGCTAATTGTACCATTTTCAAATATCCATGTCTCATCAGTACAAACAAAACAAAATTCAAGGTTAGGACCTGCTTTTTCTTGCTTATACGGTCTTAAAAATTTAATCCTCCTAAAAGCTCTATCTTTGGATGATTTTTCTTCCAATTACAGTTTTTTTCTTTAAATAAACTACATAATTAAAGATTCGTTCTGCTGCGCTCGGCTCGTGTCAAATAAAAAATAATAGCAATAATAATAAAACAAATAAAATTATTTATGTCTGCATTATTATATTCAATATATCAAAAGTATGAATGAACTTTATGTTTACTATTTTTTCCTGTATTTTATTATCTGCTCTATTATTAAATATTCGTAATTTAGATACCATCACCATCGCTTAAGTAAAGCTAAGAAATTCGGATAAGCAAGCTTTAGGATAACCATTTCAGAAAACATTACTTGAGGGTGTTGAAGAAAAAACATAAAAAGTTACAAATTGGACAGCTTTTTATTAAAAAACATCTTGGCACAAAGCCCTATCGATTAGATTAGAACAACATTCTCTGTTTCGAAATTCAACTTGCCCGATTGAATTAATACGAGGTTAGCGCCAAAATTTCCCGGTCTGACATAGATGCAGCTCCAGTATCACGATAAAACTTTGTCTTCTTTTAAATATGCATCTCAGTAGGTTGCGAAAAAAAAATTGAAGTCTTGCATGAAATAGTTTTCTATTGACAGCACTTTAAACAAGACGTGCCCGAAAAAATGTCGCACATAACGCAAATTGAGTATACAGTAGTCATAAAGTTTTTGACAAAAGAAGGGTTAGCACCTAAAATTATTAAAGAAAGGCTGGATGGTGTGTACGGCCAAAGTTCTCCTTCGTATTCTGTAGTGAAAGAATGGGCAAAACGTTTTCGAATGGGGCAGAAGTCCCTTGAAGATGATTCAAGAACTGGTCGACCAGTGGAGGTCATAACGGAAGATATTGTTGCGATTGTGGAAGAGGTGGTATTGAGTGATCGACGTTTAAAGGTCAAGGAAATTTCAGAAATTACTAAGCTTTCTGATACAAGTGTTCGTAGAATTCTGCATGCAGGTTAGTGCAAGATGGGTTCCTAAAAACCTTTCGGCTATTCAAAAACAACACCGTGTCGAGTGTGCGTGGAAGTCTGTGGGTCGGAACCGAGGCCTGTGATAGAAACTATTGTAACGGGAGATGAAACTATGGTTCTCTATGGCGTCGTAAGGGTGAAGCACCTTCAAGAAAATTCAGAGTCTGCCAGTCAACAAAAAAGGTGATGGCCACGATCTTTTGGGATTGTGAAGGAATACTTTTGATAGATTTTAAAGAAACTAATACCACTGTCAATGGTAAATATTACCCAACATTATTACATAAATTGCGAAACTGCATAGATGTAAAACGTCGAGGAAAACTGCCCAGAGCCGTGCGTCTTTCGCCGGATAATGCACCTGTCCAAACTGCTGGTGTCGCACAAGCTGCCATTTTAGAGTGTGGATTTCAACAGATAGATCATCCTCCCTATAATCCAGATATGGCCCCCAGCGACTATTATTTGTTTGGATATTTGGATATATTAGGTGGACGGCGGTTTAACGACGAAGTTGAGTTAAAAGAGGCTGTTTTAGCTCATTTTTTTAAAGAGATTGAGTTGTTAATAAAGAGATGTAACAAGTGTATTGAAGTTAAAGGGGATTATATTGAAAAATAATAAAAAATTATTATTCTAATTTGTTTGTTTCATATTCAGACAGGGAAATTTTGGCGCTGCCCTCGTATATTGGATACGAAAGGCTTTTAGTACCGGATTTTCTATAGGATGTGCCTTTTGAAAAGCATTTGGTTATCTGTTGCATTTTGCGTATCGCCAAAAGTGTACATAGTAAAGTTTCATAAATTTGAAATTTAAAAATATAAATATATCAACCCGTCAAAAATCTTGTTCACATTTTGGATCAGAAAGGTCCATAAAAAAATCCTGGAACGTGTAGGGGTTCGAAAAAAAAAACGTCTACATTGTTCGGTAAAAATTTCGTAAACCAATTTGAAATTTTTAATGCGAAATTGTACCCAAAAACTAACGGTCGCACAAGAAGAAGTTCAGTAAACTTTTGAAGTCACTCGTTTATTAAACACTCGCTCCGCTCGTTCCAAATAAACTCGTGAGTCAAATGTCGTTTAGCGCACTTGTTGCGTAATATACTATTACAATTTCCTTGGTACCGTGACTAATTCAGACTAAATGTTCAAAATTAAAAATATACATAACTACCTACTTATTATCCCAAACCAGAACTGCAAAAATCAGAGTAGCTTCAAAATTCCACAAAAAAACCTAATTTTCATGACATTAAACATTAACAATTCCACTGTTTATTCCAAAATTAACAAAGTAGCTCAACACAATGAAGAGGTTGGCTATAGTGTGTGATCGAACAGGGAATGATTAAAGAAAATAAATGAAATTCTCGGGTTTTTAAGGATGGCAAAGAAAAGAAATAAGCAAAAGCAAATTCACCAGCGAGAAAACCTAAAACAACATAAGCCGGAACTGTTTCGATTTGTTTACGAAATAATGACACTAAGAAAGAAATTAAAAACGGGATTAGAGATTTTTCGTCGGGATCTTAAAATAAAATGGGGTACGGTCGTGATTTTAGTGCGGGGGTACATTAAATTCGGTTCCCGAAATTGGCCGGAACGCTTCTTATTAATTCCTCTGCAGCGTCGGTGGTCGATTTGTTCCGGTTACTTAGTATTTTTAACAGTGATGGAACGTAAAGTCTTAGTCTGAGGGCCGAGGATTAAAATGTAATAACTTTGCTGCAGGCGAAATTACATTTTTAATTTGAATAACTTATTTTGCGTGTTGATACAAGAATTCGCCGCGCTAAGACGTGCCCGCGTGGTAAAAATTGCGATTTCGCCTAAAGCGAGATGTATAATGGCGAAGATTGGAGCTTAAAAATTATAATGGGCTCTAAGGGCGGAGGTGGGGTTAAATAATGGTTCGGGACCTCTTCGAGTATTACTCGGCCACCAACCACCCTTTCGGGCTATGGCCGCAACCACTATATCAGCCCTGCTGAAATCTGATCACGTCCTCTCTTTGATCTTGGCACGTAATGAAAAATTACACCTTCGTTAAGTCCACAAACTGAGGTGCGTCCGCGCTGCAAAAATTTTCTTCATTAGTTTGTCGCGGCTTTGCAACCGAATGGATTTTTACTAACGCCAATACTGCCTAGCAAAATTTGATATAATTCCGGCAACTCAATCCGGCTTTAGAGAGTATCAGAGTATAGTCTGTCTCAACCTGCATCGTGCTGGCTTGTGCCCACAATTATGGAAGTTACCTGTAGACGGCAATCAAACTCAGAATATTGGGGACTAACAATATAATTCTTTTGTTCACTTATGTGGGTATAATCTTATTAAAAACAATAAGGGAAAAACAATGATATTAAGTACATATACTTCGACCAGAAATATAGTGCTTTTACAACTGACCCCGTGATTAACTTTGCCTAATGTTTATTACTACAAAACCGCAGATCCTTATAGCACACCCTGCCGAGCATACCCTCACCCGTAACCATTGCTAGGAATTTATTATTTATGTTCGATCAATTTTTATTTTTAGTACAAAGTAACCATTTATAGTATCATTATTAATATACACCATATTAAATTTCGCTACTGTCATCACCTAGTTCAATGATCAACTTCGCCACTAATCGTACTCGGTAAATATTTTATTCTTTTATTAGTCGTTTTTCACAGTTAGAATAGCTTTGTACTGATATTTTAGCTACCGAATTACGTTTATGGTGCTATCACTAAATTTTGGTGCAGTTATATGTGCTTTCAACTCGGACCAAACCATGTTAATCGGGTTAAATATGCGATGATACGGGGGCAATCTCCAGATTTCATGTCCGTTTTGTTGTATTATCGAATTGATTTTGTAGTCTTTATTAAAATGTTTTATTTTTAATAATTTTAGAAGTTGTTTTTTCATGTAGCTCTGTTCAAAATGTAAATCATTTCTTGTTGAATAAGTGCTCTACTGAATACAGTTTTATACACATTTTTCATAACCTGTTTTGCATTCAATATTACCACCAATGCATATCTCTCCCACCCCTGCCTTGTCACTCAAGTAAGATTAGATTTATTGCTAATGGCTTTACCCAATAACAATAGGTAATGACATCGTTAAAGGAGGGTCTGTTAGATCATAGCAGAGCCTATAACAACCTTTAACAAGTTGAAGTTAAAGTTAAGGTAAACTTTTTAATAGTAGATCCTAGATTTCTTTCAAGTTAGACCATCTGGATTGAGTTATAAACTAAATTATTGGTGATCTGAGTGTTATTGAAATTAATTCTGATTATTACAAACAATGATAAATTTGACATATTTTTAATGGTGAAAAAATATTGTCGTCACAGTCTTGTTAATAATGTTAATAATATATTGCAAAAATCATATAAATACTATATTTGCAAAAACAAATAATTCAAGGAAACTGACACTTTGTAACAGTCTTTTACACTCCCAAGTTATTTATCAATGGGGCATTTCCAAATAAATCGCAAAAATCTTAAGGTAGTGATTCCTTGTTTAAAATAAAGTGTACCACGGAAATATTACTATTACAAAAACACACTTTCTGTATATTTTTTAAAATGAGGATTCAAAAACTAATTTTAAAGAAAAACTTATGTAATAACATGGACAAAGATTAATTTCGATGCATGGGTTTATTAGAAACATTTTCACTTGTGTTGTCATTATCTAGACAATTAAATTTTAAAAATAAATTATTAAAAAACATCCCTTAAATATAAAGATGACAAGCTTCCAAGGAACTTCTGTTTGCAAGGCCGTAAGTAAAATACATATCTGCCATTTCTGCATTAGTGTAATTTACCATTATTGCATTAAACTCTCATTATTGAACAATTAAATGATTCCATAATTTTATTCCATCTGATCTAGCATGCGGAAGGTCTCGTTTTACCACGTTGGTTTCGTTTCACACGGATACGAGCCATTTTTCAGAGAAATTACCGCAATTCTGACGATCATGGCAAAGAATGTATTAGTATTGATTTAAAAAAATGTAGATAAAAACTAACGGTCGTAGAAAAAGTATAATGTGCAACATGTTCGGTAAACTTTTTAGCTCACTCGTTTATTAAACACTCGCTCCGCCGCGCTCCGCTCGTGTCAAATAAATTCGTGAGTCAAATGCTATTTACCGCACTTGTTGCATAATATACTATTATTGGTATAAAGTTAATTCTGTATACCACATATCTCGTAAAGAGTTTAAGTCACGAGTTTGTTTGGCACGAGCAGAGTGTGTGTTTACCAGACTTGTGCAATATACTGTTTCACTGTAAATTAGTCGTATTTTGAATTGAAAAGAACTGAACAATATGAAGCGACATACGTAAGTGATTTCTTAAATTGAGTTAAGGTAGGGGTAGTTTAATTCAATCCCCTCTACTCATTAAAAAATTGCAGATAGTGTGTTTTTATGAATGAAATCTAGTACCAGCCATCGACATTTAACCCAACATGGTGGTCTGTATCCTCGCCTCCGTCATCAAACGGCTTTGTTTACGAGGTTCTTTAGTTAAAATGCCATAAAGTGTTATAACAAAATTCCCGTCAACATGGAGGATGTGAATTTTTCTTGTTTTTTTTTTTTTGGTGTGAACGGAATATTTCATTATTTCACAATTTTTGGCTATTTTATTCTAAATTGGAATGTTTTTTGAACTTGTTTTAGAATTACTTCTTTTTTTATTGTCTCCGGGGAATACGAATATCGCTACCTCTAAATACCATGTAACCTAAATAGCAAGATCTGCAACGTGCAAAGCGTATAAATGACGCCGACTGATGATACCAAGTCGGTGTAAAAAGGAATTCCTTATACATCCTAACGGTACGCCCGAATTGCAACGTCGCAGGACTCGAAGAAGCCGTATCGTCGGAGACCATTGATATTTTATAAAACATCAAAGCGCCAGAAAATGATCACCGATAAACCCACCTAATGACACGGAGCGCTTTTCGGTCGTAAAAATCATCGCGTTTCTTTCTAGAACGATCCTTTCAAAGAACTAATTGAGAAGATCTCGGTCGGCTGCACCTTCGTAATTTAACACTTATTCAAATATATTTATTCGGAATGGCCGCAATCCGATTTGGGTCTGTGAAAAAATACACTCGCGACTCAAAAAGAAATTCTAATCCCTCAATAACGCCTAATAACCAATTTGATCTCTGATGAAAGCGGGGGCAAATATACCAACGCAAAGTTTTTAAAAGTATTAAAAATACTTATTTATTAATTATGTGTACCCCTCTTCGACTTCTACGTTTGCCGCATTTTAATTCCCCAGGAGTTTCCAGTAAAGGCGTAGGTAGTATTGCCTCAATCGATTCGGAATGCTTTTAAGTGTAATAAGATCGTTGTTACACCGGGTGACAAAATTTTTCTCCATTTTTCTCAATGTGAAATACAATGTTTCATTATTTCTTCGAACTTTCATAACAACCTAATATAATCTATTCTCAAGAGTTGAGATAAATATAAAAGAATATTAGCCTTTTTCTTAGATCTGTCAGACTGGGTGGATTGTTAAATTATGATGTGGAGATGGCTAAATGTGAGTAAGAAGGGGAAAATTCCAGGGTTCTATACTAGGCCCTCTATCTACTATAAAAAAACATATTCTATACGCTGATGACACTTCAATTGTTTTGAGCGAAGATCGCCGTGAAATTGTGACAATATCCTGGAATCAATACGGGATATGAAGTTACAGAAAGCATTTCGTTTCCGCAGCAAGTGAAATTCGATTTGAAATCGCAAAAATCCGTAAAAAATCAAAACCCCCTAAATCCAATATTACAAAGCCTGAACGCATTGCCCTAATATCTCTAATATTTAATTCAGACATTAATCCTAAAAGCAGGTAAAGGAAATGCTACAGTGGTCATGGGTACAAATGGATATCAGGAAAAGATTCAAGATATTCTTATAGACGGATCATATTGTCAACTTAAAAAAGATCCTACGTCATCTATGGATCGCAAACTTAAATCTGTTATTAAGGCTTCTTCTTTACCAAACTCCATAAAAAATCTCTAAAATTCCTGGTCTTTACGGCCTCCCAAAGATCCACAAACCCCTTCGACCTATTGTCAGCATCAACATATTCTCTAGCAAAATATCTAGCTTCCTTGTTAAAACCCCTTACAGGGAAAACTGATAATTTCGTACTTAATCCCTTTCACTTTAAACGTCGGCAATAGATATATCACCAGTCATCGCGAATATATTTACGGAAGCCTTTAAGAAGAAAGCTCTCGACACCTTTCATCTAAAACCAACATCATGGAAACGCTACGTCGATGATACTTTTATTATTTAGCCTCATGGTCAAGAAACCCTAGTAGATTTTCCTAGACGTTTATACTCTATACAGCCTAACATACTTTTTACCATTGAGTAAAAAAATCAGACCTAACATTGGATCACATCACCATCCGGCCCAAAAATCATCGGTTATCAACTCTCCTGTTTACAGAACTGTAAAACTACCTCAGTCCAAGTCACTGAACTGAATTAAAACATCTAACCTCTGCTCTTCTCTCTAATAATTTCCACATTAAAGATATTGAGTGTTTCATCACATACAATACACTTCACCACAACCTTACATTCAAAACACCACTGAGCATCAAAAGCAGATTTACCACTTGTGCAAAAATCTCTCAACACCTTGGGTCCGTCAAAGACAAAATTCTATATGAAATGCGAGCAGTTTACAGCATTCCATGGATATCCGACAAAGAATACATTGGAGAGACCGGACGAAAAATATCAACTAAGCTCAAAGAACAGGAAACAGCCTTACGACTAAGCTAAATAAACTCATCAGCTGTTGCCGATAAAACTAATATTCTTGCATGTAATCAATTCTTCTATCAACGAAAAATCCGAGAGTCTAAAGAAATCTATAAGCAACTTAACAATCTTAAAAGCGACCCAGGTCTTTACCTATCACCAATATGGGAATCAGTCATCCGAGACGGTGTTTGTGCCCCTAATTTAGCTCCGCCCCCCTCAAACAATATAAAAGCAGGTACAGAGTAAAATGCGAGCCAGTTTCACTCAAGCTCTGAGGAAGTCAACAGGATTATTGGCGAAACATAAGCAAGTTCGACTCAGCAAAATCCGACTCAACAGGGATCCAGAAGTTTTGTAAAAAGTATTACAGCAGTGGAAGTTTCTTTGAAAAAATAAAATTACAAAAAATTCTTTATAATGATCAAATCTAAGTGCTGCTCCATAATGGACAACGATCCATACATTTATACTAAAGTTTAGGCGGAATGTCTTCATTTAACTGGAAAATGGGCTTGTTAAATGTTTGAGTGCGCAGAGCTTAATAGAATTAGCAATTATCGCTAAATTTGATGTTTTTGGACATTTAGTTCTAAAATAATATATTTTTCTACGACCGCGAGTTTTTCGGTACATTTTTAAAGCACAACACAAAAAGGGACATTCACTGACATGACGGTTAGAGCATGTTATTAACTTTAACAACTTAAGCCGCAATAAATGTTAGGCGTATGTATCACATACATCGTACCACTGGGAAGCGGTTATTTACAGATACCGAATAATATGAGACACGCCAGAGTTCACTCGTAGGAACCGAAATATTTTAATTTCCTCCGTCGCGACGCTAGCGGCTCGAGGATCAGATTCAAGGGAGAAGGAGGCGATATACGTGTAGTTCTGGAATTAACCAAATGCGTTTTCGCATATTAGACATAATACCGAATTAATACGCTTTCCCTTGCGGTACGGAGCATAGTAAAAGCATTAGCTTGATCATACCTTACTTGAACCCAATCTTCTCAATCTCGCCGTCTTTACTTAACCCGGCGTCGCGACGCCTAACGTCAGGACGTCTCCGCAAGAGGATTATCAAAGATGTAGATCAGATCTAGGCTTTATCTTATAAGGAGCTTCTTATATGGAGCGCGGAGACATTGAAAATAAACCCGATAAGCAAGATTTATTTGATACTGAGAGGCGAACACGGAGCGGACCGAACAAACTTAAAACTAAGTCACGTGGACCACAAAACCGATTTAGTAGTGAAATAAAATAAAATGGGGAGAAACAATTTTTTTTTTTTCGAAAAGAAATCAGCTAATATAGATTTTATTTTCGACGAATTCATGATGTAGTTGTTAGTTCGATATACAATTATCTTCACGGCTAAGTTTTCAACCTTGGAATTTGCTAATCAACCTATATATAATTCTTAAGTGGCTTTTCAAATAATTCTAATTTGATAATATATTAATAGACTTTATTAAGACATACTTATCGCCTATTAGAAGCCGTCATTCAATATTAACCTTATTATACCCGCAAAGAACAGCAACAGTAATAGCAACTCTTATTAAATTCATTTATTTAAACATGATTATCAAGGGCCCCGAGAGCCTCAGGTAGACTACATTACTTTTAGTCCTTTGTTGGCAAAAAATAAGAAAATTGAAATATGTTCCAATATGAATGGAGTTGAACAATCAACGGTTTGTAGTCAACCAAAGACAACTACAGAAAGAAAAGAAGCTTTAATGAATGAGAATGAAAAATCTGAAAAAAATAAAAAAATAAATATCTAATTTGGTAAAAATAATGAAAAAGATGATTTTATGGGTAAGAAGACATTGTGAAAAACTTTGAAGGAAATGAATTCTGATTACAAAAAAACCGAAATCATTTTTAAAATGAGGAATAAAGACAGTGGAATTTGACTGAAAAAACTAAAAAAGGAAATAGCTAATTTGGGAATAAATAATGAAAAAGATTGAGAAAAACTTTGAAGGAAATGAATGTTCGTTACAAAAAAAACGAAATCATTGTTAAAATGAGGAACGTTCAAATCCACTTGCAAAGCGGATTTTGACTTTGACTTGGTGCATTTGACTACTCGGAACATGAAAATAATATTCATTACAATTTATCTATCTATTTTCATATTATTGATGATTATTATTATTTGATAACGACACTGATTGAACGGGTGACTGAAAAAGTTTGTCAATATGTTGTATACTAGACTTTTTCTATGGCCAATAGTTTTTAGTTAGTTTTGTGACGTGCCGGTCAGTATTGAGAAATATCAAAATAGCACCGTCAGAGTGGTTATCGAAGCTGACGACTTGTTCTGTGCATAATTGGGTTTTTTAGAGTTGGGAGAAGAAAAATTCAATGGCAGGTGGGATATAAGTAAAGCAAAAAATATTTCTATCTTAAATCGGTTATTAAACAAATAAAGAAACATCAATCCCGAATATACCACTGCGCTATCTAAGAGCCTTAAAAAATGAATAGCAATTAGATCCAAAATTTGAGAGAGAATTCTCTCAAATATTTTTTAAATATACTATTGCCGTTTTTAAGTATCGATTTACGCGAACATTTTCGTTTAAACTTTACAAAGCGGACAGATAATTCCTATCGACAGTTTAAGATAACGATCGCTCTGCATGGATCCGCAAAATGTTTATTTAATTTTAATTCAAAACAAACACTATTAGACATATTTCTCCCAATTATGAAATCTCTCGGGCTTGGATTGAGAACATAACGACACAGAGGTCCGGATTCATTTTCCTAATAACGTTTCATGTCGCCTGATCTAATATTGACTTAACTAGAGTTAGTTGATGTAAATACACGGCCATGGCGAATTTTCCACGTCATATAAATAAAAATATTTCTTGTCGAGTATAGCATCAAAAGCTCGATCTATATCCTATGTGAGCTTGGAATTCACTCAACTAATTGACTGTGTATATGGCCAATAATAAAAAAGCAAAAAGAGGGCGAACAAGAATAAGTCAGGAACGGATATGGTCTATTCATAGATATAAGAAAGTGACCAATTGCTTTTCAATGGGATTATCCAAGGGTGGTCATTAACATAAAATGCAACAAGATTATTACCTAAAGTTTCAGAATTTCAATTCATGTAAAATTGTGGTCCGTAATAGAAAATAATTTTATACCTATCTGTGTTTAATATTTTTTGGTTTGGTATAATACTTAGCTTAAGTTTATTAGTAATCATTCTTATTTCGTGTGTAAAACAGCGTGTGTTGAATCGTGTGCAAATTATGCAAAATATGTGCGAGTCTAGTGCATCTCAGGAGGTGTTCCCGCCCAAATGTAGAAAACACTATTCTATTGAAACTAAGGAAATTATAAACAATGTTTATTTGACTCTCGTTGAACGTGGTGTCAGCAAGCAAGCATCTTTAGAAGAAACGGCCACATTGACGAAAATTCCAACATCAACTGTATGCAAAATTGTGAATAATTCCATTTCAGCGAGGAAAAAAAAGCGATGCTAACATTCTCTCGAGTGTAGATGAAAGTGATCAAGATATAATATGGTGTAAAATTTACCGGTTCTACGAGGAACAAAGCGTGCCTACATTAGATATCTTAATTAGGAGGCTTGAAAAAAATGAAACCGGAAATGTGGCAGAACTACCTTATGGAAGTGTATTCAACACATGGGTTTTAGATTTTAAAAAATTGACAAAAGACAAGTTTTAATGGAATCTTTTAGAATTTGGAAATGGCGACCGGAATATCTAGAAAAAATTAGGATTTACAGAGAACAAAGGCCAATTATTTACTTGCCTGATACCCCGTAAAACGGTTGGGTTGACTCAACTGATAAGTGTAAAATAGACGAGCCATCAAAAAGAGGTAAAAGAATAACTATTTTGCATGCTGGCTCTAAAGATGGTTGGATTCCAAATGGACAAATAATGATTAGAACAGGCGATGATAGCGATAGCGATGATATTATGTGAATAATTTGAAGTAATTTAAGTAGGTAATAAAAATAATTTGTAATTTTATTGTAGATTTAAACGTAAATACATACATAAATAAATAAATACTTAAATAATAATAAATAAATAATTAACTCCTAAGCAAAGTACGGACCTGTTCGGCCATATTTCATTCTTACAGCTTGCCCGGGTCTTTCCTTAATTCGTATCAGTTAGTCACTTTTTTATATCTATGAACAGACTTTACCTTAAAAACGTAGGTAACCCAAAACATTATCTCGGTTTTGTATTTTTCTTGAATATGAATAAGTACGAGATCGATCGCTTTAATAACACCAAAATTAAACGCCAATCATCGCAACCCCTCGAGATTACGCCTGTTGTTTGATTAATACGTTTTAGAAAGTCGAACGGCAACGCAAAATGGACGAGAAAAAAATCATTTATATTTGAAAGTGTGGGCGAGAGATCTCTTCCATTTTGAATGTTTCAGTGCTTTCTAATATACCCCGGTAATAAACTAAAAAGAAGAGAAGGTGATGATAGAGTCTACTTAACAGGCAATTGTTATGCAAAACGAGGCGCAGGACCAAATCGGCACCTGGCTCTGGCCCTTATCGTTCATCCTCATCAAGATACTCTTCTTTCGCGGTTCCCGACAGGGTAAAGCCAATCTTTTGTGTTTTACTCTATTTTGCGGACAGATGCGACGGCATTACCGGCTCCTTGGCCTGGAAAGAATAGCTATCTAGAAGGTAGTTAGAATAATTACTGCGATATTTAAGTCCGCATCTTACGAACGAAGTCCTTTTCATTTCATACGCGCCACTTGCAGGGACGAAGTTCTTATATAGTCTTAGTCGAATAATAACGGTAGTAACGCAATTAGTATTTCGCAAATTTAGTCACACGGTAAGCGACGTCATAGCACTTACAATAATAATAATAACTAGCAATTGTACTTCAAAATTTAACTGAAACTATAAAAAATAAATAAACAAATTGAGACAGCAACTATCCAAAAATTATCCACATATATAACTCAAAATAAAAAGGTGACAATTTGGTACAGGGCGGGAGGGAGGTAGCAAAAGCATTAATAAAAATGGGTGTTAAACATAGTTACTTTATTTTATATTTATATTGGGCAATAAAGACACAATTACAAATATATATGCAGATATAATATATTGATGATGATTTCCCAAAACCAACAGGTATTGCTATACATGATCAAGTAATAAGCAGAAGGAACCATTTTAGATATATCATCACAGATTTCTGGACTCTAGATGGCAGATGCAGAAAATACCAACAAGAAACAGACAACAATTCACTCAGCTCTGTAAGCTGAAGGAAGACTCAGCAGCAAATATTAAGCTTTAAACTATACTGGGACAAAACAGTCCAATAGCAACACTAATTGATAAAACCATAAAAAGAGCTACTTAATAGATAATGCCATTCTTAACACCAATAATATTCAAAAACGATATTAAATTAAACAGCAATGGCGGCAGATAGATAACTGAAGAAAATATCGCCATCTGCGAGAGTAAAACTGAAGGAAACAATGATAATAGTAACAGTCTGAGATATATTGACATATAACAAATTATTATACAAAATTTTTACAGAATTAACTTTATACCAATAATATTATATTATGCAACAAGGTCGGTAAATGGCATTTGATTCACGAGTTTATTTGACACGAGCGGAGCGCAGCGGAGCGAATGCTTAATAAACGAGTGTGCTAAAAAGTTTACCGAACGTGTTGCATACTATACTTTTTCAGAATTGACAAACGTCAAAATTGAAAGCGTGGGAAATATCTTCGAAAACACCCATGCGGTAAAATCCCGGAAATGTCCGAAGTGACTAGGATTCGTAGCTAACGAAACTAACGTGGTAAAGTGATGCTTCGCGCACGCTAGATCGGTGTGTAATTAATTAAAATAAATAAGAACTAAAAGTTCCGATTTTAACGAAATTATATATTTTTGCATGACAATTGTTTCGACAACACCGGGTCTTTATCAAATGTATTATTTACTAACTACCTGCTACTATATATACCGAAAAATGACCATAAAACCTTAATTCAATGTTGTTGTGAGAATTTAAGTTCAATAAAGGACAAATATTTAAATCTAATTAATCTTTAAGGTTGAGATGCGGATCTTGTCCTAAAATTTATATTGGACAAACTGGTAGATCCTTCAAGAAACGCATTAACGAACATAAAAGAGCGTTTAAAAGCAATAGTTTTGATTCAAATTACGCTACACACTTAAACACAGAAAAACAAATTTTTGACGAGAATTTTGATATTTTACATACAGCCACAAAAAGTAGAAAACAAAATTTATTGGAAGCCATCGATCAACGATCAATTAGATTTTTATTTATTTAATTTTTTTTTTAGATTTAGATTTATTGACCTTAAATTCTCACAACATTAATTAAGATTTTATGATCATTTTTCGTCATATATAGTAGCAGGTAGCTTGTAAATATTACATTAATATATAATTACATGAAAATCTGAACTTTTAGTTCTTATTTATTTTGATGAATGGATTTTCATCAAGTAAAAGCCACCTCAGTTCAATTTATAATTAATTAGGTATTTTACGGACGGGAGTAGAAAAAAATTATTATCTTAAGATCATTCTTCCAGCCACTCAACGTTAATAATTTTTTAATAATAAAAGTCTAAATGTCATTACTCGTAGTTTGTTTAGCACAATCATCCCAACAAATGGACCTTATTTTGTTTCCCAAGTACTAGAACTGAACTGAATTCAAAATATTTATTTTTGTTATTATACACTTCAATCGCGTTATAAGTAAAGTACCTCTCAAATTTACAAGAATTATGCAGGGCATATTTAGAATGTTTTTCTAAAAGTATCTTAAATATAACAATGTATATACCATCAAACTTTCACAAAACATAAATAAACAACTGTTCTGGAATTTTTGAAATCTTGTAACAAAAAAATACAAACAATGATAAGATGGATGGAATTCCTACTATATGCTACTAGTAACTACGTGTGAGATGTACGGCTATTTTTTTTTCAATGTAAAAGTTTATAGAATTAATACTACTATGGGAGCTTACATATTTATTAAAAATAATATAAACTAAAAATGAGATAAAACGTATTTACTTATAAATTTAAGAATCAGTTATGCCTAATATTTCTAAGTAATTGAATTCAAATAAATAAATGAAAGGAGCACGCCGCTGAGTTTCAGCACGCCCCACTACATATCTGTTACGCGCTATTTACCAAATTGGGGAACCCTTTTGGTTTCTTAAGTTGATTCCGGGGATACGCAGCGCAAATCTTGATGTAATAAAAACGATTTTCAACGACGAAATCCAAGCGAAGATATTTTCGCGTTTCGGACGACTTCTTTTCACGAACCGCACTGATATCAAAAAGTTATACGGCCGGGATTAGACGTAATGAGAAGGAAAAGCAACAGGAAGGAAGAATCGGGACAGAAGTAAGAGGATAAAAGACATGATAAATATTTATTATTTGTATAATTGTCTCAAGTTAATGCTGATGGATATCTTAGATTTTTGTTCTTTGGGGGATTATTTTGGTTTTATTATCACGGAAAGGAACTAAAATTTACGACGCCAAGTTTTTTGTTAACGACGAACTGCTATTCAACAATGCTTACGCTTGTAAGCAGTCGAAGAAAATTTAATTTGATTTTCGTAACGTTAAGGTACTTTAAATGACCTGCTCCTATTTTTAATTACAAATTAAACAATGGAATTACTTAACGATTAAAGCGGAAACATGTTATTAAATTTCCCCTAGAAGTTTGCGTCTCTATTTGAACAGGGAAGTTCCTTAAAAGTCTTTGCCAACTAGCATTAGCCCTTACATGCCAAGTTCGGCATAGCCCGTGTTCGTCGTACATCTAAAACTGATCGATCTTAAATGACTGTATTAGTGAAGTAAAGGTATAAGACGACCTCCTTTATGCCCGTCTAACTAGCGTATTAAGGTAATTTGCGTAGAGGCAATTAAATAATCCCTTCAAAGCCGAACTTAGACGAATATATACCTTCGGGAATACGTTTAAAATTTATGCATAATACAAAGGAACAAAAATTTCCTTCGGATAATGGCTGGAGATATTGTTTGATCCTTCTCTCTGAAGGGAACGTAACCATAGAGTCGGTTACTATCGTACGCTTTTGCCATTAAGCACGTACCAAACGTCAGATGCTGTTTTACGTAAAATCAACAACAACTGAAATGAATCGAATCGAATGTTTCGTTTAAATATAATTTTAGCATCATTTAGACTTAAAGTAATCACATTTTCAGCGAAAAAACAAATGCAAATGATTATATCACGCAATTTTATAGGAAATGGCTGAGTTTTATGCTTAAAAATGCTTTATTTTATTTACAATCATTATCATACGAATGAAATCCAAAAGATATCAGTTGAAGACTTATATCAGAAGTACTCGCCGCTGGATGACGCAGAATTGTTGTTTGTCTTTCAGATTAGTTCATGAGTTTTGACCATTTAATTATAATAATATTAAAGGTATATTCCAGATCGTGGCCTGTTATCAACACAATTACCACAGCCCCAAAGCATCTAATATTTGGAAAAGAGGAACAAAAAACAAAACAAAATGAATAATAAAACAAATTACACTTAAACAGAGCAGACTCATAAAACCAAATAACATTTTTTATTCAAAGCAAGAAAGTATATGATGATTTTTCAAAGAAACTTCCACCGTCTACTTTAATACTTTTTACAAAACTTCTGGATTCCTAGTACGTCGGTTTTTGCTGAGTCGAAATCGCTGACGTTTCGCCAATCATCCCGTTGACTTCTTCATGGCTTGACTGAAACTGGCTCGTATTTTACTCTGTACCTGTTTATATATTGTTTGAGGAGGGCGCTAATGAGCCGCGGTTAAGATTGTTAAGTTGTTGTTTATGCCCCTCATTAACGCCTGCGTCAAACATTATACAAGCAGGTACAGAGTAAAATACGAGCCAGTTTCAGTCAAGCTCTGAAGAAGCCAACAGGATGATTGGCGAAACGTCAGCAATTTCGAATCAGCAAAAGCCGCTGCAAGAGGGATCCAGAAGTTTTGTAAAAAGTATTACAGTAGCCTATGGAAGTTTCTTTGAAAGAATAAAATTATTTTAAGTTTTGTAAAAAGTAAGTATACGATGAGTTGTGCATCCACCATTTCGTCAAGGTATCTTCTGCATTTGCTTTTCTCTCTATTAATTTTGAAATATTAAGCAATCCATCATAAAATACACCTCACCCTAATCTTCGAAAAACAATGAGTCCCAAAGTAACCCCACATATTAAAAGTTCTTAATATACGATAAAAATAACTTAAAATCCGATTTACCAGCGGTCCAAAAATCTCTCAACATCTTCGATCAGTCCAAGACAAAATTATGTTTGAGATACCAGTAGTTTACAGCGTTCCGTGAAAATGTGGCAAAGAATACATTGTAGAGACGGGACTAAAAATACCACCTAGACTTAAAGAACATGAACATAAAGAACATCAGCAGGTGATCAACATAATCATAAAACCGGACATCGAATCTTATTCGATAACACTAAAATTCTTACAAGTAATGACTTTTCTATCAAATAAAAACCGAGAATCCATAGAAAAGTATAAAGCAAAATATAAGCAAGGTCTTTTTCTTTCATAAATATGGGAACCTTAAGGTACCTTAAGGTTCCCATATTTATCCCGATATGCGACTATTTTTAATTTATGTCGAATTTCTTAATAAAAACGGAAATAGTTTACACACCAATTAAAACGAGTTTTCAAAAAAGATATTTAGTTTTGGTTATTTTAGTATATAATAATAATAATAAGCATGTAATGCTCAAAAGGGAAGGAAACAAGAAATTATAAATAAACATCTTTTACCCTATACTTATTTTGTGCGAAAGCGTCTTAGTATACCAATTCAATTAGTAAAAAGGGGAAAACATTAGGCAGAAATAGAACCCGTTGTTCTTGGTTTAATAAGTTAGCTAATGAGATATCAAAATCTGAGTGCATTTGGAGCACGTCATACTCAAACAACAAGATGCTATTGACGCAAAAAATAAGGCGAGAGTTAAAAACATCCTTTACGGAAATATTCAAATAATTCAACCCAGAAACTGGGTATTTGAGATAATCTGTCGTCCCGACTTTTTAAGTAAATAAACTAGCTCATATATTATACATGATAACGGAATCGTACAACCTTCTGCATACGATATTAGCAGTATCGCGAAATAGCCCCGACAGATTTGTGATTTACGAGAAAAAATACGTGCTTAAGTTTCAGCCAACCCCATAAGAATCTCCCAAGATTCGCAACCCTCGATTTTCATTAAGATTTGTGGATTTAGTACCTGCGGTTCTGTGGCGTATCAAACCCATTAACTTAATATTCGGATTATAAATTTACATCCGCCGTGTGTGGCTTACAAAAGGCCCCAAGGTAACGTTTAAGTTAAGTTGGGTTAGTTGGTCGTAGGTGTCAGAAAAGTTTTACTATAAAAACTAATAAAACTAGCTGACCAAAACCCATCAGACAGAATTTACCTATTTGAAAGCTAAGGGTCTGGTGGTTGCTATAAAGTGCGTTTCAAAAATATAGGCCAATTATTGTGCATCAAATAAAAAAAAGCGGATTGTAACAAACTTTATTCTTCTTTTTTATATTCGTCAAAAATTGTCGAACCAAAATTATCTTGAGTTGCGTGAAAGACTTAAAATAGTTTTAAACGATATACCACCGCGGTGTATTAATAATAATTAATAAAGAGCAATTTTTCTTAGATATTGATATGAAATATAAAAGCGCGCCACTGTTATGACGTGCTCCGACTTGAGCCCCTATAATTTATTACACGGGGGTTGCTTAATAGACTTCTCTTATGTCAGAATCTTTAAGTTTTGATTAACGAGATAAAAAATTAACACGGACAAAAAAAAACAAAAATCTCGCCTTCATCACACTTACTTCAGGGCTGTTTTAAACTATCGACTGCGAATATTTGACCTACATATTCATCTTTCGCCATAATATTCGTTTCCTCAGTGCCTAGTCGGTAAACAATGGCGGAGAATGCAACTCAAAATGTCAAACCGATTATGTAAAATATAACCCGGTCTAGGCGCACAGAGAGTGCAAAAGCTTTTGTTTCAGCTTGTCGTGAGGGTTGTCGATAAATGGAACAACTTTTCTGTATTACGTCCAAATCGAAAATCGAAACAACGAAGGGAAGGCGATACGTCTTCTCCGAGTCCATTCTTAGAGACCATTGTCCGAACGGGCAACCTGTCAAATGGACCGTCTTTATCAGCTCGATGTATTTGGTTTGTATTGGCGAAGTTCAGACGCAACAGGAAGGAAACTTCTACTTCTTACTCGAGAAAATACAATACTAAGCAACATCCAAAAAGGTTTACTTCATAAAAAATACATAAATAACTTATCTACACTTCTAAAGTATATCGAAGTTTAAAAAAAAATGCTTGCAGTGAAATAGCAAAAATTTGTCAATTTAATGATCAATCTGTTGTTGAGTAACCGCTGTTAAAAATAAACGAGAGCTATTTTATTTTAGATAAAGATACCGATGGAACGTCTCTTCCATTATAATAAATATATTCAGTGTTGACGAAGTATGGCACAGAATGTAGAAGTGAAGAAAACGATTGTCAACATTGTCCAGACATATTTACTTATTAATATTAAATTATAACCCATTAAAGAGTACCAATAGTATTCGAAAGTTCTATAGTTAAGGGTTCAAAAAACAAATTTCCTCCATTTTCCTAACACAAACATGCCAATCTAGTTGTAGACCTTAAAATACGACTTAATACTTCATTAATACTTACATTTCACGTAAGACATTTTTTTTTATTTTTCTGGTTTCTTCATCATATTGATCATTAAGTGGAAACAACGCTCGGTCGTTTGACGCTAGAGAGCTTTCACCACAAGCTAGTAATGCAAAATGTCATGACTGTATATACAAAAGTTTATGCTAAAACTCCGTTTCTGTTATTTGGTTCACTACTGGTGGCTTTGGTGCCGCTCTGTTTACTTGATATCTATGGCTAGACCCGTTAGAATTTTCGCCTTCAAGGTGCCTTTCCAGATCCTTAACTCTCTGAGGCCTATTCAGGGTTGAAAAATCTGAATCGTGATCGTCGCCCACGTTATTGGCAATGGCAGACAATGACGAATCAGTCGACAACGCGGAATTGTTGGAATTAGAAGTTCTGGACGTCGATTTTGTCGATCTGACCAGGCCGGACTTTAAAGGTGGAACTAAATCGCCTTCGCTTAAATAAGCATTAATTCTATCCTCCTTGCTTGATCGATTTGCTAAAGTATTCAGTCCGCTATCGCTTTGTTGCTTGGTTCTCAGTAAGACGTCGCTAGGTCTTGAAATTAGAGCTTCGCTATCTGGCGAAGCTTGGTTTGAAGACTCTGGATTATGGATAGCTTGCGCGTTTGCTCCAGTTCGTCTTAAAACTCCAAAATCGACATCGGATTCCGGTTTGGATCTCGTATCAGTATACAATTCCAGATTTCCTACGAGGAACAAAAGTACCACTGACAAAATAATCGCCGCCGCCATTAGAGCCAACGTAGCCGATGCCAGGAACGTGGCGAACGATTCAGAATAAAACTGGCAACTGGTCTTACCGAAAAACTGACAAAAACTTCCTAAAAAAACGTTATTCGATTAACAATTCAGATTTCGTATGGGGGAGTTGATATACCCGCTATGACGTCATACGTAGGCCGGATAATCAAATACGGAACGTAACCTAGATGCATCAAATACATTCCCAGCGCCAAAGCCTTATGTTTACTAGAAACGCAACGCATGGTAATCACGATACTGGTTAAGGTGGTAGTCGCTAACAATGCCGACGAAAAGACGCTATTTACTTGAGCTATAGCCCATATGGTGCTACAACTATCGGCATCACAAGAACCGGCCTTAGCTATTCGTCTGCCGGTAGTACCACACGTACAGTTTTCGTAAATCTGCGAGGCGAATGCTATAGGATAATAAAGTTAAACCTCCATTACTTACTTTAAAAGTCGTATCGAACGATGAACATCCGGCTAAGCAGGGTGAGAAATATGTATCGCCATTAAGGCAGACAGGTTGAAAGGGACCGTCCAACGAGCATCCACAATTCCAGCTGCAATAGGGGATGGTAAGACGATCCCGCAATTCGCTTTGCAGCTCGTTGGTGCACTTCCAAAATCTCACACTGGCAAAGAACAACGCCATAAGGATAAATACGCCTATATTCCAGCAAACGAGGTATTTGGCTCTAGGTCGTACTTTCGCTATAACCACCCCTGTAGTCAGCAATGATATAGCTATCAACGGCTGTTTTAGCAAGTTCGTAGTGAGTTGTATTAAAGTGGGATCGCTGTATCCGGAGGAATCGTTATATTTCGATACGTGGTATCTGGATTGGCTGAAGAACTTCTCGAAGATCGTAAACGTTATGACAGCCGATTGCATCAGCACTAACGATATTATGTTGACGAACAATATTTTGTTCCTGATTAACTGGAATACGCTTTTAAAAAAACCTGTAAGATGGAACAAATAGATGGGTCGTAACTGCAGCTGAGAATTTGCTCACCATCATGGCGTTTTACGTTCTCTTTCATGGTGTTGCCCGTAGCGACCGATAATAGAGATATCACCGATTTTCGCAAAAGTACATTCGGTAAAACTTTCGGAAACATGGCCACGATGCAGCCCAGGAAAAACGTCAATATCGCAATTGTGAGCCAGACTGAAATTCACTGGATGCATAACGATCAAAAAACGTTGATATCTTATATACCTGGAGATACGAAAATACTCTCCGAAGTGAGAACATACGGAGCCCAAGAACTGTAGATTCCTACTTGTTTGCCCAGTCTTTGAGCGGCCAAGACCAATCCTGCAACCAGTTTCACACGCCGAGTTTTTGTATATATATTTCGTTTTTTTAACTTACCAATAAATCCGGGACTATGTTTAAATGATACGTTATCGTCCACATACGTCAAACCATGACAAAAAAATGAAACTGTGCACAGGGCGAATACCATTTGATATACTACTAGGATTACGAAGGCAACTATTTGAAATCCGTAAAATGTGTCCTGAATGTTTATTAATTTCGCAAAAGTCGATGCGCTACATAAAACGCTACCTAAAAATTACTTGGTGAGGAGTTCTGAGGGTACAAGCATTATTTAAATAAGTAAAAAATAAAATATTTACGTTAATGTTGGTAGTTAATTATTTTTATACCAGGAAAACATCTTTTTTAATGTTATAAAAAATATTACTAATAACTAACTTAAATACTTCAACCAGGCTTGGTGAGCGTAAAGTATTGAAAAAATATCTTGTCATATTATTTATTTAAACGTTTTAACAAAAATACTTCGGCTGGGAAACTGTTTATTTATGTAAACAAATTCTATGACTATGAAATTCTTTGCATTTTTCTAAAGAAATTTAATTACGAAAAATTGTATGTAAAAAAATTAACATATCTGCCACTTTTACTAATTTACTGCACAGTTTTTCAAAGAAACTTCGAATATGTTAAGAGATTTTTGGACAAGTGGCAAATCTGGTTTTGACGTTATATTTCTTTAGAACTTTTGATGTGGTCAGTGATGTTTTGAATGTAAAGAAGGACAACAATGGCAAGTGTGAGATTGCTTTCGGAATCATTGCTATTGGATGGTTGTGGTGAAGTGTATTTTGTGATGGAATTCTTAATATCTTTAATGTGGACGGGCTGACATAGTTTAACGGCTCTGTAAACAAGAGAGTTGATAACCGGATGATTTTTGGGCCGGATGGTGATGTGACAATACATTAAGGTATCGGTTTGTGTACGTAGGTTTTCTGTAAACACAATGAGGCATATATTAGGTCTGATTTTCTATTCATAAGAATATCTAAGAATGGAAAGTTATTATTATTTTCTAATTCAATGGAAAAAAGTATGTTAGGGCGTATAAAGTTTAAATGGCTAAGAAAATCTCGGAGGGCGATGAGGCCAAATCAACGTAGCGTTTCCATAATTTTGGTTTGAGATGGAAGATGTCGGAGCTTTCTTCTCAAAGGCTTCCATAAATATATTCGCAATGGCAAGTGATAGTGACTCGGGAATCAGTCAACCTAGATGGTGTTTATGCCCCCTCAAACAATATATAGGGAGGTCCAGAGTAAAATGCGACCCAGTTTCAGTCAAGCTCTGAAGAAGCCACCAGGATGATTGGCGAAACGTTAGTAAGTTCGACTCAACAAAAACCGACGCAGAAGGAATCCAGAAGTTTTGTAAAATGTATTATAGTAGCCTAAGGAAGTTTCTTTGACAAATTCACTTAAAACTTCTTTGGTGTAATGGTTATCAAGCAAAAGCAAAATCTTTTCTGCCCTTTGTTATTATTTTTAAAAGAATAATAGGCAATTATTTATTTGTTTTATTTCAATTATTATTATTATATTTAATTTAACCTTATTTTGCAGTTCTGTTAAATCAAATTTTCGAAGCCTAGGCATTCATTTTTTTTGTTCATGACCTACAGAACCTACAGTTATAATTAATTTAGAGTATTTACTATTTACTATGCTGTAGTAGGCTTGCTATTGTACTAGAAACTTGACTTTTTTTAGCTCGCGCTAGATGTATTTACTAATTCGTAAATGTAGCATCATACTTTTCGAATATATAAAATCACTTTTCTTTTGGAAAAGAAAAAAATCAGTGGAGTGCATTTTAGCAAAAAATCTTATCAAATAATTAATGTTTTGCTAATATATTCGTAAAAAAAATATTTTTGGATTTTGGAAGCCTTTACAAACATATAAAAACAAAATTTTTCTTGCGAAAATGCATCCGGTTTTAGAATAACCGATAACAGTAACATTAAAACAAAACTAACCAATTTTTTTTTGCTTTAATCTAAAGTTATTTCTAAACATTGCAGTCATTTCCAAATTCAAATCCAAAATGTAACTGATTTTAGCTGTTCTAAAATTCATTCTTCATAAAATTAAAATGCCATATTTCCGAAGCAAATTTTTGATGTTTCGATGATTAGAAAAACATTTAATATTCACAGCAAACGTCAGTTTTAATGTTAATGATTTCGACTATTCTAAAAGCAAGGAAAATTTAAATGATAGATTTCCGAAAAAAATAATTGTATCTCTAAAGTTGCGAGCTATATATTTCTCAATGAAAATACGTCCAAACTGGTCAGTCTGATCTCATTAGGAACATGTACATTACCCGTTATGGCACTTATGTCAGTTTCGTTTCCGCTAAAGGGTTGATGTATCTCTGGAACTCCTAATGTAAGGCAGCAAACTGACAAATAAATAGTGAGGGCACCTAACCAAGTAGCTCTATGGATCCTATTTCCCCAATAGGCAACTACCAATGCGAATACGCCGACAAATATCTCGTTCACGTAGATTAAGTGATCTAAAACCCAGAACGGATTATTTATTATCTATAAATAAACTCCTATACGTATACCTATCTTTTCAGCGGTGATATTGTAATGCTTGCTCCATAAATGGGCAGTGCCTCGAAAATATTTTAGAACCACTCCGTTAAAGAAACCAACCAAAGACAACACTGTCACGTAAACACCAAATTTCGCGTACTTTTCCAAATTCAATTTCTGCGTTAGACATGGCAACGCCTTAAATCCGCAATCCAAATCATTTTTGTAATCACCGACGGGTGCGACAAAACTGCCCTCACCCACGGACTCCGTCCTCAAAAGTTCCGTGGGATGTACCATCACTTTTTAAGAATTTGATCATCGGTTTCATAGTGCCGCAAAACACAATAATCTTATGAAAGATAAAAAGTGATAAGGTAGTTTGTGTTTATCTAAATTATCCTTATCAGTTACCTACTTTTATATCGAAATTCGCATTGGTACCGACACCGATAGACCGGCAGCTAGCTACATACTTTTTGTTTCTAACCTGTTTGTATGAAATATTTAGGGGAAAATGTGGGACTTTGCAAAAACATCCTGGTACGCATGCTAATTTTTTTCAAGAGCTTTTATCAATGTACTCGAATGACATCATCCGAATTAAACCAAACAATCCAAAGTCGCTCTCCCAAAATACACATTTTATTAGATACATTCATTAATTTTAGCGAAGGGGGTTGTTCAAATATTTGCCTTTTTCGTAATACTTAAGTGGAAATGAAATCAACCAAATCCTTTTATCTCTTAATTCTATCCCATCTTGAAAAAGACACTCGGCCTCCGATCTCCCCAGTCGAATTTATTAGGGTGAGGCTCTCTATATTGCTCTATGTCCCTTGCCACTTCATTACTTTATGAGATGGCCATTTAAAAAATGATAAGATGCGAAAAATTTACTTCGGCCTTAATAAAAAAAATTGATACCGCGTTCAAGCAAAACTTTGTAGTTTAAAGGCCAAACTACTAATAATTAGCATATTACTATATTGTTAATAAATTATTTTAGGCACGCGCAAATTCGTCAACAGAGGCCGCCAAAACACGGAATTTAGTTCCCGCAATTAAGATCGAAAATAAAACCACCTTTGTAATGTTCGCCACGTCCACCGGCAGATGGCGCCCAAAGCATCGCCCTTATGCGTAATTACGACTCTCACCCAGGTATCTAATTTAAAAAAAATATATTTCCATAAGGGTATTTTCGAAACACCCGCATTGATGGAAATCGACTTTCACGGCGAATTTCACTAGCAGCGTTTAGTTCGCCACAAGCTGCGAACAGAAAATGTTTTATTAACTACAAAGAAATTAAAATGGATAATTCGTCAAATACCGGTAAGTTAATTCTGTACAATTTTAAAGTTGACGCACGCATATATATCTTTAGATATTTGCCAATTGGTCTAAGGGTATACTTCTTGTTTATAAACAACTTTGTTTCATTTTTACTTTGTTTCCATATTTTGTAACTATTTAAATAAAATGTAACTCTTCGATTGGTATTTTCATTGATAATTTTCTCAATAAACTATATTGACTTGTATATTATACAGATTGTTTTGAAATTAATGGATTAAATTTTTATTGCGTATTCTACGTCGCAAATAGGCATCAGTTTCCTATATAAACATATGCCCGCAAAAACTTCCGTTCCAATATACAGGGTATTGAAATTTTAAGAAAAATGATATTTTTTATCATAACTTTCAAACCACTCTAGATATTTCATTGACAATTGGTACGCTACTTCTATGTACCAAAAGATATTTTTTGGTGCGAAATATTTGTAAATATCTTTCGATAATAATAGTAAAATGACCAACCCAATTTGAAACTTTCGGAAAAAAATAAAGAGCCAAAAGTCAAGACCAATTTTGACAACATTTGGTTGTGAATCGTAGACACTGAAAATAGAGTTAAAGGGCAATAAAATGGACAAAATGAGAAACATGAAAATAAGAAAGGACCTACAAGTACAATCGCACATAAATATAAATACCAGACAAGTGAAACAGGTATGGGAATCAAAAAGAAAAAAAAGCAAGATCTCCGAGATTGTGCAAAAAAAAGAACACTTGGGAAGAAACAAGGAATATGGCAAAAAATAAAAAAGAATGTGCAAAATGTTTAGATGAAGATTAAACCAGTGATACTCAAAAACAATTTTGAAAGTATAAAAGTGGTATTATTAGTAGTAGTAATAACAATAATAAATTATATAGCAAGGGTTTTCATGATAATATAAATAAATATATAATATTTTAACACAATTTACTTGAAAACGCATCGTTTGGAAAAAAAGTTCAGAGCTCAAATTTGTGTTAAAGTGATAATTCAAAAACAATTTTTATTTTAGAAAAACATTTTTTAATTTTCGTTTCAAATCTGCTACCGATGTCACTGGTACATTTTAAAAATATATATTTAGCACCAAAAAATGTCTTTTGTTACTTGAAAGCAGTGCACAAAATTCCAATAAAATATCCAGAACGGCGTGAAAATTGTGACAAAAAAAATATATGTTTTATTATAATTTCAACAACAAACCTGTATCTCGGAAGAGTAGCGGTTACCGACATATATTTAGCTTATTTTACACGTAGAAAAGACCATAAACATTTGGTGCGTTAATTTTGGAACACCCTATATATATTAAATAAAAGTTAAATCGGGTAATAGGAGCCATTCAGAAATTATTGGTCCACGCGTCCATTGGTCATAAAATATTTTTTCACTGTAGCCTACGTCACTGGTCGAATTTTAGTATAATTTATGGTGTTCCAGAACAACACGAAAAGAAAATAAAGGGCCAGTATGGACAGGATAAAAGGGAATATAATCATATAATTATTATACAATTATAATACGCACTCGGGCTCTGTCTTAGATTAGATTAGGCCACTTGACTAATGGTTAATTACAGTTTTAATTCAATTTAATTATATTTATTGTTAATTATATATTTTTTTGGCATTCTGAAAAGTTAGATACTAATTAAAAAGCTATAGTCTTACAAGAAAAACATATATAAGACCAAAGTAGAAAAACCTATTGAACTTTAACTTTTAATATTCCGCTGTCAGAAAAGTTTGGTTTAAACATGGGAGGTGCAGAAAATATCAACTTAAAAAAATATAGGTTGAAGTCTCAATTAAAGCCAATAGAATAGAATAGAAACGCCTTTATTGTTAACTCGGTGAAGGGCAGCATTCCTTGCTTAACCAAGCATTCATAAGTTACAAAACATAACTCGGCGAATATAAATTAACTGAGTTACAATTATTCCATTACTAACAATAAAACGTCGTAAGAATCGACAATTAAAAATTAATAATCTTCAGTTAAAAGTTACAAAATACAAGTCGTATTCACATGATAATGATCTTTTTATAATTTGGTTGGGTACTATTGTGCCACGCGCTAGTTCAGTAGAGTAGCTAATTCTAAGCTAGACTGCGCCAGTCGACAGTACAACTAATCTGTATTGTCTGTATTGTAATCTGTATTGTATGTTTGTTATGCTATTAGCTGAAATAAAAGTAGCTTATTATTATTATTATTGTTGTGTTGTTTTGTGTATAGGTGCCTCCAGATTCGAGGTAAACAATCGCCAGGCAAAATTTTTGGGTCCATTGCTCGGACTATTCCTAGCGAATTTCTTATCGAACTCGGTACTGGCCAAATTTTCCCCGCTAGGATCGATCCGGTTGCAATACGACCCTTTGCCTCTCGTAAACCACCAGCCTTCGATAAATATCTATCAACCGACAGAGGGACCTACGTTTCATCCCATCACCCAGAGACCGGTGGATTCCCACCATATAGAGTACGAACCGATGGTAACTGAAGAACACAACCACTCTGGGATTACCGTCACGAATATTCATGAACCGGAGGACTATATAATACCGGAAGAATCGAAACTTGTCAAAACTCCGGTAAAAAGAGGAATATATTATAGAGACTCTGCGTCTTTTAGACGAAACCGATATTCAACTAGAAGAAGGTACACTACTCCCGATTATTTTGGAGATGATAGTTACGAAGATTTTACCACGCGACGATACAAACCGAGAAGAAGGAATAACGGTAAACGCCCGCCCAATTTCGATGACGAATATTACGATGAGTACGAGTACGACAATAGAGTAAGAAATAAGCTGAGACGCAACAGGAACAAATATAAAAATAGGAGACAGCAGATAGATCCGGATTACTATAGCGAAGAAAATTATAGAGACGACGTAGAACGCATCACTGTGCGGCCAAGGCAACAGGCACCTCCGACGACCACCATGAACAACACGGATGCCACCACTCCAATGACTAATATCACTACCGGAGTGCCAGAAAACGGCACTAATACTACAGCGACCCCTACAGGTTACGGTGAGATACGAGATACTAATACATGATTTAGTTCAACTTTTATTTCGTATTCTTTAATCAGAAACTACTTTTCTTCAATGTGGAGACAAATACTTTTGCTCATAAATATTCGAAGTTCCTTTATAGATCTAGAAAAAAATATTGCCTTTTATCTTCAATGGTTCCAGTACCTTAAGAATTGGAAATATGGTTTAAGTATATCAAGACAACAAATATTTAAACCCCTATTTACCAATTTAAAACTTGATAAAATCTATTTAGCAGCAATTCACCATCAAAAAATTCAAATATTCTGTTAAATCAAAATCCCTAGAATATTTTGTGTTTGCGTAACACTCTAACTTAGTGTATTAGTCTGACAGTTGTCAATGTTTTTATTGAATGCATTTTGCATTGCTGTGAAAATGTTAAAAGAATGAACAATTTCAAAAGACGATAGTGACATTTTTCACAAAGTTCACAGGGTTGATTGCAATAATTCACATACAAATTCAATTACAAATTCGTTGAAGGTTCGGTTATTGGATAATTTCAGTAGAATAGGTAGTAGAGATTGATTGCTTATATTATTTACAATAAATTATTTTAATCACATTGCGCATGCCATTCTGCATTCTAAAGAATAGTTCTTACTTATAATAACCAAAAATTGATTGAACGACTATACAAACAGAAGAGAAAGTTTTAAATCAACTGAGAGTCATTGTAGAAGCGATTTCATTAGAGTTCGAAAATAATTACGACACTGCGATGCGATTTAGTTCAATTACGGAAATTTATCACGGACTGGAAATAACATATGTATTTAAGGTTGTGAGTTATTTGATTAAGTTGATAAGAGTGGAATTACCTTTACTTATTATTCCGGGAAGTTGAGCGAGCTCATAGAAATTTAATACGGCTTCTCTTTTCTCTTCTTAATTTCGAGGCATTTCAATTAAGTGAAATAATGCACCAATATTTCTATATGATCCCGTTGTGATTTATTTTGGAAAATGTTTGGTTTTTATTATCAGTGAGCTCCAAAACATTGTTTAACGTAGGAGCAAGTTGACAATAAAACTTTTAGCTATTCTAAATCGTTTTTTACATGAGTCGTTATTTAATTCATTAAAAAAATCATTGCGTTCCCTTATCAGACGTCTTCTTGGTGGATCAGAACTGAAACGTTTCAACCAGTTTTGTATTTTATAAGAAAAATGCATAAAACCAAAACGTGACGAAAGTCGACTTTATCGCCTTGATAAATCTGTTAACAGTTCAAAATTAATCTGACAAAGTTTCAGGCGGTAATTTACGATGGTGAATTTTCTAATGCTTATGTTCCAGGTTACGGACCATCGAACGGCAACGAAAACATTAGCATCACCTACGGGCCACCATACGCCCAAAAACCGATTTACGGCCCACCAAGCGCTATAGCCGGTTCCCCCATTAGTGAATGGCGACCCAGCACACTTTACGGATTTTCTAGCAGTGCCGGCGGATTTTCCGGATTGTATGGAACACCCAGTGTGTCTTACCAAGCTCCGAGCACGTCGTATGGTACCCCGGCGAGCAGTGGCAGCTATGGACCACCTAGTACGTCTTACGGCACTCCGATCTCGTCGTACGGTAAACCCAGTACTGGATACGGCGCTCCCAGTACCACTTATGGGTCACCTAGTGCCAGCTACGGATCACCTAGCACTTCGTACGTTTCTTCCAGCGCTACATATGGCTCACCTAGCGTTAATTACGCTTCTTCCGGATTAACTGGGATACCGAGCGGCAGCTACAGCAGCTATCAGCTGCCGTACTCTAGCTGGTACGGCAAAGCGGCGTCGCAAAATGATATCGCGAGACGAGCGCAGGAGATAATTGGTTTTGATAGATAGTGCTCCAGTCATTAAGAAGTTTTACTGAGTTTTACGGGTGGAGGCATTTGCAAAATATACGTCGTTGTGCGTTTAAATATAAATTACAACGTTGTGACAATAATCTGGGCGTTTGAATTGCAACTTCCTTGCCAGCTATCCTTGCGCATGCCAAAATCGATTTCTGTGGTATAGCAGTATTTTGGCAGAGCGAAATAACTCGTAAAGAATTAAAACAAAAACGATATGGGCATAATAAAAAAAAAGGTAGGTAGATAAAGAGATAGCGTCAAATTGCCGAGTAGAATACGTCCTTCGTACAGTTCATGCATTATCAACATTTATATCTAAGTGTTAAGCACGAACAGTCGCTAAACAAAAGCATTGGCCACAGTGTAATTTTATATGGCAAATAAACGTTACTCTTCGTACGATGAAATTTTTCATACTGACAATTTCATACCGGCTCGGTTAATGTTTATATAGGTTCGCCAGTTATGTTAGAAGTCATTAACCAATTTTCGGAAAAGTATGACCGTATCCGGATATTATTACCGGTAAAAGCCGACACGAATGCCCTACAAGTTTAATTATATAGGCATTAGATGTGTGGGCTGACCACCACGTAGCGGTTAAATCGACTTGGGGGTAAAAAGCAGACGAAATTTTCTGTTTCTAATCACGCGTCAGGCGAATCAAAACAAACTCACAAACAAACGACATACCCGCGTTGTAATCATTGCGTTTGAATAAATTAGAAGTTAAAAGTATAATGAAAAACGGTTATGACAGCGGTTTAATCAATCTAAAAGTCCATCAAAACGTCTTTCAAACAAAGGAACCACTATATTAAACAATATATCATTTTCCTAATGTTATTTTAAATTGATGGAAATAATATTTGAATATACAGAAGTCAAAATGATCGAAAAATCGCAGTGCCTCAAAACAAAACGTAATCGAAGGAACTGTTATAAAAATTTTACGCTCCTATCAAATTTGTTTAGAGCTTGCCAATATGTAGTTTATTTTAAAGAAAATGCTCTAAAAATAGTAAGACCCCCCGCTAGATCGTATCATACACTACGTCTCTCTTTTGATAGTATTAAATTACCAGATTAATGCAGATGGAGCAAACATCAAGCGGGGTATTCATTTTTCTGTTGCCACTAATACCGACCGATAAATGTACTTTAATTTTGCCAGGATTCCAAAATCTCTGTCGTACCCAAAAAACAGGCAAAACATTTAGGTCAGCTGACCGAATAGCGGCTAATTAACAAAAAGAAATATTAAAAAATATATTATTTCACTACGGAGGCCTTTCGTCTGATAAACGAGCGACAGCTGTGTTACTAATATACCCAGTGGCGTGGTTTTTGGTTCGTAAAATCCAAACCGCTTATGGTTGATTCCCAAGACTGATATAACCTAAATCATGCTACCGACACTTCTTTCTTCCATATTTATTTGCAAAAGTTGCATTTATCCTTCCATTATAATACATTTTTATTTTTCAGAACCTAAAAACATTTGCGAGATATTTAAGCTTTTATTTACTAAATCAATTTTAAAAGGATAAGGACAACTGTTAATGATGTACCGTGTGGAACGTTTATTATCTCCGAATTCTAGACATTTTTCATATATATTATTCTATACTTTACCGTTTCTGATATAGTTTGAATTTTGTCAAAAGTTTCGTTTGCAGTTCTAAATATATCTATCCATTTGTCCTACTGGAGGCCTCTGTTATATATTTGGGATTGATTTCCGTATAGAAGGAGGATCTACTTTACTAGTCTGTGTTGATATTATAAAAATAAATAAATGCTGACTGATCAAAGAGAGACATTAATAATTTAATCGAAAAAATGGACCCTCTTTCCAAATAGAAACACCCCATTTTTTATGTTTTTATCGCATTTGGTATTTTAAAAAAGGGTAACTTTGTATAACATTGCCTATTTATTGTTGTATTTTTCGAACTATTAGCAATAAAACGATGTGGAACCTGCTATTTACTATCTAACAATTTACTTTAAATTTTATAAATCATCCAAGGAAGTTAACTAATTAACACAGAAGTGAATTGAATTTTTTTAAGTGCTAAGAATGAATCAAATTTTATTTGAAATATTTTGACATTTGCTGAAAACTATCCAGACATACAAAAGACTACAAGAAACAAATAAAAGAAAAATTTTAAAATTTTATTTGGGGTTAAGCAATTAATAAGACTAACATATACTTTTTCTGGATAAACTATATTCACCAGATCAAAGCACAAAGAGCAAACACATTTTGAAAAATATGTACATCAAAACTTCAAGATGATTATCAGAAAAATATACACAAACGTATTATTAGGAAATATACCAAAGCATCATTCTCAAATATTTGCTTGAATATTGTCATGTGATGCTAATTTGTGCACTTCAGCAAGTGATGCACAGCTTCTAATAAATTTCTGAAGAGTCATATTTATTTCAGCCATTAAACCGTAAAAAGAAATCGTTGAAAGGCACTAATCGTAATCTCATGCTTAACATGAATTAAGATTGTGTTGCTTAAAACGAAACGGGTCCTGGGCTTTAATGATCAGAAACAATATTTTTCTAGAAATGATATTTTACTATCAAATTATTAGCATTGTTTTGATGTTTTAAATATTTAGATTGAAGTAAGAAAAAATTGTTCGATAGTTAAATTTCGTAAAATTTCTATTTATCACATAACAAAACTAGCCAAAATCTTGTTGTTGTTTCTTGTTGTACTCTTTCTTTCTATTTTTTTTTTACTTTCCCCCTATTATAATTATGTTTTCTTTTTGTGTTTAGGAGATTTTTAATTTTAAAGTAAGGTTTGTTAAGAAAATATCTCTAATTTACTTACTTTTATGTTAAGTTGGTTGGTTTTAATATTGTATATATTTCTGTACGCAAAAAATGAAGGTACTGTATTATTATTATAAAATTATAGACTTGTTTTACAACCTAACATTTTTGACACCCACCTAACGGTTAAGAATCTAAATTAATCAAATGCAAATCAAATTCGAATGCGCGCTCACCCTGTAGCGGCACAAATTTTATTTTTACAAATCTGGACCCCTCATTACTAAAGTGAAAAATCCTGGCAACGTTTGAGGATGCACCGAAAATAGATTTAAAATATCATGTTGGCCGCAAACGACGTATTACAATTCACACTTACTTTTTGACCAGAAATAATCAGAAGCACATTTATTTTAACTGGACGGAACATCGAAAAAAATATGTCATTGTTGAGGCGGCAAACCTTGGTATACGCCCGATCATTTGTAAAACTAAAAATAAATAATTTAAAACCGCTGCGCACTCGATAATTTACAAAAATCAAATTTTAAAATTTAATATTTAAGTCGCAACGGAAACAGGTAAGCGTGAAAACAATAAATTTAAAAAATCCAGAATAGCTGTTAAATTGAAAACATTGAAACCCGCATTCAAAACGTGTTAAAACTTTAAGGGTTATTTGCATCATTGTGCGATGTGTAAAAAGTAAATATTTAGAGAAGTTATCTTCATTTTACGCGTTAATCGATAAGATTTGAAACAATTTATCTGCCAATAGACTATCGCCCTAAATAAATTGACGGCAAACAAGGCAAGTGTAATCCAGCCCAATGGAAGAAGTCACATATATTTCCTTTTATATGATAATAGTTAATTGACTTCTTGTATTACCTAAAAGATTTTTTCATCAGTTACGGGAAATTCTTTTCATATTTCATTTCATTTCGTATTTAGTTTTTTTTTCAAGAATAAAAATGAGTTAATAATGTGTGCAACGAATATTGTTTTTTTCTAAAGAATGTCCTCTAAATCGTTATTTACGACGAAATTAATTAGAAATTCTAAAATACCTCTTCAAACTCGAAACACAAAACTCTGTTACCCATAATTCTTCGGAAATTTAGATAGCATACGGGACCTCGCGACCAGGAAGTCTCCGCAGAGATACGAGGCGTACGAAAATAATTCTTGCAAAATCAGGAAGCCCGACGAGTGCATAGTTTATTGAAAAACCGTCAAACGACACAAAAAACACAAATATGATGTACTGGATAAGGTACTTTAGTACCAAGGTAAGTGCGACAAAGAATTTAATTAGATGGTTCCTTAAGAGCTGCTATATAGTATGAACATGTGCAAAAAATAAATGGAAGATTAAAGACGGCATGGAAGCTGTAAACAAGGCAATAATCTGGCGAGGTCTGAGAGAAAAATAATGAGTTGATAGGTGAATAGGTTTGCTTAACCCCCACTTAGTTTGGGGTCGATTCCTAAAACTAAGGAACGTCGTTTTCCTCTACAAGAATATGGTATTTTTTAAGTTGATATTTTAATATTCAATATTATTCATGCACTGGTCACGCGTGCGCAAGATTACACTTTAAAAAGTCAGCTTTCGCGAGCCACTTCCGATACTTTAGTCACGGTATTAGAAGTTCGAAAGAAGCTTGAAAGGGTGAAAGTTGTCTCCAAAATGTAATATGATTAACCGGCTCTCTTTCCACCCTTATTAACAGACCTTGGAAGAAAATTTGGCTAAAAGTTTTATAGGCAAACTTCGTTATTTTGATGGTCTGTTGATTTTTTTTTTGAAACCCTGACCAGTAGCATTCGCCTTTACTTCAGTCCGAAAAGTTTTGAGATAATGGAATTGAAAGGTCAATGGTTTATTGGTACCTCAAATACTGCATTGAAAAATCAATCAAAAGTAGTATAAAAATATGTGGATATAAAAAACTGCGTACAAGAGAAAAGAATACTTTTTGCTTTAGTTATATTTCGTCTATTATTTTGAATTATAGTGAATATATTTGTGCTATTTTTGAACAATGTTGGATAAACTTCGTTCATTAAACGATCGCTGCGCTCGTGCATGAGTAAAGTGGAGTTTATAAAACCTGACAAAACGATCCACTTGACTATAAGACGTGGTGAGGTCGTTTACTTTTTTTTTAAAGCGGAAACTAGATTAACGGACTACCCTGTATAACCGTCTAAAAATGGGACCTACTCGAAATAGCACAGACAGCGGCGGCTTGTCGTTTTTAACGGCTCTGTCATCCTCTTCGGTGTGCCGACATTTTAAAAATCCAGCATCGTCCAAACGGTTTAACGCCGTTTAAAAAGTGTCAACCTCGACGTCGTTTCCTGCAAATTTACCGCAAAAAAAAGCGGAGACCAAAACCGCGTCGGCCAATTTTTGCGCGCTTGGCAAACTGACAATATTTTTCTATATCAGCGACATCGTTAATGTCAAAAGCGGGTACCTTCAAACCGCTTTGGCATCAACGCGACATGTTTGCAACGGAATAAAATAGCAAAAATAACAAGATTGCTTTCGAAAAATCGTCCCTGGGCGAGGCAAGTTCGTAGCGTCTAGCGAGAAAAAATAGATGTAATTTTGTTGAGCATACACCCTGTATAAAGCGTTTTTCACTTACCGCCGAAGTTCAAAGTTACAACAAACTTTGATAAATATAAAAAATTGTACAAGTAATAACGATTTCCAATTATACTACTCCAAACTTGAAACTCTCTCTCTCTCTCTCTCTCTCTCTCTCTCTCTCTCTCTCTCTCTCTCTCTCTCTCTCTCTCTCTCTCGACACAATATTCGAGGCTGTTAAATTATCCTATGTTTTATAGTTTTTCAGTCACGGCTAATAATTTATCGACGAAAATGGCAGTTTTCAGGGTGTTTTAGATTTTTTTTTAACCATAAACAACACACCCTGCACATATTTGAAAAAATTCTGGAAATGGAGGTTATAGCCACGTTTCCTTGTCCAAGAATTTTTCTAAAATAGTAAATGGTTTATGAGAAAATAAGATTTTTCTGAAACCATGCAGTGCGCCGTAATAATCAATGACGTCATCGCCCCCGGAATAGCGATTTTCATATAGATTTTTTCTAATTTCTCGAGCAGTGCGTGTGATAGACAAAAACAAATACGAAAATTGTAGGCCTTGATGCGGCCTATGACACTACTTGAACCCATTAGCTACATTTTTTACGATTTTTGATTTACGTTTAACAATTTGCTCTCGAAAAGAACAATTTTTAAAGTCTTTTAGATTTTGCCTATAAATTAAAAACCCCGTATAAAATCGAAAAAATGCTTGAAATAAATGGTTATGGAGAAAAACATGTTTGCCTAGAAGCCAAAATTACAAAAAAAAAACCAAAAATTAAAAATAAATACTTTGCGGTACTTAATTGCGCTCGACTTTAATAGTTTAAATGTGGGGCTGAACTTCTACTTCTCTGCAAAATCTGAAGTCAGTAGCTGCACGGAATATCGCGAACACCCTGTACAATAGGTGAAAGCATTAAATACAAAAATTTTACCTCTGTATTGCCATGTAAATGAAACTGATATCTGAAACACAGTCCTTTAGTTGTTGCCAATTTTCAATAATAGGGGGGGCCCATTTTTCAGTTTTTATTTAATTTACGGCGCCCCTGTTCATTTTTGAAAAATTGTCAAGAATAAAAGTTTATGCAGCCAAGTCTTCTACGTGTTCGCCGCCGAAGCTTGAACGCAGCCATTTTTATATATCTTATGTACGCCGTGGACGGTTAAAAATGAGCAAAATTTGAAGCGCATACCTCAAACCGTTCAGAAGAGATCGGCGAAAAACTCTGAAACAGAGAAACAGAGAACAGAGAAACTGAAAACGGAGAATGGAGAACGGACAGACAAAAAATAAAAACGTTTTTTTTCGATGTCGAACCGTTGTCGAAATCTCGAGTTTAGTGAGGAACGTGTATACTTTCGAAAAGAATCGATTTCATCGATTTTTCGAAAGTAACAAATCCGTTATCTACTCATCCATTTACCAACCCATTTACCTGCCAGTGTTCTATCTTTGTCTATTACGGCCCGGTGTCCTACACTCCACTGAGGTAGCACCCAATATCGCACAATTACAGTAGTTTCCACTATAAAACAAGGTCGCATTTTAGAAAAACTGCTGCCGAAACTCGATAGTCCGTCTTTAATTATTATATTATTCTAGACTTAGATAAAGTGTGCCAATCCATCGACAAGAAAAGAAGAAATTATGAATGGACTGCGCAGTAAGCAATCTACTACTGGTCTGGCTACTCTGGAAGACCGTAGAAAATATATGGATTTATGTTTTGTCTTCCGGTGCTAATGATTCTCCTTGTTTTCTGTCAAGTTTCAATTTTTATGTCCCTTCCAGAAAATTGAATGAAGTCACCTTCTGTCTCCTGTACTGAGTAATACGTCTTCAAATAGGCTGGTCTCCGTTATCCATCAATACAATAGCATTGACTACCTCGATGATATTTTAAATAGTTTTAAAATTAAATTCAGACAAATTTTGTTAAATTGATTCGTAGTATTGAGATTTTTTCCTAGCCTTACGTTACTAAATGCTGCGAATAGTGTGCCATCTGAATTAAATGTAATTTTTTAATGTAGATAGTTGGTTAGCAATATTTAAGTGTAACAGTTTAAAAAAAATGTGTTAAAATTTGTCAAAAGTTACAAAACAAACTTGCTGTATGCTACAGACGAAATAATTAATGAATGTGTGAATTGGTGTTGGCTCGGTGTAAAATATTTTTTATTAAAAATATTGTAAGTGAGGCAAGGCACCATGATACTGCAGTAGTATCTGTTTGCAAGGCCAGGCAGTTACCAAAGAAAATTGGATCAGTTGTATAACACATACAGAAAACATAATGAAAGAAAATTGGTAGCACCACTTAATGTAGACGAAGGACCATTTTCTGGTAGCAGCAGTTCCAATTTTGGCTCTGATTATGACATTTGACGGTAAACATAAACTAAATATGATTTACTTGTAAATTTGCTCTTGGCAAATTATATTTTATACGGTATGGTATATTTTTTTTAATTTTCAGATTTCTTTCTGGACATTAAGGTCAATCAGATCTATAAATAAAAATTATAAAGTTCTCTCCAGCTCCCACCATTTAATTGTAAATAATAATTAATATGTTTTTTTAAAAAATGCAGTCTTCCACGGAAACCGTTCCCGACAAAAAACCATACAACTTGTATTAGATCTTTTGGTATCCTTAGAGGAAAGGATACAGTATATAACATATAAATTTCAAATACTTAAAATTATAAATAACCGAAATATAAAACATTTTATCAAAAAAATCTGTTTTTTTTTGCGAATATTTTGTCCCCCGGAAGGACTAAGGAATTTATAATTAAACAACCAACTATTTTTTTTATCACTAAGGAACACCCTGATCTATTATTACATAGAAAATACGTGAATCCATCTCTTTTACTCCCAAGCAGACATTTAGGGCGGAACAAAGTATAAGTGGAAACAAGATTAACTATTTTTGACAAAATAATAACTTGCAGCACTCTCAGACGTGTTTTTTTTTTTGACTAACTAATTTTTGCTTTTGATAAAAAAAATCCTAAAAATTATTTCCTTATATTTTGAATTTTCTTTAAAAAATATTACGTATACAGTATCCAGAGAGCAGTTTTATGACAAAGCCAATTAATTTCTTTCCCATTCACCCTGATAAACCCTGGAAACTGATAAATTTTTTTTAATCATTTAATTGTGATAATTTACATATACATTACATAAATTTTCATTTTTTAAAAGAAAAATTGGTCCTTTTTCATTTAATTCAATAGATAGTTGGCGTCAAACCGTTTATAAAATGAAAACAATTATGAGCGACATTTCTGGTAATGATGTAGTCTGATACCCAGTTAATATTTGGATCACAAAAAAAAAACGGGAAATTCAACTTTTTTTTTAAATCATTGACTAAGCATTTTTTATATTAATAAAACTTAATTTTCAGTACGTTAATTTTGAGGATTACTTTTTTAGTTTATTATTTTGTTAAATAAAAACTTAATTCATTTTTCAATTAATCTGATGGATTGTTTGAGCCAAATCGTTTATAAAAAATTCACAAGTATCAGTTATCAGATAGTATTTTGATAACAAAATTCATTAGTTTTTCCCCATTCCCCCATTGAGCACCGATAAAAACCAAAAAATTCAACGTTTTCTTCTTCAAATCATTGACTACGTCATTTTTTGTGTTGTAGGGGCTAATTTACATAATTTTTATGGAGTGTGTCGTTTGATCTTTTTTGAAATGTAACTTAATTTTCATTTCATTAAAAGAAAAATTTTATACACAATATTTTTAAACAAAAATTAATATAGTTTTCATTGTGGTAAATTGTTTATAATATAATTAACAAGTGCCAGTTACGAATGGTATATTTTGTGGTGAGATAATCGGTGTCCAGATAATAGTTGAATCAAAAAATTTATTAGTTTTTCCACGTTCACCCCATCGACACCAAGATAAACTGGATTTTTGTTATCTCAAATCACTGACCATGTTACTTTTAAGTCATGTATCGGAAAAACATTTATCAATTTATCATAATATGAAACTTTGTAATTTGTAATTCATTAAAATAAATATTTCCTAGAAAATGACTTGTTTAAATATTGAACTGAGGTGGCTTTTACTTGATGAAAATCCATTTATCAAAATAAATAAGAACTAGAAGTTCAAATTTTAACGAAAAAAAAAAGTATATATATATATATATATATATATATATATATATATATATATATATATATATATATATATATATATATATATATATATTTTCACGTATTGATTCACGGATGGAAAAATGTGATAACACTATATTCCGGGATATCATCCGTTCGCTTGTTGAACTCCGACTGGAATCCTGCAGAAGTTTCGCCAAAATCTTACTTGGCATCTTCAATGCTCGCGCTCTGAAACCCAGTGTTCGAAGTGTTTTCGGAGCGCGAGCATTGAAGATGCCAAGTGAGATTTTGGTGAAACGTCTGCAGGATTCCAGTCGGAGTTCAACAAGCGAACGGATGAACGGATGACATCCCGGAATATAGTGTCATCATATATATATATATATATATATATATATATATATATATATATATATATATATATATATATATATATATATATATATATATATATGATGACACTATATTCCGGGATGTCATCCGTTCGCTTGTTGAACTCCGACTGGAATCCTGCAGACATTGATAAAGACACGGTGTTGTCGAAATATTTGTCATGTCAAAATATATAATTTCGTGAAAATCTGAACTTTTAGTTCTTATTTATTTTGACTTGTTTAAATTTTGAATTTTTTTTCATTGAATTTAATATATTGTGCTGTAGGGCAGTAATTTAAATAATCCTTCGATACGTTCACATGAAATGGGAAAAACTTCTATCAACGATCTTTTTGGAAATTTAGCTTAATTTTTATTTTGAAACTTCGCTAAAGGAAAAATTACCTAAAAGCTTATTCGTTTAGATTTTTTTTTTCAGAAATATTAATTTAAGAGTTTGTTTGCGTTAATTATTTATAAAATAATTAAAGAGTGGAATTTCCGGAGATGATGTAATCGGTATCCGTATAGCATTGTAATCACAAAACTCATTAGTTTTTCTATCAAAATTGAACACTTGAATCTACTTGCTACAAAATGGATACGGTGCTTATATAAAGCACGTGGATCGCTGCTATAATGACAAAGTTCAAGACGGCGTCGCTACTAACGATACGATTTATTTTAGGACGCATTTAAAACATATTACTTTTCTAATTTAGAATATACGTGATGATTGAAATCCAAGACCGAGAACCGAGTTCCAAAATCATTTCACCTAACCGTCATTCCGACAATGCGTTAGAAGTATATTTTTAAAATGAGCTTTTGTTCGTTTCATTAGTTTATATTCCCGTTAACATCAAAATCAAAACTTTTCGCGTTCGCTAACACGTCGCTGAGAGATTGACGATTGTTTCTTTATGTCAACTTTATTGCAAAAGTGGACACTGGGAAAAAAGTTTTAATGTACTTTATTATTTACTTAATAAATAACAACGATTTTTTATTATCCTTTTCCCCTTATAAGGAAAACGCGGCTCCCTTATTAATCCATAAAGTTACGTCGTTGTTTTTGCGAAAAAGTTGCTACAAAGTTTTAAATCAGCGTGTATTATTCAATTTAATTTTATACCATTTAATAAAAATTTCCAGTTTGCCTTTGAGTACTATTTTATAATAATTTTGCCATAAATTGCAAAGTATACTTCATTTATAGGGCAGGAGAGTACAAGTGGTGTGAGAATTATGTAATAATAAATAATTATAATAATTTTATAGCCTATATTCATTTGGGTATCTCCTAGGCTCAGTTCCATTTATTAAATATATATATATATATATATATATATATATATATATATATATATATATATATATATATATATATATATAGACTGCACACGGAACTGGTAAAAGACTGGCTGGACCATAATGAATTTACTCTCATTATTAGCAAATCCAAGTATGTTGCATTAAACAACATTAAATACGTTGGTGTCATAGGTGAACGATATTTAAAATGGTCCAACAGCCTATTCGTAAGTTTAATAAAATTAATGATATCTATCTATAAAGCGTTAGTGAAATCTATTTTGCAGTAAGGGTTTCACTTTAACTCGCAAAAAGCACAAAATTATATAGTAAAAGTTTTATTTCAAAAAGACATTTAAATATTAGAATGTTATATTTCTGTAACATCTGTGTCATTGTACACATATTACGGTAACACAAGAACGGTAGCTATAAATTTGCTACAAACTTTGGTCCGAAGCTTTACAATTCTCTATGAATTAGCATAAGAAAGCCCTCCAAATGAAAAATATTTTCCTAAAAGTGTAAGCTAGTTATGCGAGACTTTTCTCGATTGACTATGACTCTATAGTTTGTGCTTCACATATTCGGCTATTTCATGGTGGTTTCATCTCTTCCTTTTTTTGATTATTGTTTCCTTTTCCTTAATAACTTACAAGTTTAATAATATTACATTCATTTTATTTAGGTAAAAAATTTGGGAATCAATTTACCAGATAAGATTTGGTACATACAGATTGTCCGTGATGTGGATGCAATAATAATTAAAGTAGCACACATTTTCTAATTCTGTTATTGAGAGAAGTTTTGTATAGAACTTTTTTTTTTGAGTATAAATAAATAAATATACATAGGTATAAATGTAAATTCATAGATTTGTGTGATATTTATAAACAGCTAGAACGAACCAGACTGCTATATCCTTTGCTATTGCTAAAAATTACCCGAAAGACTTCTACGCAAGACTTGATAAACTACTGAAAATTTTTTGAATGTTCGAGGAATAGAGGTGCTACCGGCCATCTTGTTACTTCGAACGTGAGTGGACAAAAAAGTTTTGGCGTTTGACAATAAGACGTAGCCATTCGGTATTAAAAATGCTTAAGCATAATAAAAAAAACATATAAAATGTGATTTATTAGTATATACTTCCCCAGAGATAAATGGGTTAGTGTCGTAATAAAAAAAATAGTTTTCATTTTGACTCAATTTTTTACAAGTAGACGGGAGTAGAACGTTCAAGTATTGAATCGTGACTAGGGGCTAAATTTTAGAAAATTAAAATTAAAAACTAACCAACACTAACAAAAGAAAACGCGTTTTTAAAAGTTAACTCTGTGTACCTGTGATTGCGGGACCGCAAATAAGGCCGGTTAAACGTTGTTTACAACAATTTATGTAAGCGTATTTATTTATATTTCCCTTGAAACCAAAAGCTTTTTGAACGGCGTATCTATCGTATTGTTTGGGTAACGTCGCCGCTTTAATTGATTAGGACCTGAAATTTGGGCCGTATATTTCGGTTGCGTAGTTTGATATGTTGAAAGGTCGAAGTAGCGCGCTCACTGAATTAAATGTGCCTTCATTAATATTCCACAAAATACATGAAATATGTAAGAGGAACATTTTACGGCTAACCTGATGTTTTTTTTTACTATTTTATATGAAATTACGGCGGATTTTCATGTAACGCCACTGATTGCCCATAGATTGGCGAGAGTTTGTTCCACTTGGCGAGTGCCTCCAAATGCACACCTGGCTATTACGGCACCCTCCCGATATCGAGTACGCACCCTTATCTGCCGGGCGATTATTTTTTTTCTTACATTTTATACGTGCATCCGTTCCCTATGGGTGACCCATTGTCCCCACACTTAGCTGATGATCTCTAATTTAAATGTCTAAAAATAAATTTGTTTTTTTCTAATTGTTTAAAACTTTAATTTCTCCCGATACTCCCTTAATAATGAATGGACGTCATTTTTTTAAATATTAAAGAGATTTACAACCCAAAAACGAAAAACCACTCTGTGTCATGTAAATGGGTGAAACGCTTGTCCATAAAGGGAAATTTCAATTTTTACCACCAAAATCGCAAACCACAGGCTTGTCGAAATAATCCAATGTTTCAAAATAACAATGTTAATAAAATGTATTGACGCAAACATCAACCTTCAAACTACATTTTTTTAAGTCCGTTTAAACATTTTTTATCCAGACTAGATAAGGGTTAAGAAATTAATTGGTGAAACTCATAAAATGTTTCCCACAAAACGTAAAGCCGTGCAGAAATTTTATTAGTTTTGAGAAAAACGTAGCGGAGTGGGTTTTAAAAGTTAGTGGTCATGTGGAAATTAATAGTGCTTGTGTGACTCAAACGTAAAATAGACATTAACGAGAAAAAGTGAGAATGCGCACGAGTAAAGCTTTTGTGACGTGAAAATAAAAACTGCCACACAAATCGACACCATAGTTTTGCTATTTCTGGACTTATTTTTTTCCTTTTGTAAATTTTCTTTTCATTATTTGAAAATAAACGTCTGCATAGTTATTATTATTTTACATATCAAAATTTAAGAACATCTAGTTTTAATAAGAAAGTTTTAATAATAAAATTAAATGCGTACTAAGTATTCAAGATATTATTTATTGTAAGTGTTATCTTAACTTATTCCTTTTCTGGGAAAAAAGTGCATCATAATTCGCAAGCTGCTTTAACTTGCCTTAAGTTGTTAAATTTAATAATTTTAATAATGGCAGATAATCTTCCCTCTGATTTACTCAACGTTATAGAAGATTTCTCAATATTAAAAATTCAGTATGTACAAGCTCCTTCAACCGAAGTTCAAGGATTATTGCAAAATTTGATAAATAAAAATAAATACATTATAATGAGATATAAAATAAATAAATAAATAAATAAATATATATATATATATATATATATATATATATATATATATATATATATATATATATATATATATATATAATAAACATTTAAATTTAATATTATATCTCAAAAATACCAGTGCATTGATCCACCTCTCACAGAACTTAAAAAAAAGGCTTCAAATCGGGCTTTTATATGTGAAAACTATAAATGTAAACAAAGGGAATCTGCTGACGTTAGACAAAATTAAAGAGTATTGAAGTTACAATGGAGAATTTAAAACTACTGAACAGTAAGCAAAAAGAATACGAAGAAATAACTACTGTGAAATTTAAAAACAGGAACATGTCATTGTCAACATTAATTTATGTGATTTGCCAATGTAAAAGTCACTTTGCTAAATGTATTACTCTAAGGATATGAAAGATAATTAGAATTAGTAAACCAATCAAACGGAAAAATATGAAACAGCTGAAAATGAAAGTAACAAAGCACCAGCAAAAAAAAAACGTAAATCAACTTAAGAACATACAATTTTGGATTGTCGATATTAATGCTGAATCCTTCGCTGTGATTCTATGGTTAAGTATTGACTATGGCGATTTCTAAGATACAATCCACTATAAATATATATTTAGTCAATGAACCCTTTACCTAAAGATCACGATAATACGATGATACCAGTGATACAGACCCTTGCCTTTACACAAGAATTGAAAGAGTCTTGAAGAAAAAAACACATTTCTAAAATTGATTAGCAAACTGATTGGGTTAATTCATTGATGAATATGCAAAGACCATGTCTAGACCCAAAATCTTTAAATAAATACATTTTTCCTTATACCAAGATATGATGATATTTTACACAACCTTGAAGGAGGAACAATTTTTAGCTGTGGATGGATGTGTCGGCAACTACAATTAACGTGGGCATTTAATTCTCCTTTTGATAGATACAGATTTATTTTATTTCTTTTAGTTTTTTCATCAAAATAAATGTTAACATAACGTACATAATAAAAATAATACATTAATGAACAAACTGTTCAACACAGAAGCAATATTTATTGCTTGTTAGTGCTGGTTCAAACTTAATATAACGAAAGGAGGCCATTTTCAATCTAGAATACAGTCACAGGTTGAGTTTACTTTAGTTACAATCGAGATAAAGTTACAATGGTTTTTTTTACACTAAAACAATTTTTCAGATAACGCTAGCAAACACTATGAAATTCTTTGAAAATTTTATCATATGCAGTGTCTTTAAGTTTTTTGGGTAAGAAGTTCAAAAACTTTGGGGCCAGAAACACAAAGTTTTTTTTCTGTGAATGGATAACAACACACTATTGAAGTAAGGTTGACGGATTATAATATTTTGGTTTCATTATATAAAATATTATAACCCATTTTTTTTCAAAACGTTTACTTCTTCCAAACCACAATTTTTTACTCCTTCTGAAATCATAATCCCGTAATTTATTTGCGATTGAACGAGGGAGTGGTAAACTTGTTTAAGATAATGCATGTTTAAGTAATCTTTGAAACATTAAAATACCGTCACTAGAAATCTTGTTTTATTAGCCAAATGTTTAATTTGATTGTTCCACCTCAGATGACTATCAATAATTATACTCAAATATTTTGCAAAGTCAGTTTGTTTGAAGAGCGGGAAAAAGCCAGGTCATGATAATATATATGCTGAGGTTCTAAAGCAGACTGACATTAAACCACTATATATATGATATACGATTCTGGACAAATCCCACAGGATTGGCTAAAGTCCACGTCTATCGTTCCAAAGAAAAAAAATCCTAAAAACTGCGGAAACTTGTAAGCTTAATGAGTCATGCACTTAAAACTTTTCTCCGAGACATCTATTCTAAAATATACAGGAAGTGTGAAGAGATGAATGGCGACACACAGTTCGGCTTTATCAAGGGTCTTGGCAGGAGGGAAGCTTTCCTCTCAGTGAAACTACTTGTGCAAAAATGCTATGATCAAAAGCAAGATGTTTTCATCTGCTTTATTGACTATCAGAGGGCCTTTGACAATGTGAAACTCGAACCGTTGATGCAGAGACTACAGGAGATAGGCGTCGATGACAAGGATATTAGAACAATTAAGGAACCTTTTTGGCAGCAGTCTGCTGAGATCCCTATTGATGGTGATCGGACAACATAGACGTTCAGCGTATTGAAGGAAATTCGACAGGGATTGTGTACTATCACCCATTCTGTTTAACATCTATGTTAAAAAAATCTTTCGGGTGGCTTTGGAGAATGAGACACGAGGTGTTAAAGTAAACGGCGTCCAATAAATAATATCTGCTTTGTAAACACCGCAATTCTGGCTAACAACCTTGTACGTCGCAAAAACTAAAATGATGGTGCTCAGCAAACACCAGTACCACATCAATGGAGAGAATATCGAACTGGTGGCAAATTTTACTTATCTTGGCGCCTTCCCCAATGAGGGATGGGATTGCGATGAAGAATTTAAGAGAAGAATTGACCCAGCAAAAACAACGTTCTTTAAACTTACGAATTTACTCCTGCATAGAAATATGCGGCTACACGCCAAGATATGGGTAATTCAGTCTCACGTATGGCCGGTGATGTCGTATAGCGCTGAGACTTTTGAAATGTGGCACCCCAAGAAGAAAATCTTTAGAATTACATTATTTTGTTCCAGTTTGATGATTTCAAAGCGTGGTAGAGTATTAGAGTAAGATACAAAAGGAAGAAATTGTCTCCTACTGTTTTTTAGTGTTGGTCGATTATACTTAAACCACTTGCTTATATTGCTAAAATCCATTTATCAAAATAAATAAGAAATAAAAGTTCAGATTTTCACGAAATTATATATTTTAACCTGACAATTGTTTCGACAACACCGTGTATTTATCAAATGTAATATTTACAAACTACCTGCTACTATATATACCGAAAAATGACCATAAAACCTTAATTAATGTTGTTGCGAGAATTTAAGTTCAATAAAGGAGAGGTATTTAAATCTAATTGATCGTTAAGCAATACATTTGAATGTCTCATTTTGTTAATCTCCATGGCTTCCAATAAATTTAATTTTCTACTTTTTGTGGCTGTATGTAATATATTAAAATTGTCGTCAAAAATGTTTTTTTCTGTGTTTAAGTGTTTAGCATAATTAGAATCTAGACTATTGTTTTTAAACGCTCTTTTATGTTCGTTAATGCGCTTCTTGAAGGATCTACCTGTTTGTCCAATATAAATTTTAGGACAAGATACATATTTCAACCTGTAGACACCTGATTTTTGGGATTTTGGACATTTCGATTTATTATTTTTTAAATATTTTCCTATTGTGTTGTTAGTTCTAAAAGCTATTTTTAAACCACATTTTGACAAATGTTTTGAAACTTTATCACTAGGTTCCCCTATGTATGTAATTGATTTAAATTGTTCGTGTTCTGTATTAGATTTCGGATAAATAGAGTTTACTGTTTTCTGTATTTGTTTCTTATTTATAATTTTATGTATAATGGACGGATTGTAGCCGTTGTTCAGCGCAATTTGTTTAATGATATTAAGTTCTTTGTTGTAATTTTCTGTTGAGAGTGGCGTATTAAGAGGTCTGTGTATAAAAGAGTTAAATGCAGTCATTTTGTGTGTATAAGGGTGATCTGAGCTGTTATGTATGACTGTGTCCGTGTGTCAAGGTTTATGATATATTGAAAAATCTAATTTGTTTTGCACTTTTGTAATAGTTAAGTCTAAAAAATTAATAGAGTTATCTTGTTCAATCTCGATAGTGAATTTTATACGATTATGTATTGAGTTAATGTAATTTAAAAAAGAATTCAGGAAACACGCCCGAAAAATGGCAGCTAGTTAGACGATGAGGTTTTTACAAGCACTTAAAAGTAACATAACATAATAATAACAACAAATTTGCCTGGCGATTAAAAAAACCTACGACTAAATAAATAAAATGAAAATAGAAAAGGAAAACATAAACATAAAATCTATACAGCTCAATACAAAATAATGCTCAAGACAAAACGGAAACAATGGTCTCAAATTGTATAATAACAGAAAACGACATGACGAACGCAATACGAGAACTGAAAAAACGAAAAGCACCTGGAAAAAACACAAACAAATTACAAACAACAAATTAAATATGGAGGACCAAAACTAATAAAGGAAATAACAAAAATTTTCAATAAAATAATTAAAGAAGAAAAGGTACCTCTAGAGTGGAACAAAAGTTTGACTACATTAATATTTAAAAAAGAAGACAAAAAATTTTCACGAAAATCATAGCCGAAGAACTAAGAGCAACAATTCCGTTATGCGAAGAATAGCAAGGATTTTGGAGAGAACAGATCAACAACAGAGGCCATATTTATAATTCGCCAGTTAGTTTAAAAGTCAATAGAATACAACAACCCTATCCTCATGTGTTACGTGGAACTAACAAAAGCGTTTGGTAAAATACGACTTAATGACATAGTATACTAAAAATGTATCTTCTAAAAAAATAAGAATCATAGAAGAATTGCATTACAACTGCTCCACTAAAATAAAAGCTGATGGAAAGGTATCTGAAGAAATAAAGGTAAACACAGGAATAAGACAAGGGGACAGCTTAAGTCCGTTTCTATTTAACCTGATTATGGACAAAATGATAGAAAAAGTTAAAAGACTAACAGGATACAAAATAGGAAACACAAATATCACGATTCTATGTTACGCGGATGATGCGGTACTGATATCTAATATCTAACAAAACCGCAAAAGAACACATTATGGCAATATCAACAGAGAAAACTGAATGTCTAACAGTATCTAAGGAACCAATAAGATGTAAGCTGGAGATAGAAGGGTCAATCATAAAGCAAGTAATGTCAACAAGATACTTAGGAGTAGGTGTAACAAGCCACCGAGATATTTACCAAGAGCCGATATACCAAGTAAGGAAAGCAGCAGCCACAGCAGGTGCATTAAGTGATATAGTGTGGAGAAATAAACATCTAGGAATAGAAACGAAAACAAGAATCTATATAACATGTATAAGACCAATACAAGATGCATAACAGGAAAGACTAGACAAGACCATGTAAGAAACGAAGATATCCGGCAACAATGTAATATTCAAGATATAGTAAGATGGGGACGAGAGAGAAGAAGAAATTGGGATCAACACGTAGCGAGAATAGAAGAGCGCAGATTACCAAATATCACAACAGGGGAAAAGATCACGAGGAAGACCACAAAAAAGATGGCAAGATAGCTGGTCGTCAGAATCACAAATAAGATTAAATATTACCCAGTGAACACAAATCATTGGGCTTATGGTAGGAATAAGAAAAAGAAGAAGAAGAAATTAAAAACCGCGCGCGCCGGCACTGGGCAATAGGGTTACGTACCACCACTGAGTCCCGTGCAGCTTAACAGTACAAAGCAGGGGGCGCCTTGCCTACCGGCATACAGCCTATATATCCCGCGGATTCTATTCGCATTTGAGCAACAGAAGCGTTAGGTTTGGCTCACATACGTCGCATGTGTACGTAGCAAACGCGGCGCGTACGTTTAGACATTCGCCCGTCCGTCCGTACGTAGTTTAAGTTCGTTTAGTTGTTGTCAGTTGGTCCTTTAATCTCCGCAACTGCAGACGCGTGAACAGCTGTGCCGTGTCGCGGTGTTGTCTAAAATTAAAATCGGTCCGAACGGTGGTTGGTTGGTTTACGCACGTTTCGCCGTTTAAGTTCGCGTCTCGAAACGGTGCGCACCGTCATCAGAGATAAACCGAGCCGCTCGCGTCTACGTATCCTACGGGAAATTTATGTGCAAATCTGAACGACCTGCTCCCTTATGCGAGATCGCCGGAGTAACTTCACCAAAGAGTACATAAATAATATCGTCAATCCACTAGGAAGTAGACCGGCAAGACCGACAGATATCGCGCGTGCCAACGACGAACGCGTGGCCACTGTCACTGAGCCCGCTGAAGAACTCCCGAAGGTAAAACGAACAAACATAGTACCATCACTGACCAAAACTAATCAAAAAGAAAACAACTCGTTAAATCCTATTTGTTTGTGTCATTTAAGGAACCTTCGCCCTCATACGCTATTAAAATACTTAATGAGTAAAATACTAGATGTAACACCTGTAAATTTTGAGACATTCATACTACAAGTTGACAGTTCTCTGATTCGCGTATTTTGTAAATTTTGCTGAGTCTTGATTTGTGGTGTTTTCTTGCTTACATTTTCAGTGCTTTCATTCTTTTCAGGGTTTAAAAAAATCATTTTTGAAATTTTTCATTAAGTGTTATATAATATTCGCCATTCAGAATTCGAACTCTTCTGACGAAACGAAGAAAATCTTGAGAAAATTTCTGCCATTTAACAGATTTAACTGATGGCGTTTATGGTGGACGATAGGTGGTACATAATCGTTATTATTTTCAGAACATGCTAATGCCTAGTGCGAGCATAGCCTCGCCGGAAGGTGACACCTTGGGATTAACTGGATTGGGTGTTTTGAGTACCGCCGGTACTTTGAACGGTACCGGTATCCAAAACAAGGACACCACGTGGACGAAATTGTTCGTCGGTGGACTACCGTACCACACAACCGATAAGTCATTGAGGGATCATTTCGCGGTCTACGGCGAAATCGAAGAAGCAGTGGTAATCACCGATAGACAAACAGGGAAAAGCAGAGGATACGGATTTGTAAGTACCTACGTTGATTTTCACTGATTCTTTCGAAAGTGGGGTTTCCAATCGATGCGACAAGCTGATTATCATATCTAAATAAATTTGCCTGATAAAACGTTATTACACAAAAGTTTTAAGTGTCTCGATTTAGATTATATATATTTATTCTTATTCTTATCAGTAGACCAGGGGTTCCTACTAACCCGAAAAACCTGAAAAAGTCAGGTAGTATAGATGTCGGCCTAGAGTTTTCCATTGCCCCTCGTTTTTATTTCTTCTATATTTTATTCGATCTTTTTTTCAAGGACCACACATATAGTCACTCACTATTAATAGCAAGGGAAAGCGGGAAACATTCTACCAAGCACAATTTTTTGCAAAATTTCTTCAAGCAATCGATTTGACACGCCTTGGGATACCTAAAGGAAATTTAGATTACCTTTGATTAGGTGATAAAACTTGCTGCTGCCAAATTTAGTACAGAAGCTGCTACTCCCATTTTTTTTAATGGGCATATTCTTAATTATTTGAGCATAACAGATACTCTTGTTTAAGATCAAAAAAATTACAGGTTTTGGAGTTATTTGAGGTTTAATTATAATTAATTTGATGGCTCAAGCAAAGGTATTTGTGGCCGGAAAGTATCAGTGCTTTTATTACAGAACTTTGGGTATCTGGAATAGCTAACTTTATGGGTTATGTGCATTTTTCTTTTTGTAAAAGTGTAACACTGTAAAATGTCTATTCTAACCAGCTTCTAAATGAACAACTTTTCTATTCCATTCAATCTTGAACCGTTTCAGAAATAGAGTTAAAAAAATGATTGTTGAGGCCCTCTTTACAGTGTCCATATCTTCTGCGGAAGACATTTTGGGATAAGTGTTTATTATTGTCGAATATGCTACATACCCTTACAAATTAACGGAACCTTTTTTGAAACATCCTGTATGTACTCCCACGTTTCATAGTATTGTATTGCTTTCTATGAGCCGTTTGTTTATCATTTTGATTTTGATTTTTGTACGGCGTAAATAATTTTATATAGGAAAACTCTTTTGTTGCTTGGAGCTTTATTTTAAAGGTATGGGAGAAACTGAAAAAGTCAGGGAAATGTTAGGTGTACATTTTGTGGTAACCCTGTAAATAAACAAATCCGAAATGATTAAGAGTTATTATTTAAATTCGTAATATTTTCGTCTCTAATTTTGATAATATCAAAAACAGTATTAATATAGCCGGGTACTGTTTTTGAATCGCCATTGTTTAAGAAAGTTCTTGTCGATTATTTTTATCAATTTACGGTTATCGTGCGTTTCACTGATAAGCCGCGATATCTAAAGGTAACACCGTCGCTTTGCATAATTTTGTACCGTTATTCGGCGTGCCGTTTAGTCGAATTTGTTTAAATAAAATATTTTGCGCGTTGCTTCGTTTTCGCGATAATCCAGACGGTTAATTCGCTCGCAGTTTCCCGACTCGCACTGTAATTACATACCTAGTTGGGGTGAACGTATTCGTCGTCAACTTACCCCCTATAAATAAATGAACTGATGTGTGAAGGGGACATATATTTCCACCATTACAGTATCTACACCAGATGTTTGGGACCGGTGATCTCGACAACAGTTCCATTGTAAAAACAGCGTTGCCAACTGTTCGGTTGGCGCCATTTTTTTGGCGCAACGTTAAATTCGGGCGTGACGTTTTTATTCACAAACGTTATACTGACTTTAAAAATCGGTTTAATATTTGCGAAGGCGCATGCGTAAAATTTATCGTAATTAAAAAATTGAGGGTGCTGGCAACGTGTCGTGAGGTCTTATAACGCGTCCGTTTGTATAAAGGAAGTCCCAAAAATATATATTTTTATTATCTGCCTTTTGCCTATTTGTATATATAAAGAAAGTGCGTAAAACAATAAAATCTATTTAAAGAAGTTGTGGTTTGGTGTATTTTCGTTGACGAATTAGGTTAATTACCCACCATCGACCCCGAGCGGGTGGTTTTTGGAACTGGAAATTTAAAAATTTAACGTAACCTGTAATTTTTCTGACGCTTTTACAAAATAAATTTCCATACGCGTCTGAATTATTTGTTAAATAAAGATATATACAACACGGGGTCGTAAATTCGGCATCGAAAAAAATCCCCGAATTAGAGACATAAAATGCAATTTTCAACAAAAATTCGCGAAACATATGATGCTGCTTACATTTGATACCGATAAATCCAGCTGTATAAATGTTTGCGATCTCGAATTTTTATTAACCCAATGAAGTTCTGGCGTAGCCCCAAATTTGGGCTTTACGTTTTGAATTTATACGGATGTTTCGGTATTGAATCCATTTATTTCTTACCTTAACGTCTGCCATCTGAAAGCAAAAAACAAAAATTATTTTTGTATTTTCAAATTAGTATTGTTTAGGCGATATGCTTAAATGAAAAAAAAAAAAAAGAATTGTTAGTCATTTTTTAAAACTGCCCTTTTAGACTTTGTTCGACTCCCAGTGGTGCAAGTGAGGCGGGTTGTCCTACCTTCAACGGGGATGTAAATGAAATTGCAAAGCTTCCCCTAGTATTAACCCTCTTCTCTAAAAGTTACTCCCGTGGCAACGGTTATAAGCATGATCAGTAAACTATTTACGCAGTCGATGCTTGAATTAATTTATTAAAATTTCCTTTTTACCAGGGGCTTAAAAATTTCTCTTTCACCGCATAAAACTTCCTTCCTTCGGAGACCTTATCAAAATATTTTTTGTACTTTAAAATAAATTAATTTTAAAAAGTAAATTCAATCTATAATTTGCACATATTTTCACAATAATTATTTCAACAATTTTTATAATTATTAACTAACTACGAATTTTGTTTTATTTATTAATTTGACGTGGCAGCACGTAGAAAACAGCCAACAAATTCAATTTCATAAAAACTGAAAAAAAAAGACAAAAACCGAAAACCTCGCAAAATACAAAGCACCAGAAATGTGTAATGATTGTTATAATAAATTGTTATTTCAAACGCTACGAGCCAAAAAAAGATCAAAATATTGTATCAGAAAATTTATATGTGGCCCGTTTTGCACGCGACACCCAGAACCCTTCTCAAAGCAGGGTACCACTATGTAGGTACACAAGGAGGGTGAGCAAACATCTGTTCGTGCGAAAGGTCTTTAACCGCTCTGCTGACAATATGGTAATTTTTGATTTCAAAGGAAATGATATAACATTACCACAGGCGATGTCATTTTTACTTAATTCTCGAGATTCCACTATTGATCGAATGAATTTTATGAAAACTACTTGATAATAATGACTAAAATCAATTTGTTTTAGTCATTATATATTTACACCAGAGGTCATAATTTTATTATTATATATGGAATGCCCTATTTATTTTGACATGATATTTACATTTCTGGTAACTTTTCACTAATACACTTCTAAAGTTTTCCATGTTCTTAAAGCCTCAAAAATTCTGAGAAGCTATGATTTTTTTATTAACAATGGTCAATCTGACAACGCTGCTGTTAACATTTTTGAATTTTGAATGTTCAAAATCCCTCAGGTATTAAATTATATTTTTCCATTTTTGGCAGTTTTAGATATATTTAAACGTTCCGGTACTTTTTCTGAAAAAGCAATGGTGCTGTAATTAATAGAAGCAAAATGTTAAAATAACAAAAGTAATATTGCTGTTAGCTTTTTTGAATTGTGCATTTCAAAAACCCCAAGTATTGAATTTATTCCATCCATATTTGGCAGTTTAACAATCTGAGTGAAGTACTTTAATTGGTTTGTAAAATACAACTTTTATTTAAAAGTAAAACCTTTAATAAAATATTGATAACTACATTATGTCCAAAATGTCAAACAAAGAATATCTTTTTATCGTTTGATGATCTGACCGAACCTAGTCGCTAACATAAAATGGCTAACCTGATAGCAAAATAATTTATAATATATAATTAATAAAATGTCTAGGCTTCTTATAATCTAGCTACTCTACATAAAAAAGTAAAAAAAAAAAACGTTTACATAATCCTGGTCATCTAGCATCTAAATTTTTGAATAGTTTAAGTGATGACATTAGATTTACGATTTCTTATCCATTTTATGTCATAAAACGCAAAAACTATCTGAATATTGCTTTAAAAAATCTATTAAATACAAAAAATAAAATAAAACTGAGCACTAGTCCACATAGAACTATTAGATTAGTCTCGAGACCAAAGCTATTAAATTAATTATTTTTTTATATTTTTATTAATAGTCATTAAAAAAATTGGTTACTATTACATCGATTCGTATTTTTAATCATTATCGGGTGGTTTAGAGTGACATTTCGAATTCGAACTGGATAAATAAATACCTTAAATAAACTCGACAAGACGGCACACACTTAAAGTGGAAAATGAATATTTCAGCACCCGTTTTGATTGTTTCAGGTCATAATGGGCGACAGAGCATCGGCTGAGAGAGCCTGTAAGGAACCGAATCCAATAATAGATGGAAGAAAGGCCAACGTAAATTTAGCTATTCTTGGAGCCAAACCCAGAGGAAATGTACCCACTGGTAATATAACGCATCCCTTTATTTTTAACGTTCGTTATTTATGTGCTATCTCGCGCCTTTTATTAACTTAATTGATTAGATTGCTCAACTTGATACTTATCGCTACCGATGAAAATGCGAATTGCTTATTTCTTTTTCAATCTGATATAAAAACCTTTGGAACATGCGTCAGCCTAAAATATTCTATCAAGTGTTATTTGTTTCCTTGTTTAAAAACGTCTCGAAGCTGATTAATTAATATACGTTTATAGATTTTTTGAAAAGTAGTCCTTCCAAGCATGCGTCTTAATTAAATATAAGCCTATATATAACAATAACAAGTTTCAAAACCATATTATTATAGCCAAATGTTTATTAGAACATTTTCTAATATTTTTTTTCAAACTTGAACAGGGTAATTCAAAACTATAGGGGCATCCAGAAACCGGAGATACAGCATAGTAATACTAATATTGGCAGTGCAACATGAAAATTGACATCCGAAGGTATTTTAGGTGAAAAATCGGAATTTTAAATGATTTTAATGCATTTCATACAGGGCGATAGGTGTAACCAATTCATAAACCAAAAATGTTGTATATTTTTTAGTTAAAAATAGAACAAAGGTTAATAGAAAAACCTACAGGGCATACCTTGTAGAAAATGTATTCTTGGTTCTCGTCACAATTGTACAAGTATATATGTTTTCTATTTAACTTTGTTCCATTTACAGATAAAAAAATACGTATTGGTTTAATTGGCGACACTTAGCGCCCTATAGGATCTACAATAAAATGAGTAAACCTGTACTTATAGCAATTTTAATTTTTTTGTAAAACATATCTTTCACAGCTTCGTAAACTAGCAACATTAGTATAAGACTGATTTTATTGGGTGCTATCCCATGTTTTTGAATTTCCCTTCGGTTTTGAACCACCCTGTATAGCGGTTAAGTAAAATATATGAAAACACGCGGTGATTTTTTGAATGATAATATTGAGACCTGTACTTTACCTGTTTTCATTTACGTCCCCGTTTTCTATAATACACAAACTTGATTTAAAAAATAATATTTTTATTCATAACTCATATTTTTGCATATTTTATTGAAACTTGGCATGCGGTATTACCTTGTTGAACAAAGGAGTGTTCTGGACAGTATTACCACTATAAATTATATCTTAAAACCTATTTTCTTGATTAAACCCTTTGCTTTAAATAATATTCTTCCTTCTTGATTATTTTTGATAACAATTGTAGCTTTTGAGATATTGTACACAATTATTAATTTAAAAGCTAAAAATGAGCAGTAGTAGATAACTGGCAGTAGTCGGAATAACAATGAACAATTGGTCTAATTTCATTAAATATTAAATACAGAACAAAGAGAACTTAAAATATCTACAAAGGGCTACAAAATTTTTTATAGTAAGAATATTTAAAACAATGCAATTGATATTAAAAATAAGAAACAAAAAAAAAGAGAAAACATCATGTAAAGGAAGGGGTCCAGTAAACGTTAAGTTTTAAGACCATAGGCGTCCAGGGGAATAATAAGGTACCCTCTTTTTCTGCCCTTATTAATTTACAAAATTTACCTGAAAAGTATCACCCAAAAGGACAATTATATACACAAGTTTAAACAAACTATGTGAAAAACTGCGATATTTTTAAATAAAAACATTTATTTAAAAATAAAACCATTGCTCTAAAACTAAAAATAGCAGTCACGCAGAGAATTTGTCATACATGGGATGACCCTTTGACCTTTTGACCCTTTGACCTTTTGACTCACTCTGTATATCTTCAAACACTTCTTTAGAAAAAACTTTGTTTTTTCTCCATTTTTCAAAAGGTCGTTTCTTTTAAGGTGCGTTGGGAGTATTTTTGTTTTCAATGGTTTAGGGTTATACAATTTAAATGAAAGAAGACTGACGTAAAGCAAAAATTGACTAATTGCAAATACTAGAATTGTACAGCTCAATTCAACTGCAAGGGATGGTTTTAAATTTTTGCAATTTTTCTGTGGTGAAATCACAATGAAGGTTCCAAAAATGCATATCATTTAAAAAAAATGAAAACTTTTCTTTATATAGAACGTTTTTTTTTTGGAAATCAATATTTGAGAATATATAAACATTTTTCCTTTACTTGTTGCTCTGACTGTATAGACCACAAGTCCGTTAATCACCAAGCCAGACCTAGTCACAATTTGGCATCGATTATATAAACTCCGGCCACAGATAAAGAGAGGAGTAGGATTTTCTCTCGAAATCAGCAAAAATAAATTTTCCTGGAAAATAGATTACCTACCGATATAAATGAATCATCGCGGAAACTAAAATAATTAAGAACCAAAAGGCATTAATCTCCCACCTTTCGGCTTTACCCGTACAACGTCAGTGAGAAATTGTTTAAATTTTTGTTTCGACATCGTTTACGTATATAACGTTTAAATCCGGTATGATGCGTAAAATAAGGTGATACTTCGTAAGTGTCGTATTCGCATAGGCACGGGCTTACGGATTCCCCTGACCCTTTCGGTGGCATAGACCGGCGTTTCTTCCGGTCTACCCGGATGTGCCCACTTACACACGAGCGCCCACCCAAAACAACAATTTATTTAGTTATCGGCAGTGTTTCTTTCACGCATCCCTCACCAAAATACTTCCCTCGAACGTATGTATACCACAGCCACGATCGAATTAATACATAATTAGCCACTGGCGGAGCACACGGTATTCGGTAGCTACATGGGGATCGTTTTGACCGGACTATTGGGAAGAAATTTTTAATATTTAAAAAATATATCAACGTTCAAGTGGTAATGCCGCATATCATGTTTCACCAAATTATATAAAAATATAAAATAAATAAAAATATTATTGAACTGAGGTGGCTTTTACTTGATGAAAATCCATTTATTAAAATAAATAAGAACTAAAAGTTCAAAGTTTCACGAAATTATATATTATGACATGACAATTGTTTCGACAACACCGTGTCTTTATTTCTTATTTATTTTGAAAAATATTATTTTATATATTTGTTTTATAGAAAACGGGGGCGTCAATGAAAAAAGGCTCAGCAAAAGTCTCAATATTATCATTCAAAAAAATCACCCGGTGTATGCGTGTTTTCATATATTTTACTTAACCACTATACAGGGTGATTCAAAACCGAAGGGATATGCAAAAACACGGGATATTACTAAGCGGTTAATATTTTTTTCGTCGTCAAATGGCAAACCTTAACTTAAATACCGAAGAAAAAATTAGAAGAAACAGAATAGAATGTTTTATATGCTCAATGTTAAAAATTTCATAAAAAAAAGAGGTTATAGTAGAGAGAAACTTTTCATTTTATTATTGCCGTAGTCTACCGTCAAAACTATTTAGCTTTAAATTCATTGCTAACTAAGGTTTAGCAGTCATTATTCACATTTTATACATAATTTTCACTAGACTGTCACATAGACTTCGAATATTCTAAAAAATTGGGGATTTCGATTTCAAATTTTAAGTTCACTATCACAGACTAAATGGCTCAAAAAATTAATTCAACATGTTTATTGCTGTAGAAAAAAGTTGAAGCGTAAATAGTACTACTATTTATTACATATATTACAATCTATTACATTACATTTTGGCCGTGGAATATTTTTCTACATTTAAAACGTCGTCACCTAGTTTATGTACCAATGAAATAAAGGCTTTTAAAGCTATGATTTAATAAAGTTATTTGGGGGAGCGAGATCAGGATAGTTGTAACTAACAGAATTTAAAAAACTTCAAAATTGATATTGTCGAAACAATTGTCACGTCATAATATATAATTTCGTGAAAATTTGAACTTTTAGTTCTTATTTATTTTGAAAAATATTATTTTTAAATTAAGTTTGTCGCCCTGTATTATGTCAATGAAAAAAGACTCAGCAAAAGTTTCATTATTATCATTCAAAAAAATCACCCGGTATATGCGTGTTTTCATATATTTTACTTAACCGCTATACAGGGTGATTCAAAACCGAAGGGATATGCAAAAACACGGGATATTACTAAGCGATTAAGAATTATGATTATCTTCTACAAGGTTTGTCCTTTAAGTTTTTCTATTAACTTTTTTCTATTTTTATCTATAAAATATTTTCAAAAACTTCCACTTTCTGGAACTTGGTTACTGGAAAATATTAGAAAATTTTCTAATAAATATTTGTTATTGTTATGTATAGGCTTATATACTAGGTGTTTCAAAAAACATTCCGTTTCAGGAGATACGGCTCCGTATAAGGGGTGCAAAAAATTGTGTTTTTTTTTATTAAATTAAATTTTAAGATGCTCAGAACTAAAATTAGAATTACTTTTATTTCCGTCAGACATTAAAATGTATGGAAAAAATTATATACGGCAAAAAGAATAGCAGTAATGATGCTACATAAACGATACTTGAAAGAAACTAGAAAACTCATTAAGCCATTATGAGAAACTGATTTAATTCGATTTCTTTTTGAATAGACAGTAGATTAAAGATTTTTATTATCATTGAATCAAGAGTTCTGTGGACAGTCTAGACGATTAAAGAGGACTCTTAAATTATCTTGTCTTACAATTTAATATAAACCGGTGTTTGATTCATAAATGTGAATACTAAGTTCGAAAATAAGAATAACGGCCAAAGTGAACAATTGGCTACTTTACAATCTGCCTCAAGTCAAGGATGGTCTTAAGGGCCCTCTTCTCGCTTTTGAAGACACCTTCTGCTTCGGAGGAGATCCTTCCTCACGATATATGCTATTAATACATATTAATAATTTGCCTTGTTGTTTGCATTTATTTTAAATTTCGTACGAGATTAGTTTTGGCGATAAATTGCCAGTGGTTTTTCCGATTTAGCTTTTGGTCCACTGTAAGTTCAAGCAACGTGACTGAAGTTATTACCCCTTTTTTTACGGGATGTTTTAATTTTTTTGACAAAAATTATATTTTTTCTGGGTTTGGAATAATTTTAAAATTTAAGAACAAACTACTTCGGGAAATGATTGCTTGAAAAATGACCACGTAGTGCGAATATTATAAACTATTTTTTGAAATTTTCCATCAATCCATTCAATAGTTCTAACATTGACGTTTCTCGTGTTAAAATTTGCAACCAAATGTGCAAACTAGAAGTTACTAAATGGAAACACTTATTTTGTCTAATCTTTCGTACACTTGATTTTGATTTTCGTTTTGAGCAATTTCAAAATCACTAGAAAGACTGTAGATATCTTAAACCGTTTATTTTTAGAAATTATTTGAATTGAACTAATAAATACTGAGATCTATTAAAATTACCTTCCACATCTTTTTTATGAAAAAAAAATTCATATTGTTGCATTCAATTTTTTGAGAGAATTTTGCAATTTTCTCTCATAGGTTTGTTGGAGCACGAAATTGTTTTTCCAACGAAACCAAGTTTTTTAAATTCTGTTAGTTACAGCTATCCTAATTTCCCACTCCCAAATAACTTAATTAATTCATAGCTTTAAAAGTCTTTATTTCATTGGTACATAAACTAGGTGACGACGATTGTGACGAGGTTTTACATCTACAAAAATTTTCCACAACCCAAATGTAATATAATAGATAGTAATATATGTAATAAATAATAGTACTATTTACGCTTCAACTTTTTTCTACAGCAATAAACATGTTGAATTAATTTTTTGAGCCATTTAGTCTGTGATAAAAGTCTAGTGAAAATTATGCATAAAACGTGAATAATGACTGCTAAACTTAGTTAGCAATGAATTTACTGCTAAATAGTTTTGAAGGTAGGCTATGGCAATAATAAAATGAAAAGTTTCTCTCTACTATAACCTCTTCTTTCATGTTTAACACTGAGCACATAAAACATTCTATTCTATTTTTCTTTGGCATTTAAGTTAAGGTTTGCCATTTGACGACGAAAAAAATATTAACGTGTTTTACATTATTTAAACAAGAATTTCACATAGATTTCGCGTATCCTAACAGAATTGGGGATTTCTTGACATCGCTTCCGGTTAAACTATATTAAGATACGAAATCAACATGGAAAAAATACAGGCGTGCCTACATCTTATGTCACCCGGTGTTTCCAAACTATTTCGGCTCGTCTGATATTATCATCCGAAGAAACTCCGATAACAGTTTTCTTCTAGTAAATTTTATTTCGTTACAGGCTTCCCATTTCCAAGCGTGAGAACTGCAGCTTATCAAACCCTGCTCCCCAGCCAATATGGGTAAGTGACAGAGAAATCTGCTTGTTGATACTAAGATATATGCATTGACTTTATTTCCAGTATGCATCACGAACATTAAATAAAAATGTGACCATAACCGATTATTTCATATTTTCTAGCCACTATTCCTCAAGGAGTTGGTGATACCTATATCCATTGAAAATTCTTTTATCGAATTTGGCAGACTCCAGATCAACTCAAACATAATGTAAAAACAGTTAGTTCTTTTCGATGAGTGTTTGTGTGTGCGTGTGTGTGTGAATTTTTTTTCTTTTGATTAGTTACTGAGTTTCACTTATCAGTAAAGACGCGGTAGTCTTTGAGTCGACGGGAACCCCCCCAGGTGATCACATCCATATACTAGACTAAACGCCTTATCTGATAAAATTGGAATTAAACGTTTCGTCTTCAATATGACTGTGCTCATTCCTGTCACTCAGTGATTACTGATTTTACATTGCACGATGTCCTTCAATCCGTGATTACGTCAATGATATAACAAAAAAAATCTGTAACTGCAAACCATTTCCAGTTATTAAGATGATTGAAGGACGCATTGTTACCGTTTGCTGTGGGATTTTACTTTTTGTTTTTATTTTGGGCTGACTACTTTTGTTCGTTATTTTTCTGTAACTCACGACTGCAACGTAACACTAATGCGACACTAACAGGATGTCGATGTGCTTGATTTTTTACAACGCAGCGGCGTAGTTTAAAAAGCATATCGCGGCCGAAAACTTTGTTACCGAATTTTCGAAAACGCGCGAGATCTTTTTAAGTACGCCGCTGTGTATTAACCTGGGGGGTGTGTTACAGTGCAGCCGCGGTAGATGGGGGTGGCAGTAGCACTTGAATGAATGTACATCATACCAGGTGTTTTTCCTGTTATTAAATATATCGAAAAGCAACTGGGGGTCGTTTGTGTGATTGAGATATATATTTTTTTAAAGAGAGTATATACGGTTAGATATAATAGATTCGTAGCGATTCATAGACCGTTTTATTTTTCACACTATTTTTGAGTTTTGACATTTTTAAAACTGAACATTTTTTTATTTTATATAATTATTACTCGCGAGACCTTGTATTTCACGAAACTTCATTATTCTGATAACTTTATCGTTCGACGCAAACTAGGTATAACGCGAGTGTAAGTTTGTTTAAACGCACGGCGGACTAAATTATAAATACACTTTAATGGATGAATTTGGACACCACTTAAAAGCCAAAATACCCTATATAAACAACGCAATTTGAGTTAAACAAATGGTGCGGAACTATTTACAGATATGTATAAAAAAATAGACTGATGGAACGGTTTGTTTTTTAGGTCTAAATAAATTCCAATGGTAAATTTTAGACTTCCATCATTTTTCGGTTGCCTGGTTGTTCCCCGTTTTTGTATCAGCCTTCTTCAATATTTTCCGTAATACATAACAGCTACCAGTTGGTACTGTTTCTAATGTGTATGCGTGTATGTGTGAACTTTATAATACCACATTCACAGTACTTCTGAACTATATAATTGATGTAAAATATTTACAATTTTTTTTTGTGTTAAAAACCAGCAAAATTTTCCCTAATACATAAAAGCTACCGGTTGATACTGTTTCTAATGTGTATGCTTGTATGTGTGAACTTTATAATACCACATGCTCAGTACTTCCGAACTATAAATTGATGCAAAATAATTATAATTTTTTTTGTGTTGAAAACCAGTAAAATTTTCCCTAATACACAAAAGCTATCAGTTGGTACTGTTTCCAATCTGTATGCGTGTATGTGTGAACCTTATAATACCAGATGCACAGTACTTCTGAACTATAAATTGATGTAAAATAATTGTTAAAAAAAATTGTGTTAAAAACCAGCAAAGTTATGTGTGAACTTTACAATACCACTTCCACAGTACTTCCGAACTATAACTATAAATTATACAAATTTATCGTGTTAAAAACCAGCAAAATTAGTTTTATCACATTTATTTCATATTTCACCTCGTGTATTTTTTGCCAACCTGCAATAACGTGTTGAAATGATTGGAGATTCTATTAGACCAAATATATACCATGGAATGACAAGGTTGTGGTATGTTTGAAAAGGGATGTTTGCCCAAATTTTTATATGTGGTAATTCATTTTCAATAAATAACTAAGAAGTTTTAAAATCTTTGCGAATCACTGCATTTTCAATTCGAAACAACAAATATGCAATTATAAAAACAAGATAAATCCGAATTACCTTCTCTATTGGAAATCACTTTATAGTTTCATATCATACGTGGGAACCAAATTCCATAATAAGCTGCCAGCAAATACATTGCTGGCAAATACATTATGGATGAAAACAGAACTTTTAAAAATTGTAAACAATTTTTCTTTTTTAGGGCTGTAATTCATGGCAGAAGTAAACAATTTATTCCGTGTTACGCTTTTTGCACCTGCACACTTTTCTTATATCAATTGTTAATTGATCTTTGGAATAGACGAATTTGATTTGATTTTAATGAATAACATTCATAACAATAGTCTGATGTATTTTAATTCACTGGTATCAAAATAGATTACAATCACCACGTATTATGATATTTCAAAATTTTGATGATGATGATGATTTTGAAATCAGCGTGATTAATATTACAAATAAAACCATAATAATAAACACAATTGCAAACCATATAATGGTAATAATGTAAAATATCAGAGCACATTTGTACGTTATATACCGATAATTTTTTCTTAACAAAAAACTTTATTACGCAAATTGCATTGCTTCAAAATTAACCACAGATTTTTTATTTTAAAATTTTAAAAATACGCAAAATATAAAATATCGCCCGTTTTGTATAATAAATATGTATAAATATTATATCATTCAAATTACATTTCAAACTTCTATCCGGCGAAAGATATTGTGGGCTCTCAAAAACTACCAACGATAGGAGGCCGGGCATGCCGTGCCGTTCGCTGCTCGCTTAACTCTGGGAAATTGTTAACAAATCGTGAGAACAACAAATTGTAAACGAAGAAAGTACAACGTGTCGGCCTTGTATGAGGAAGGCGGTCTCTCGTCGGATCAAAGGCAGCGATTGGATAATCTCCGCGCAAATCCAGTCTTAGTTCGCTAACTAGCGACGTTTGCGCGCCGCTCCGGGCAAACTCCGGATTCCGGCGATCTAAACTCCGGGGGCCTTATTGACCCCGCCGTGTGCGTACGGCTCGGCCCATGTAAGACACTTTCTTCCAATCTAAATACGTTGAAGATTAGCGCTGACTCATCGCGCACCTATTATTAACCGCGCTTTTTTAGTCTCGCCAGCGAACAGCCCTTAAAACTTGGCGATTCGTTTACGCAGCGGGTTAATCAAAAGTACGAAGATTCTACATTATTTTGCCATAAAAAACGTAAGAACGCCGCAATAACAAATAAATAATTATAGTAATAAACAAATTAATGCTAAAATATATACAGGCTTAATTATACAATAATGGTTGTTGACCCGAATGGGTCTTATCCTAATATTGAGTTACGAAATACAGAGCGTTGGCAATTAATATAGAATTTCTTTCTTTACCATTAAAATTGAGTTTTAGGCTCAAATAAAATGAATGCATATGCTAAAATATATCTATTATTAACATTTCTCGTGGTATAGTTGCAAATTTGAAACTAATTGTATAAAATAGATTGTCACAATCTGATCTGATAAAAAAAACGGTACCTTTGTGTCTCTTTGACATTTTATTTCTTAATTATTTTAGTTTCAGCAAAAAATGTAAAAACTGTTTTTTAAGTTTAAATAGTTTGACTAATTGAAATGTTTGTTACCCAACAATATAACACCGAAGATAGCATAGCAGTGAACTTCGTAATAGAAAAGTGAAGCAAATTTTACAATAGAAAAAGACGGCTTGTAATGGGGATTCTTGCCTTTCTCTTCTCATATTATTTGATAGCTTTATTTAGCTAAATATATTTAGTGAAATTATTCAAACATTATTATTTGGTGCAGAAAGAATATTTTCTTTCACTGTTTTAATTAATTTATTTAGTGATATAATTCGTATTGAAATAATTTACATATTGTCATTTGATTACCAAATAACATTTTCTTTAAACCATTACACCGTAGTTTTTCAGAAATGTCATTTCAAAAAAGACTTGAAATCATACGTATTTGTGGAAATATATAGGGGAACAGAAGGCAAAATGGTACCCTTAAAGTTGTGGCCAGGATAAAAAAAAGATGAACAACACTTTTGACAAACTGAACTTATATTTGTGTAACAGTATGTTTCCTTACAGTATCATATTAAACATAATTTAAATTTAATAAAAAGAAATAAGTCATAAAACTACATTTGGTCCATTTTGCCTTCATTGGAAGGTATAACGGCACCCGCATGAAAGCATAATGGATCTCGATGCAAAACCTTGCGTGTTTCGCGAGTAAAAACCGCTTCTTCATCTTCATCTTCAAAGGCAGCATAGAAACAATAAGCCCAACGTTTTCAAATGAGATATTGACGCTAAAATAGTGACAATGCAGGCACTGCGTCTTCTTCTTCACTAAAAGAGGACTCTTAGTCTTCTTTTTTTTCTTCTATTTTTATCATATTTTAAACCAGTATTGTGAAAACCGATTTTTCGTTGGACTTATGAAATTTTTTTTTCGGATCACCCTTTTTGCTTGTTTCGCTTTTGGTATGAGCTTTTATCAGGTGTTAGTTTATACCTACCAATAAAGTGAAAACAACCTGTTAACAGAATCCCGATTAAACCCAACAACTCTTGCAGCTGAGGTGGCCTCTAGTTTGCGAAGACTAAGATAGGGATTCCATTTTAAAAAATTCCCAAAGCAATATCTACCGGCCATACTTGTACTTGGGTGAAAGTTATGCTAAATGTTATTTCGTTTTGCCAAGTCGTATGGCAAAGATCTCAAATCTTGCGATGAAAGGCCAAAGAACCTGGCCTCCATATTCTTTATTTACATATTTCTTCCCATTTCCTTGATTGTTTTCGTTGTATAGCTGCAGGCGATGTTTTAATGTCCCGTAGACTTAGTCGCAACTTTAAATATTTCCCTCTCTGTTTTTTTTTATAGTTACTAACCATCTAAAAATATTAAAACGTTTGTTTAAAAAAAGTGGTTTTTGGCAAAACCGACCGGAAAGGCAAAATGATCCAAGTAATTCATTTTGCCCGGTCCATTTTACCTTTTTGCTATATTCTAGAAAACTTGCCGATCTGGAGATTATGCCAACATAGAACATCAATGAAATATGATGATGATATAGCTTACCTTGTTACTTTCGAAAAATCTATGAAATCGATTCTTTTTCGATTTGTTTTTTTTTGTCTATCCGTTCTCCGTTCTCTGTACCAGGGTCCATTTTTTTTTTCGATTTTCGATTTTTTTTTTGGACGTTGCTATGAAACACGATAAGTGTCCGAAATTTGAAGCAATTGAATTCAAATTTGACAGACAAATAACGTTTGGTCCCCTAACGGAAAATTAAAAACTGCGTTTGCAAGGGTCTAAGGAAAAGATCATTTCTCGAAAATTGTTTATGGAACCGAAAAAATTCTTGAATGCGAACACGTACAAGATTTGACTACATAAACTTTTATTAATGACAATTTTTCAAAAATGTACAGGGTACGCAGCAAATTAAAAAAAAAAAACAGAAAAATGGGTCCCCCTATTATTGAAAATTGGCGATAACTAAACCACGGTGTTTCAGATATAAGGTTCTTTTACATGGCAAAAAAGCTCGCATATACAGCTAAAACTTTTATATTTAAGATTTTCACATATTGTACAGGGTGTTCGCGATATTGCATGCAATATTATAAAACGTAATAAGTGCTCCAAGTTTACAGCTACCGACTTCAGATTTGGCAGGGAAGTAGAAGTTCAGATCCACATTTTAACTATTAAAGTCGAGCGCAATTAAGTACCGCGGAGTATTTTTTTTTAATTTTTGAATTTTTTTTTTTTGGTTATTTTCGCTTCCAGAAAAACATGTTTTTTCTCCATAACCATTCGCCGGATCGGCAAAATTTTTTCACATTCACTGGCAGCATTTTTTGGATTATATACGAGGTTTTTAAATTATAGGCAAAAATCTAAAAGACTTTGAAAATTGTTTTTTTCCAGATTAAATTATTAACCGCAAATCAAAAATGGTAAAAAATATGACTAATCGGTGCAAACAGTGTCACAGGCCGCATCAAGAGCTACAATTTTTGTATTTGCGGTTTTCGTCTAGCGCATACGCTGTTCCAAATATTTGCAAAAAATCAAAATATTCGCCCTCAATCTAGACGCGATGACGTCATTTACTATTACGACGTACTGCATGGCTTCAGAAAACAGGTATTTTCTCGAAAACCGTTTACTCTATTTGGAAAAATTTATATACCAGGAGACGTGGAAGATTTAGGGCTATAACAACTGTTTCGAACATTGTGTGAATTATATACAGGGTGTGTTGTTTAACCGCAAAAAATCTATAAGATCCTAAAAATTGCCGTTTTCATTTAAACAGTATCTTAAATTGTGTCGAGAAAGAGTTTCGGGTTTCGTGTATCATACAGGGTGCGCGAGATATTTGAAAAAATATCATTCGAATTCGAAAATTATCTGTACAAATATTAGCATTTATCAAAGTTTGTCGTCACTTTCAAGTTCGGCGGGACGTGAAATGCACTTTATACAGGGTGTATGCAAAACAATACGTCCCTATAGCACAAGAAACCGCGAAGCGGCTTCCTTTTGAAATCCAAAGCTGCTTCGTGTTACTCGCTACAAACTTACACCGCCCAGTGACGATTAAAATTTCGAATAGCTTTGATGTTAACAACTTTATAGAGATGGTGATGATTGTCAAAAATAATCAATGCTCAAAAAACTCAGAAATAATATAAAACAATTTGGTATTACACCTAGCCATCACTACTAACATGTATGACCAAGAAAAGAATCCCCATTACTACCTACTTCCCTCCAAATACCATTTGTCTCACAAAATCGCCAAAATTGCCACTGCTGTTACAATAAAATAAAAACTGGTCAAATTTTCTATCACTATTGAAGGCACGAAATATATAAAACCAAACAAACACAATTCCAAGGCTAACTCAGATCCGATCAAAGGTAAACTAAAGTAAACAATAGGTACTGAGGAAATCACCCATTCTACGAAATATCAGTTCCCGAAAAATCATTTCCTGATTTGGTATTTTAAGCTATCGAATAATCCACGATTTTTTCATATTAACTCTTGCTCCGTTTTATCGGCCCAAATCGCCCAACAAAACATCGTAACAGAATTTGTTGACGTTGAAATCCAAACATATAAAAAAAGTAATCTTACCCAATGGGCAGCATCTATTTTCACATACGTTTTACGCGTTTGCCAGACGTCAGTATGATGACCACGTGCGACTGTTGCATTAGTAATGTATTAATTTGGAATTTTATTTTTAATGTACCTCCGAAAAGGGCGACGACCTGATAATTGGCCCGATGACGATTTTTCCATTCCTAAAACTTTGAAACGGGACAAAAACGTTCTCTGTCAACTTTTAAACTACAGATCCCAAAAATATGACTATCCTCAAACGTGCTTGTTACTTTAAAAAATCGATGAAATTGAATTTTTGTTGGTACAGAAATGATCAGCGTCGAAAAAAAAATTTTTTTTGTCTCTTGGGACGTTCTCGTCTTTTGATTTTTCCGGAATAACTATTTAAAAAAAAGCGCGTTCAAGAGTCTATGAAAAAGATTATTTTTCAAAAACAGTTTACAGAACCGAAAAAATTCTTGAACATAAAGACGTAGAAGATTCGGCTCTATAAACTTTTATTCTCGACAATTTTTCAAAAATGTACAGGGCTATAAGACTATGAATATATCAACTTCAAATTTAGCAGAGAAGTAAAGTTCCGTGTTCACATTTAAACAGTAGAAATTGGGTGAAATCAAATTTCACAAAGCATTTTTTACAAATTTTTGAATTTTTTTTTTTTGGTTATTTTGGCTTCCGGAAAAATATGTTTTCCTTCATAACCATTTGCACGATAGGCAAAATTTTAAAACCGTGAGACGCGAGAGATGCGGGGCTATACCTTCCGTTGTATGCCTTTTTTCGATTATATCCAGGGTGTTTTAGTTATGGACAATAGAAAATTATTAATCGTTAATCAAAATTCGTAAAAAATATGGCTAATCGGTTCGAACAGTGTGATAGGCCGTATGAACAGCTACAATTCCTGTATTTGCGGTTTTCGTCTATCACACACGCTGCTCGAGATATTTGAGAAAATCCATATGAAAATCACAATTCCTCGGGCTCAGCCTATTTATTATTACCGTGTACTTCTTGCACTGTTTCAGAAAAAAATATTTTCTCGAAAACCATTTCCTCAATTGGGAAAAGGTTATATCATCTATTTCTGATTTTTTTTTTAATTATGTACTGGGTTTGTCGATTATAGGCAAAAAATCAAAAAGTCCCTGAAAATTGCTGTTTTTGTGGGTTAATTATTAGCCGTAATTGAAAAACTACAATGGAGTAATTTAGTTTAAACAGTATCGTTAATGGCGAGAGAGAGTTTCAGTTTCATTGGAAATCACTATTATTCGTAAAAATTTTAATATTTACCAAAGTTTGTCGTAACTTTGAAGTTCGCCAAGATACGAAAGTCACTATATACCGGGTGCACGTACAACAAAATTTCATCGATTTTGCGATAGTTCCATAGTGATCCGCAGGACATTGATAGAAAAACAATGCGTCCTTTTTTTGACAAGAAACCGCGAAGCGGCTTCTATTTGAAATACAAAGCTGTTTCGCGCTACGCGCTACGAACTTGCCCCGCCCAGCTACCATTTTTTGAAAGCAGTCTTGTTTAAAATGTGTTAATGTATACATCCTAAAACGTGTTATGATCGTTTAATTATTATTTTATCATTATTATTATTATTATTATTCATTTTCTTAAGTAATTAGACGAGCGTGAAGGTTTTTAAATGAAAACGGTTCTGCGCTTTATACAAAATATTTACAGAATTTTTAATTTAATTTAATTTAGACGCCACATAAAAATGATTTATTAAGAAACAAGGCGAGCGTTAATTTGATTCAGGAACGCACATTGAATGCAATATGTAAAAGTTAATTAATACTAGACTTTTTAATGTAAAGTCTGTACAATTTAATTAAAATGCTTTTTAAAAATGTTAATATTATTATTCGGCTTCGTTCTTTAATTTAATTTAATTGTTATAACGACTAAAAATTCTCGATAATTCGAATTTCTGGTTTCCCAAAATAAAAATATGTGCAATATAATTAATTAATAAAAACAATAATAATAATAAAAGCCTTCATTTACTATTAATAACCGCGCAATGCGTCCGGGCACTAAGGGTACAAAAAGCGCCCCGTTGCTGGTTATTAAATAATAATAAAAATGTATTTTCCTTTTCGCCCTGATGTTCAGAAAAAAAAATCGTTATATCGTTGGCAAAGCAAAGAATCCTCGCCAGCTGTTTTTGTGATAAAACGGTGCTATATGCGTCTATATATAAAATCTGGTGTCAAAGAAAGTTAAAACCGCGTGCGGAGGAGCAGGACTTAGGCAATTAATTTCGGAGCTATTTTCGTTTTGGTACATATTTCACAAATACGGCAAACGTTGACGCACTAAAAGTTTTTTGGCGTCACGACGATTTGACGGCGATAACGCATCCTTTAATCACTGCCGCGTAGCGTGTCAAATTAAATGTTGTTTTTTCAAAATATACTATCCGGTCCCCTTTTATGACGATCCCGCGTGGAATATTATTTCCTTGTGAAAAATAAACGCAAGCGAACTACAAATAAATATTTACCACGCGTTACTTAATTTTGCATGAATATGCAAGATGACAAATATTAAAAATGATTCACCATATTAAAGGTACAAATAAAATCGAATAATAAAAAAATTCACGGAATCTACACCAGGGTTATTTGTATTCAACGGTTAATATTCGTCTATTGTCTTTAGGCCGTAATGACTTATTGATAGAGCCATTAAAAATTAATAGCAAATCCGAAAATCACATCCGTAACGATACGACAAAGAGCGTCATTGAAAAAAGAAAAAGAAACAAAACTAATTGTGATGTGGATAAGCTGTCATCTATTTCTAAAATAATGAAGTGAAACGAACTGAGACTCCATTTTAACAAAAAATTGTATATTATACAACCATTTTGGTTACGTGTAATTGAAGAAGGTTATCAAAATGTTGGAATACTAACTCTTTTTTTTTTTTTCGAAAAATGCACACGTTCTGGTAGTGACCAAACATTTTTTTTTGTATAATATACTATTTGAAAGAAATAAAAGTCTAAAAAAGTTTTCAATGGCAATAAAATCCAGTAATTAACAATAATTGTAAATTTCAAGATTAAATCTGATCAAAATTTTAAAACAAATACAAAAAGTATAAAAAATAGGAAATTTAGTTTTTTGTTATAAATTTAGAATGTATTGTTGTTGCAATATCACAAACAGTAAGCCCTGTAAAAAACTAATAGAGTTTTTTTACGCTAGGAGGTAAAAATAAATTCACTATCGATCACCTTCCCTCTCAAGTGTGTGGATGGAAAAAAAACTTTGGTATTGCGGACAATTCGTTCTAATCTGTAAATCCAAACATTGTTGTTAGGTTAACGAAAATACGAGAGACATTAAGCAAATATAGGGTAAACGATACATTTGGTGTAGTGAAATCAATAAGTCATTAGGGAGGAGGGCTCGATATATTCAAGAAATGTCATGCATTACTTTTCGGCTTCGAAATTCTCGCCTGTGACAAAAATTGATTTTCCTTTTAATCACACCTTAATGGGATATAAATTTATAGGTTGCGGTATATTTTCTCTACTAGTAAATTTAAAACTTCGCTTACTTTAAACAAGCTACATTTTTGTTATTAATCATAACAATATCGGCTGAAACCTAACCTGTTTTTAGGCTGTATTTAGAGGCCGCAGACTGAGTAGACCGTTGCTCCAAATGAATTTAATCCACCCAAAAAACTGTCGTCCGAATATTCGTTAAGTCGTTTGCTCTTCCTAAATGAGTGCCAAGTCTATTTCCGTCGTTCTATTTAACATTGTTTGCGCGTTTTGACTAATGCATTATTTTTAAACGAACTACCAGATTCGAAACGCGCACATCTTTCGTCTTTTGTCCCTAAAATACACCTCACTACCCTAGATTTCATCGCTCGTAACGAAAACTTTATACGCTAATCCGGAAAAGCAAATACGCAAAACAACATCAAACTGGTCAAAACTACTGCTTCAAATGAAACGAAAAGATCAAGCTAATGTACAAGGTATTTCAGAAAAGTTGGTACAAAACTTAATGTCACGACGTCAAATTGTTTAAATTAAACTATTGTTTGTTTGTCCTTCAATTAACAATCATCATCGAGAGTGGGAAAGGATGTTAGGAATTTTAAATTCTTTTTGCATTATTCCCATTTTTAAAATTAAGCTGAAGTTGTTGAGTTTCCAACAAAATATTAATAAAACGTCACAAAAATAATGATATTAAAGGAAGAAGGAAGAAAAGGAAATTGTTAAAAGACGTGGTGAAAGTTTACCATTTGAAAGCGTATTTTAAATTTTTACTGACATATTAACAGTTCTCTTAAATGTTTAGACTGCTTGAAACACGGAAAAATTGACCCACAATATAAAACAAAAAATAAAAAATTAAAATTATATACAGATTTGTTTAAATTCCTTATTTAAATTATTATTATTATTTTACTATATTTATCAAAAACTAGACTATTCGAACTTAAACTGTCTCAACATATCGCATCTTTAATAGAGAGTTTAGGTATTTTGTAACTATTATTATTTTATTAATAACATTTTTTCAAAATTTTTACAAAATACCCAAATGTCTGGCAAATTATTTGTCATAACCGATCACAAGCTGTGCCAGTCCCTGTGTGAGTATGATTCGTTCAATTTCTACTAAAGTTGTTTCAAAAAATATCCAAATCACAAGTGAATTCATTTTATTCCACCTCCCTAAGTTTTGTACCACATATTCCAATAAATTTAAATAGTCAATGATTTTCCGCTAGTTCATAAAACTGGTCATACCTCCGTATTTATTTTTGTCTAGATTTTATGGAGTTACGCAAATATTAAAGCGAATAATGCCCACTACTCGATATTATTTGAGCACAGCTACTAACAAAAACAGGAAGAATTGGGGAATTTTGATCGAATTTTACATTTTTTAATATGCTAAATGCTTCATTTTATTGTGTTTTAGAGAACACTCAACCATTCAGCAATATCCAGATTCCTAAATGTAAAAATACGAATGAAAATTTGCGTTATATCCTTCACCGCATTTTTATTAATTTTATTTTATTTTTGATGGTCTACTTGTCTCTTTGTTCATCATTGTTAGCACCGCCATTGTAGGCAATGTGTACGTACATAATATTTGCCAATTCCATATTTTCAATACGAAAAAGTGAGTCACCAAGTAAATGCTAATTTATTACCATATAATCAAAAAACTAATTTGCATGGAGAACACGGTTTGCAGGTCGTTAGGTGGTGGTGATATCAAAGATTTTACTTTGAATTTATACGAAGAAGCAATAACCTTTTAACATATTAGTGAGATTGCTAAAAAAATATCCGGCCTGAAATAACGAATTAAGGTGTCGTTCTATTAGCATATTCATTTTGTAACATAATTTTACCGAGTTATATATTGCTATCCAGGTTTAACGTTATCTAATAAAAATTATGTGTCATTTGGAATACCATGCATATTCGACGTATCCATTTGTTTACATTATTTGCGATAATGGACGCGTTGGTATCGAATGATAAAAATAATATCGGCGCAAAGCAATTTCTAACCATGCATGGATCGCAATATTATTTGGACTTTACACTTTACCTAGCTGATGCAGCAAAGAGAAACGTCTGAAATTAAATGATATCGAGAAATGCATTACGAAGTATAGGATGCAAAAATTGCTGAACAATAAAATGTGTACTCCAACCCCATCTGCATATTTTGTTCACCCCTAGTAGGTTGTCCTAGGTTCCCAGGCAAGCTCAGCTAATATAGCCTCCCAGATGTCGATTGCGCTCCTTTCCTTTCCGTAGCAGTGATCTTAGTGCAAATTTTTTCCCTTTAACTACCGTAATTAATTTTGATTCATTATAAGCCTTTTCGAGATAAGGGTCAAGTTTTATTCATATGTTTTCTACTAGTAGTCCGTGGGTCATTATTACCCATTTACACCAGAGTTAAGCTTAAACATGTTTAACTGAAAGAGTAACAGTGGTGTGATTTGATGATTTCAGACTAACTAATGAAAATAACATACAATATGTGTATATTAGGAAATATTATTTTTATTATTATTTGAAAATATCCTACAAAAATTGTCAATGCCAAAGTTGTACCGCGATTGCCCCAAATTGTCAGGATATAAATGAATAAAAGAGAGAAAATAAAAAATTGCATCGAAGAAGGAAAAAATAAAGCATAGTATATAATAATTAATGACTTTATTTATTGAGTGTTTTCAATTTTTATTTGTTTAACAACTTTTTTTAACAAATGAAATAAGACAGATTAAATTCCAAAAAGTTCTATTTATACTTATTTTTTTGTTGTGCCTAGGTGCTCAGTAAACAATTATTAGTGAGAAATATTGCTTGTGGAATTTTATCTGAAGAGAGTGCTTTAAATATGGTGATTTGGTTTGTTTTTTTCTTTTTTCAACAAACAAAATGACACGATCAAACTGAATTTGTGTCGATGCAGTGCTTGAAAAAACACAAATAGATTATAAATTATCTCTAGAATTTTTTATATGCCCGCGTAAACAACTAAATGGTCGCCTAGCAATCGAGGGACAGTTAAAGAGTTTGGATGGGTCATAGGTTCGCCGTCATTATCAAAGGGGCATTTGTATTTCAACATATTTTTTCTCTACAATAGATTATTTGGCTTAATCTACCGTCTCACGTGGTTGTTTAAAAAATGGAAAAGTAACCTTGTATGAAACATTTCAGATAATATAGTCAAATCATCTAAACCGCGTCATAGTAGAAAAATATGTTGTTTAATAACGATCGCTATTAGCGATAATATCGCATTTGATGTGTCGGACCGGGAAAAATTCATGCGCCAGTTTCATTCCTTTTATAATATTTCCGGCTTGCCGGGAGCGCGAAACAACTTTCTGTACGGGAAAAATCAATTTTTACGTGTGGCATGCAAGTGACAGTGGGAGGATATGTAATGGTCACTTTACCCAATGAACGTGCATAAAAATGCATTAACGAGGAAAAATAAAGCAGGAACATAAATGACCCAATAATTAAAAACACTTCACGAAAGTTTTGTAAGCCACAATCAAAATAAAACGCTTTAAAAATGCTTATAACGTAATCAGACGATCATTGAAGCATTTGTCCTGGCCATTATGTACCTTTAAAACAGTATTTCAGAACTAAATAGGACAGTGACATCATCAAGAAGACAGAAAATTAAAAACTACTGAAATGGTTTGAAAATATCCCAAAAATTTTCAAAACACCGCAATTCCGAACCATATGGAGATTTCTAATTTATTGGTTCAATTTATAACGTTTGTTTGTTTAACTGAAGCTCTTAAAAACTGATCCATCCTTTTTGTTATCTTCAAATTAGGTTTATTCCCATACTAGGTTTGTTCCCACATCTGCAAGAAACAAGTTTCAGAGAAATAATCGTGCGAATTGATAAACTGCGTTCGAAAAAAAGTGTCGTACAAAAGTTTCTTGGACTCTCCTGAATATTTCAAATATTATAATTTAGTTGATACAGGGTGTCCCAAAAGTGTCCCCCCCTCACCGATATAAACTTTGTTATTTTACATTTTTAACTAAACTTTATGGTCAGAATTAACGAACTCCTTTTAGTTAACTTTTTGTTTTCTAGATTTATTTATGCAAATTTGTAACCTTGTTTAGTTAGCGTATAAATTTGTTATTAGGTATTTTCAATCAATCTAGATAATTCAGTATTAAATATTTCTTTAAAATGAATTCTAAAGTTATATTAAATCTGTTAAAAGTGTGTAGTATAGAGTCGATTTTTTTCAAAATATCTACGTATTAATGGACACCCTGTATTTTTAGCAATAGGTTTTTTTCGTATATTTGGAGTATTATATCTTTAAAAGAAGTAGTATCATGTCTTTACTATTTAAAAAATACCTAATATTACCAACAAATATGAAAAAGAACACATAGCTTCCATTTCTGCCTAAATTATTCAAAATTCGGATAGGAATTGGCTAAGAAAAAAAAAAGTAAAAAGTAAGTAAAATTTTGAATATAAAATAAATTATAAACTTACCTTTTTTTGTCCTGAATTCGCCAAAATTCATCTGTCATCTGATTGAGTAGTGCATCGTCTCCTTTGGTTAAATTTTCGTTGCAATACCTAGATCAGTAGCGTCACAACACAATTTTATATGGGGCAATGAAAATATGAAAAAAACACATAAAATCAATTTCTGCCTAAACTATGCAAAATTCGTATAGGAATTTCTTAAGAAAGTGACCTTTATTTTTAACCAAAGATTCCAATAATGGCGAAATACACAGGGCGTTTCATTTAAAATAACAAAGTTGACGTCAGGGGGACACCTTTGGGACAAAATTATAATTTTTTAAATCTTCAGGAGAGTCCAAGAAACTTTCGTACGAAGCATTTATAGTGGATCTTTTTATTTGGCATACGATGTACAGTCATGAACGTGTTCGGGATTGGTTGTGAGAACATACCTAATAAACAATAAGGCTAACAATAAGATTATATCAAAGAAACGTTAGAAGTGTGGGTATCGCAAAGTTCATGAGTAAGCAAAACGCTAAATCCTAATTAAATAAATTAGCACTTCAGTTAACTACGTGTGTGATTTTAAAGAATAAGAAGTCGTAAATTTAGTGCGGCAATGACGTTAATGTGCCTTTAGAATGTGATCAATATCTTGGCTTTGCAGGGACTGCCGGTTCTCCTTGAGGTCTTTATTGCAAAATGTCGAAAAACAGTCAATATTTTTGAAACTCCTTGGCAAACTAGCAACGTTTCCCTGAAGCGTTGTTATCGACATGGCCGCCTCGTTCGAATTACGCGTAGTTCTGTCAACAAAACTTCAAAATGACGAGGCGCTTATCCGCATATAAAAACAACCATCAATAATTCACACTAATTCCACTAAACGAACAAACGAGGCAATATGGGAGGGTTCTGCTTACCCGCCAGCCCCCTACAACCGCCGACCTTTTTATTCCGTATATTTTTTATTACTCGCGTTGAGCTGCGAAAGCTACGGACCGCAAGGAAATTATTTCCTTCGTGGTTTAACCTACTCAACGAAATAAGACGAAATAGAAACCCACGTGCTCGAAAAAACTACGGAATACAAAAATGTGCAAATGCTACAGCCCGTTGCTGCTTGGATGAACGTTTGCCTCAGCCACTGTGGTCATATTAAGAGTTTAATCACCGTATTTTCTTAGGAATTCATGGAGATGGTGTTGTTCAAAATAAAAGAAAGTTTTTGGTGTGTCTTGGTTCGCAATGAATCGAAATACCAAAAGTTTTCTGATACTAGATATTAGTTTTCTTTGGTATTTCTATGGTGTTGCTTGCTGTGCCTTACTTGGTTCATTGGTCGATCGGATGCGTCAAATGGATTCCTCTTTCAGAGTACCTCCCGGCTACATGTACCAGTCGCCCTATTTGGCAGCTACCGCTCCAGGAAGCTTGGTACCATTGCCGACAACGCAGCTGTCACACGCGGCTGCCGTGGCAGCTGCTGCAACTACACAATTCTACGAGTACCAGAACGCAGCCGCCGTAGCTGCAGCCGCAGCTGCTCCATACACTGGCCAATACGCCAACGGCTTCGATGCATATACACCTTACACTGGAGCTGCGGGTACGAGTTTTTTTCGCCCGATTGCACTGATACAAAAAAAATGTACTAAATTTATCCACATCATAAAAGGATATATCGATTTAAACACGCTAATGAATCTTACAGTAATAACGTTTCGCTGCTAGTAAAATATAGCAATAATTCAATTTCCGTATTGATTTTATTGTTTTTTACCGACCAACTGTTTATCAAAATACAACACGATATATGCGTGTCGTTTGGCAGGGAAATTGTTCAATAATCCCCAAAAAAGCTTTTATAAGTGAAATAACCTTTTTGGATTATTAAAGTAGTGGATATAAAAAGGAGATAAACGAGTATTCCATTTTAATTCATTAATACCAGTTCTTAACTGATGCCCTCTGTGCCATCGCAATTTGGAAATGTCAAGAAACATTAAATCAACAACGGATCTAGTGCTGCTTTAATACTATTACATAGAATATAATATTTTGTCGATTTCATAAAGACTTTTGGTCATTAGGGCGTGGTTATCGTACTAATCTACCAACCCTAAAGGCAATGCGCCAAATAAAATGAATTTTCGAAATTCCCTCAAGAAAGGTAGATTGAAATAATCATTTTCGCGGATGTTTGATTTCCTTATTACTATAAAGCTTTTTTTTCGCAGGTGCTGCCAACTATATGCCATATACCTACGCGGCTTTGCCGCAGACACCCGGTATACCAGCGGGAGCAACCGCGGGTGCTTTCCCGGGTATTCCGTATCAAACGGCGGCGGCACAAGCGACTACCCTACAGGAAGCTAGACTGCAGTGAGAGCAGTGGTTTTGTAGCGGTACAAGTCAACGATGGCAGTGATTGAGCAGAACATTTTAGTAAAAATTATTTAATTTGGTTAGTTTGATTTAAAAGTACTGATAGATTACGAAATTCAAAAAATCGGATCAATTCAGGCGACACTTAAATCGAAAGATCTGCAAAAAAACGATTAGTTTAGGAAGTTTCGTATAGTTTATTTAAATATTAGTGAATAAATTCCAATAATTAGTTACCAAAAGTAATAATTTTTTTAATGCTCAATAAGTAATAGAACCTTAATATATTCATAGACTTCATTGCTAATCTTTTGCGGACCGTTTGTTTGTTAATGCTGCAAAAGAAAGTGCAATAGTTCTGTAAAATTATTTAAAAACTGATTAGGGATTCTTTAAATAATGTATAGTTCTAGTCCCCTATGTAACATTATAATATAGTACTTAAATATTTATAATATAATAATCAGAATATCAATTTGGTTTAAATAGTTATCGACTTATTACATGTATATTACAAATATACCATTTAAGCTGCTGCGTTGATCGTAATAGATTACAAAATTTATTTATTTTTTACATTTTCACGTCTTCAATAAATAACGCAAGTTAATATTTTGATAACGCCAAGCAGTAGTACATATTTGTACTTAAATCAATCATTAAAAATAATATATACACAGGGTCGTAGCATCTTAGTATATTAAAACTACTTATCTCAAAAGAATGCAAAATCTTATATACTATGTGCATTCAGTGCCTTTCTGCATGGAAATAGTATATGCTGACAAAATCGATATTTTTCATTGCTAGTCGAAGATTTTGGGGTCAAAATCGTTTTCCGTCCAATTATAGTAAACAATTAATTGAACAGCCAACCCGTTAGTGATCATCCCAAACTAAGTGGTTGTGAAACTATAAGTGTATCTTATCGGCATTGTGAAAATGTAAATACCATTTTAAAATACCACAAAATATGAGTAGCGAATTATTATATTTTTCTTTAATTTTCAAACACGGCTCAGTATAACTCGGGCAGCATCTTCATTACAACTGTTTAAAAACCATGACGTTTAGTATTAAGATTGTTATTTTTCAACCTAAAATTATTTTTTACTAAAAATAAGTTACAAAATTATTGTAATCATTTAAATAAATATTTCTAAATAAACTGATTAGACAAAATACTTGTAGTTTAATGTACCCGCTGCTCAAATAAATTACATTATATCAAAATAAATATATAAAAATTAAACAATAACCTTGATTAACAAACACTTATGTTTGTTAATCAAGGTTACTATTTAATTCATTCAATATTACCCAGCAAACCTCAAATTATCTACATATTCACTTAAAAAATATTTGAAGGAGTACATGGGCGAAGAGTTAACTTATGAAACGAAAAACATTACATAAGAATGAAAACATAAATTCAAAGACAATATCTTTCGTTTAATTTTAAGAGGTGCAATGATGCAAGTAATTTTTTTACGATATTGGCGAATTCGCCAGAATATTTGTTTCTATGGTTCGAAATTAGTTTTCCAGAAAATTTTTGAAAAGTTTATAATCGTCTTTTGATGACGACGTGATTCCTGTACACCTAAAGCATCACAGATATATAATTAGTGCTCCAACGTCCAGCAAAAATCATTCAATGTGTGCATATATTACAAAAAATGTTTATTAAAAACAGAACAGGAGACGTTCACATTCAATATTGTGAAACTAATTTTTAAAAATGAAGGTAAATCCAAAAAAGTTCTTTAAATTAGTTCATACCTTTTTTACTAAGGGAATCAAGTGAGTTGCCGGGCGCCATCTATTTTTCGATGGTAAAAGTTATTGTTGTATGATGTATGTTTTTACATCTCAATTCCTGTCCTTACAAATCGAATTTCTGAGCGCCATCTATGTTGGAGTAGTCATAATGTCTGCTGGTTTAACATTGCAATGTTGCAATCGCTACACTTGTGTAATTTATCAGTTGATAGATCTGACATGATACATAACATTAACATAACCCTAAAAATTTCTACGAAGGACATTGTATAAAAGTTTCTGCTAAATAGATCAAATATGTATTTAAATGAAATACCGAAGTCGACAATAACTCTCGTGAATAATTTTCCAAAGGATCACACAAGCCGAATGATTAAAAGTAATAAAGCTACATCAATTTTACCCATCAATCATTTTATTGTTTTTAGTGGCTTTGGCATGTTTGCAACCACAGCCTCAAGATTTATCAAAGGTAATCGAAAAATTTTCCAAGGAAAAGAACATCGAAAAGCACGAAATATCTGAGGTTTTAAGCATATACATTGCTATTCTGAAAGTGTTTGTAAACAGCAATGACAAAGACTTCATCCAGCAATTGCTTGAAGTGGGATTTACTAATAAATTCCTGGAAGATTTACCGCTTGTAAGCAATCGTCAAGAACTAGTTGATACATATTTTATGCCAAGCTATGAGCATTTTCAAAATGTTGATACAATCAAGTGGCGAATTGATATCAGTTTGCACAATAGGTAGTAAAATAGGCTAATAGCTAGCAATTGCTTTATCAAATTTTATTTTTAGTACTTTGGGAAGCAAGATCCTGCCTAGTATAATGTTAATTATTAAAATGAAAGATGGAAGGTGCTACACCATCGAAATGAACTTAATTATGTTTCATAAACTTAGATTTAACATTGCTGTAATTTTAAAAGAAATGTCCAAACTAAAATCTAGTTCAATTGTAAATAACTCTTCAAAACTATTAAAATAGGTTTTTATTGACAAATTAAATTATTTGGCATATTTTATCAGTTAGATGGTAAATACCAAAGTAACACAATGAGCACCCAAACGTGTAACACAACCTAAAACAAACATTTTACATTTGATATTTATGTGAAAAGGCTGCAAGTTTACCATATATGATAACATAAAAATCCTTGCTATAGGATAACGTCTCAAAAAAATGCCTGTTCTAAGACTTATTGAGTCAAGAGTGGAGTAAGCTCTTTTTACCCTGCGTGTCACCCCTGCATCATGAGGTGAAACTCTTAAAAAATGAGGAATAGTGATTCTTTCTTCATTTACATCTTGAACTTCAATCACTTTTACTTGATCTCTTTTCATCTGTGCAAGAGTCTTCCTGTACTCAGCCTAGAACAAGTACAATGCAACTAATGCACTAAACCCAGTTTACATACTTCAAGTTTCTCAAGTTGCAAAGTGAGCGCATTTCTCTCAGTAGTTATAGTCTCCAGCGTATTTTGTTTCATCATAAGAGTTTGAGTTAAAGATTTGATTCGATTCTCAAACTCATCATTAGTAGTTGATTCACCCATTTGCTTTAATGCTGTTCTCAACTGAACTATTTCTTCATTTTTCATCCTGAGAAGTTCCTGAGTTTGAAGCAATTCTTGATTCCTCATGTGAAGTTCCTTAAAAAAGGAATTTAAAAAATGCTATGATATTTTTTGTTTCATTAATAAACCTTGAACTTGTGTGCATAATCCTCTTCAGCAATACACCGATACCTCTTCTCATTTGAGAGACTTTCCTCCAATAGCTGATTGGATTGCTGTAGTCCTTTCTGTATTACTTGATGTTGAATCTGAAGTGACTGATTATCATTTATCAATTTTGCATTTTTTTCAGTTAAATCCTTAACTTTTTGTTGATGAAATTCCAATTCATTTCTTAAAGAACAACTAACTTTAAATGAAGAACAAAGTAAACACTCAAACCTAAATTACTTTAACTCATCATTGTATGTTGTTAGAATATTTTCATCCTTTATATCATTAGTATCTTTGACAGCAATCAGCTTTTCTTTTTCTTGTAAAATTCTTTGAGCCCTGGCAACATATTGGTCCTTTTCTTGTTGAGCTAATGTCAATTGTTCATTAGTACGGTCCAGCTGAAACTGCAAGTTTGAATTTTCATTTCTCATCTCAGAATACAAATGTTGCATATTGAGTAATTGTCTGTTAATATCCTGGTTCTCCATCTCTAGTTTTGTTAGTTTTGATTGCAATAAATCAAGTTCTTGACTAACACTGAAGCTATTGTGTATTGAACTAGAACTAGATGAAGTAGAACTTTTTTGGGATTTGTCAAGAAAATATTCATCCACTAAACTTCCTGTAACAAACTCATGTCACACTGTCAAATATGTAACTTAATAATTAAAGCACCATTATATGATTTCTCGTTGTCAGAATTCGCAGTAAAAATAGCTTCGCCTTTCCTTTCTGCACTGTGTTCACTAGCAAACATGTCTTGGATTGGTGAATTAGACATTATCTTATTTAAAGACACATTGCTGGATTTGGATCGTTTCATACTCGAAAACGTTTGAATCTCACTAAAGTTTTGTCCTTGTCTAAAATTGAAGACAATAATTTTGGACCGCAAGAAGGAAGAGCAGTACCTACTCTATATCACCAGTTATTAATTTATTTGTACCATCACTTAACACAGTTGCAGCATTCTGATCAATTTTATTAAGTAAATTTTCAGCATGGCCAGCTAAATTTTGCAACCAAGCCATTTTGAGTTTTCAAATATACAAAATTCCTGCTTGCAACCATTAGAAAAACAAAAATAAAATTCAAAAACAATAGGGTTAGAAATTTAAATGTCAAAGGGCCACCGTCCCACGTAGACTTTGACGTCAATAGTCAAGTTCCCCACCTTGGACTCAAGGATTAAGTCAGATCGTGTACAGCTATTCGCCACGAGATAGCACCAGCTGTTTGTTAAATATTTTTGGTATTGATGACTATTATTAAATCTCGTGAGCCTTAAAAGGTGGAATTATAACTTAAGAATCGAAACGTAATATTGAAATATTTTCTAATTAACACTGCTCATTCTTGAAGCTTTTAATATACCTAATATATCCAAACACGACAAAAGAGAATTTCGCTGTTTTGCTTGGTCCCTATACAGACATCAATTTGCGGCTTTTGTCGCGTCATGTTTTTATTTTAGGAAATGTAAGGTTAGGTTAAAATACACTTTTAGCTTGGCACGTAAACATTAGAAGTAGTGAAATTTTGTTGTAACTGAATTTTATTTTTTTTTATTCTACCTACGTGTTTGCTATATTTTGGTAAGTACCTTGTTGCCGTCTAAGAAATGAAAAAAAAAACAAAAAGAATTTCTCACTTCAAGTGATATGTGCTCATTCCAATCGATGGTCAAATACCTTAGAATTATTTCTATAAAAAAAAATAGTTATCCAAAATTCAAAACCAACTCAAAAATCCGCCAATTTCACGGTAAATTTCGTCCGGAGCCAAATCGGACATTTAAAAAGTGGAATACAATTTAAAAAGGGGGAACAATTAATTTCCTCTCACCCTTTTAACACGCACTAGTAACAATCAATTTTAAAATGACCTCACACGGAAAGGGGTTTCATTTTTTTGTCACTTGTATTCGTACTTGATCTGTGGTTGACAGTTGCATATGTATTAACGTGTCTATTAGACGTACAATGTGTTTTAATTACATATTTAATCCGTGTGTAATCGATTACCATGAACCGAAAAGGGGTTTAAAGCGTTTCTATATGTTTGAGCGACAGTTAAATTTATAGCGTTTCCGTCACAAAGGAGGAATAGCATTAAAACATATTTATTTTTTGCTAGTAGACAAACTTTCTGGTTTGAGCATTTGTAGAAGACCTATTTTTATTTAACACCGTATAAAATCCAACGCAACACAAAATTAAAACCTAATAGCTAAACCCACAATTAACTAAAAATTGATACCTATCGACAAAAAAAATGTACCAGCATTAAATTTAATTAAAATTAAGTAACTATTCTAGATATTAAGTAGAATTTTAATTTATTAGTTTCATCACATGGGGCTCATGACTGAGCCCCCGAAATAGCCATTTTAATATGGATTTTTTTCAAATATCCCGAGCAGCGTATGCGATAAACGAAAACCGCAAATACAAAAATTGTAGCTCTTGATGCGGCCTATGACACTGTTTGAACCGATTAGCCATATTTTTAATGATTTTATAATAGCAAACCCACCAAAAACAAAAAATTGATACCTATCAATAACCAGCCTTAAATTTAATTAAAATTAAGTAACTAATCCAAATAGTAAGTAGAATTTTAATTTATTAGTTTTAGAATTTGAAAATCTCCAAAGCATCTTAAAAAAATAATCCGAGCGGACATTTTTTAGAATGGTAAAAAAACCACAATGTGTGGCAACTAAATGTAAAAGTTCCTGAAATTTTAAATAAATAAAAACATCAGATAATAAATAAAAACGCCACGCGAGCGTTCCAGAAAGATGATAGATGTTGGTGTTTCTGCAATTCAATTGACAAACCGTATTAAAGTGCCCCGCCCCAATTCTGACTACAAGTGTATCTGTAGGCTTATGTCTTTATTATGAGAATAATTTTAAAGGGCTCTCCACTGACCAACAGGCAATGGCCCGTGCGAGGGCCATACTTATCCAGCGGCGTAGAATACACGTACCAAATAACCCACTGCGAGATATATACCGAACTCCAACGTTTAAAAATGGTTTAATTCTCAGAAAACGAAAATATTTCGTTCTTTGTGTGATTAGAACTATCACTCGGTGAAGGTTGATCCCTCCCAGAGACCTTATTTAACGTTTCACACACATTTGGGTAATATTTAACGATTCTTACGCCGCTGCCCTGTGCGGAGATGGACAACGGTCATTTTACGCAATGTACCACTTCACCCCCAACAATAATAATGGAAACTAAACAGGATAAATCGCACGACATCTGGCTTCTTCACGCGTCGTAAAATTCGGAAATCACCCGAATTGTTTTCGATATTAAATCAACTTTGACGTTTTCATATTTCGTTTATTAACGATTTCGCAGCTAATGCAGTCATTGCTGGATTTTGGGCACAGAATATAAGTTATTATAAGGGCCGGCGAAACCCCTTATTGGACGTATACAGAGTGGAGCAATATTGGGGCAAAGTAAAATTAGATAACGATGTTAATGCAGTTTTGTAAATAATTATTAAAAATGAACATTAAGGAAAAACTAGTTAAAACTTAAAAACTAGTTAAAACATGCCAAAACTTTGGCGAACTCCCTGTATCAAATAATTACCTAGGCGCTTTACTTAGCTCTTGGCAATAGATATCACTGTATTAAGGTCTATTGTAGCAGAATGATATAGGAGATAACAGAAAAACGTTTTTTTTTATTTTCTATTTTTTCCCAATAAGTGGGCAACATTGCATTAAAAGTCAGAAGCAATCACATCGTAATACGCATATATAAGATGTTATTTTTACAAAATATATTTTTGTGCATACTGCCACGATTTTATCAAATACCCTACGTATATAATTGAGAAATAAAATTACTATGGGACTGATATCGAAAACTCACAAAAATTAGATCACTCACTCCGTAAAAACTAATGTAAAACACTAAAATCTTCTGCTTCGCCATATCAATGAAACAGCACTGCAGTTGTATAACACAGCGATATGTGTGGCGACGTCTTGCGTTTTTTCGGCACATTGCTCTTACTTAAAAAAAAACGTTTTTTTTCTTGCTATGGACGTTTGAAAAATTCAATCGTTTTGTTTACTTGTAGACATGTTTAAATAATTTTTAGAAAACAAAACACTTTCGGTCTTTGTATAATGTTCTATTTTGTTTCGAATTTCCCAGTAGGTATTCCGAATCTCCATTGCGAATAAAAATATAATAAAGGCGTTGAAAAATCAAATCGTTGTGTTTACTTGTAGACAGGATACCTGAATAATTTTTAGAAAAAAACACTGGGTCTTGGTTTAATTTTCGGTTTTGTTCTAACTTGAAAAATTTTAATGTCGGATTAACATTAACCTTCCCCCCCCCCCCCGGGCCTTATAGGTGTCTCGATTTCTTATTTCTGGTTGCAACAGCTTTGTACTTATGAAGAATTTGGATACATAATATCGACATTTAATGTCCTTTAATTTTAATTAATTTAGTTCACCTTTTTTACGGCTCGCATGTATTAGTTCAATTGTACGATTACTAAGAAAGACATAAAAAATAATCGACAAGCTTCGTGCATATCCAAATAAATTTATTATAGAAGAAATAATAAAATGATGAAAAGAAAAATTATTGCCCTTTACATTTGACGGCCAAAACAGTAATAGGATTTTTTAAATATGTGCAACTTTTATAACCCAGATTGTATTGGAAAATATAAATGCAGTTTCAAAGGACTTGCTATTAGATACAGATAAGAATAACGGAAACAAGATTGCAAACTTTGATAAATATAAAAAATTGTGCAAGTAATAACCATTTCCAATTATAATATTCCAAGTATCTCGCGCACCCTGTATGATAGACGAAACCTAAAACTCTCGCCCTCTCTCTCTCTCGACACAATCAATATTCGAGACTGTTTAAACCAAATTATCCCATGTTTTATAGTTTTTCATTTACGGCTAATAATTTATCCACGAAAACGACAATTTTCAGGGTCTTTTAGATTTTTTTATCCATAAATTACACACCCTGTACATAATTGAAAAAATTCCGCAAATGGAAGTTATAGCCCTGGATCTTCCACGTTTCCTGGTCCAAGAATTTTTACAAAATAGTGAATGGTTTTTGAGAAAATCAGTTTTTTCTAAAACCATGCAGTGCGCCGTAACAATCAATGACGTCATCGCGTCTTCACTAGCGATTTTAATATGGATTTTTTCAAATATCCCGAGCAGCGTATGTGACAGACGAAAACCGTAAATACCAAAATTGTAGCTCTTGATGCGGCCTATCACACTGTTTGAACCGATTAGCCATATTTTTGACGATTTTTGATTTGCGATTAATAATTTACTTTGTAAAAGATCAATTTTCTAGGACTTTTAGATTTTTGCCTATAATTTGAAAACCCTTCATATAATGGAAAAAATGCCCGAAATAAATGTTATTGCACTGGATTTTCCGCGTCTGCTGGTTAAAGAATTTTTTCCAAACGATTATGGAGGAAAACATATTTTTCTAGAAGCTAAAATGACAAAAAAAATTCTAATATATTTAAAAAATAATTGCTAATATTTAATTGCACCCAAATTCTACCGTTTAAATATGGACAGGGACTTTTACTTCTCTGCTAAATTTGAAGCTAATATCTGCAAACTTAGGACACTTAACACATCTCTTATTTAGCACGGAATATCGGAAACACCCCGTAAAATAGGTGAAACCCTTATACACAAAAGTTATAGCTGTCTATGCAGGCTATATCGCAATGTAAAAGAAAGTGACATCTGAATCATAGTCTTTCAGTTACAACCAATTTTCAATAATAGAGGGACCAATTTTTGAGTTTTTTTGAATTTGCAGCGCACCCTGTATTTGAAAAATCGTCAAGAATAAAAGTTTATGAAGCGTCTTCTGGTTTAAGAATTTTTTTGGTCTCGTAAACGGTTTTCGAAAAATTATGTTTTTAGTAGACCTTTGCACACGCGTTTTTTTATTTTTTTAGAATACTTCTCGACCCCCCAGCCCCCCCCCCCCCCATTTTCATTAGTTCCGTCACGGGGTAAAGCTGCATATATGTGCTAAATATGAAGTCCATTTTTCGAAAGTAACAAGATTTATAGCAATAAATTTAAAAATAAGACCATAAAATGAATCCCAAAGAAATTAACTTTATAAAAAGTGGAATATTATAATGATGGTCTTAAGGCGATATTCAAGATAATAATTTCAAAAATCGAGAAGATTTTATTAACAAAATGGTGAAAAGTTTATCGTGTTATTTCGGCGGCATTTATAAATCACTCTATATTTGGGAACACCAAAAAGGAATTTCTCATAAATATAAAAACATCCTGTATGTATAAATGTCTGTATGCTTTCGTGTTTGTGCAAACTTTCGACCCCTGGCCACTAATGCAAATGAGAACTTGACCATTATCCTTAAAAAAACATCGGACCCGTCGTCAACTTGTAGACCACTGGTCGTCACTTCAAAATCAATTATAGATTTGCATGTCTTGACTGTTTGTTTAACGCGCAATAATAAAACAATGGGCATCGATCCACATACATTTTCTGCTTTAATAAGCAATACAATTGAATAAGAATTATGGCGTAACAGATGGAATCCCGAGAGAAAATTGCGCAAAATTTCGCAGTCAACAGGATCTGCCAAGGAAACAAGCAAAGTAAACTAACTAATTTGAAAAATACGTGACGTACGAAATATGGACCCGATTAAGCACATACGAAATGGATTTCTATTAAATTTTACGTCAAAGCTCCACGTAATCCATTCATTGATTTCGGTCATGCCACTTTAGCGATTCCGAATCTTATTAACACCTAATGAGTAAAAGGCATTTTAAATTACACGAATTATGTGCAAATTTTAAAGCGGCAATGTTTGTCCAACGTACACGGTTAAATATCATGCTTCGAAAATCAACAAATTATTTCAAATGCCAAAGACATTTGCCCTATGGACTTTGGCAATGATAAATGAAATATTAAAGACTACACCAGATTTAAAGAACGTCTCCACGTAAAGAAACATCATATTCAGAAATTGCAGTACACCGGGTGTTCGGGAACTTGCTTGTCAAAATTCATTTTTTACAATTACACAATGGGTTTTATTTTCAACAGAATAAGCTATTTTAAGGTATTTTACACACAACCCTGGTTTAGTAAAAGTCATCGTTACAAAATAAAAGTGTTTCAGGAATCTAACACAAGGGCACTTTACATTAAACATTTTTTAATTTTCCCTGTATTTTAGTTATTTAGACTGATATTGCATAGTAGAACAGATTGCCTTAAGCAGAATCACAAATCCTCAAAAATTGTTCCTGTTGTTTTAAGTCGATAAGTGTTATCCACAAATCGACTTTTTTATTGTCGGCCCAAATACACACACTTTTAAGTTGCAGGCGAAGTGAAAAAAGTTAAATGTAACATTTTCGAAAATAAAAAATAATTAATAATAATAAAAAAATAAAACTAATTACAATTTAAATTTTTTTACCGTTCATTTCTAAACATTTTCTTACACATTTTAAAAAGTGCTGTCCAACACGAAAAAATACCATTTCTAATGATTTCGCAACCAGTTATTATTTTTTGTCGCAGATCACTGGTATCTGTTATAGGTGTTTCATACACTAAAGCCTTTAAGTGTCCCCAAAAAAAAGTCGATCGGATTAAGGCCCAGCGCTGATGTTTTCCTTAAATTTTTCCATGTGGGTTTTCAATGTTCCACGACTGAATGTAGTCTCGTCAGTGAACAAAATAAAATAACATTTAAGAATTGAGGATAATTTTCAATTTTTCCTAAAATTTGATTGCATAAAATTCCTGGTAGTTGCTCACCACCCTCATACAGTGCTTCAAACCTTTGAACATGAAAGGGCCGGAGATCACTTTCATGCAAAACTTCTCAAACTATAGAGCGAGCAATTCTTTCCCGAGCAGCAAATTTTCTTGTACTCGTTCATGGGTTAGCCTCCACATTTTGAAGTATTCTTTCTTCTCTTGCAGCGGTTCTTTTATACCTTGGTCTCCCTTTATCCATACTAGTCTTCTGTGTTTGTTGATGAATGTCTTAGCAGATAGAACGTTTCTTTTGGGATAAGCCTAGATATAAAGCCGTCGTGCTTGATGTCTATTTCCATTTGCTCTTCCGTAGCAAAAATGCATATCGCGATATTCGGTATTTGAAAATTCCTGATGGGCCATCACAGTAGCAGTTGGATAATAATAACAATAATTTTTCAAATTTCATTAAGTCCTGTTAGGTAAAATCACATTTATAGGTAAAATTCGAACCGAGAATAAAAAATCGATTTGTGGCTAAACAATAACACTTATCGACTTAAAATAAGAGTAACAATTTTTGAGTATTTCTCATGCTTCTTAAGGCAATCTATTCTATTTTGCAATATCAGCGTAAATCAATAAAGTACAGGGAAAATAAAAAAATGTTCAAGGTAAAGTGCCCTCTAGTGACAGATTTCTGAAGCACTTTTATTTTGTAATGATGATTTTTACTAAATCAATGCTGTGTGTAAAATACCAGCTTATTTTTGATTGATATCTAAAAACTAACATTTAAATCAGTAATAATTGACTCAAAGTCGGAAAAAATGAATTGTTTTAAAATCGCTATAAATCAATAAACTATTTTTTCTTTATTTATTATGTGTAATTAGGTGTAAAATAATGGTTGTCTGTGTTCGGTTTAGATAAGTAGCCATACTTGTATACGTATTTTTGTCGAATACAGTGGTTATAATTTTAGTTTTGTAAATTTAGAATCGAATAGGCTCTTATTGGAAACCATTAATCATCACCCACACATACACACGGGATATTGGGACACCCTTTCCAGTTTCCGAAGGCGGAAGTGCGTTATGACTTATCGATAGATTTTTTCAAAACGCATTGATCCACAATAATAACTCGTTAAAACTTAACCAATCATCCCGGTCTAATTTATCAAACCGGCGTCATTTTCGGCGAAGGAGTGTGTATATTCAATTGTAAAGCGAGAATCCGGTAGTGCTTAACGTCGATGATTGATCGATTTTCAATCTCTCGATTCGTACAAATGTATAATTCAATTTAACCGTTGAATAATTATCCTTATTGTCTGTCGTGTGGCGGTTCTGGGATTAGGATTGGGGCGCAAGTCACTGATACAATTTTCGTATCATTTTGAAAAATTTCAATTAAAAATCTTTCGAAGAGAAGGTTTTGTAAAAGACAAAAGAGCAAAAAAATTACGCAAGCTTCGTAAAATATTGTACACCAGGAAGTACTGTTTTTTTTTTAATGCAAAGTGCCCCTCTGAAAGAAACAAAATCATTTACTTAACAGCGGAGAGTCTTATTAATTATAATAAATTATTTTTGTTACCTTTTATTATATTTAATAATAATAATAATAACAAAAACGTTTATTATTTATCATACAATATAAGTTATGTTCTACTCACACAATAGTAGACACAATAAACGCGGATATCATGAATCGATTGGAGCCTTTTGAAATTCGGAAGAATCCTTAAATTATCATGTGACAAATGCAAACGTAATGAACAAAATGGAAAGAAAGAATGTTCGAAATAATCAAAATAAACGCTAAGTATCAATTCTTGATTATTAATGTCAAGATAGAAGGAAAAAGAGACATCAAACTCAAAACATTGAAAACTAACGAAAACATTCGATAGTGGACACACCTTTGTGCCACCACAGGATCGAAACGAGTTTGCCACAATTATCTCCAACATCCATTACATGGATAGGGCACCTTAAGAAGAAGAAAGGTCCATACCTCTAAGTTAAGATTTAAGCTGACATCATTTCTACAAAACACCCTTCTCATTTCTATACTCTGATTTTGATTTCTTCAGAGCAGTCGATTTTTTTATCATAATACCTCAGGATAGTAGCTATCAAAACCGTATCATCTGCATATGTTTCTAATATGCACTCCTGTAGCTATGGCACTCTTCGTTTCCTTTCCTAGTAATGAGTAGGGGTTAACTAATATCATTCGTTTCCTTGCTTCTGGGGATTTTTATTTCATCCGTATTTCCCTACTACTTTCACAACTGCTTTCAAATGGAAGTGAAGATTCCTATATGGGAGTTTAGATTTCTTCTTCTAAGGAGACGGATAAGAAGTTAATAATAAATGATTTATTGATTAATTAAGAGAGAAAAAAAATGGATATTCTTTTTTGGTTCCCTAACAGGGAACCCTGCAGGGTCTGTGCACTATGTGCCAATGATGAAAATATCATAAAGTAAGAGCAAAGCTCTTTTTTTGTATTTCGATCAAGGTAGAGAAATACCTGAGGGGATAGATGGCTTTTAAAGCACAATAAGAGCTTTTAAGAATGTATGATATTTAGGTTGAGAATCAATAACCATAGCTAAACTTTTAGTGATTTCAGCAACATGGCGCAAAATCTTTTCATTTTTCATTAACACTACCTTTTTGTATCATTAAACTTAGAAACATTAACAAACTCATCCAAATCTAATTTCATAGTATTTATTGCTGTCCTATAGTCAGAGGGCAAAAGCCAGTATCACCTGCGTACAAATGATGCCGAGAAAATTTAAAACATCGATAATAATAAATAAGATGTCTAAATACCAAATAACAATGGGCCCAATATTGGGCCCTTGTGGCTACGGGCAGACAGATCGAAAGATTGCGATCCACTTTAACTTGCTGGGTCCTATTACTTAAAAAGGATCAGTAGAATTAATTATTTTATTTATTAAGGGCCTGCTTCCAGCACGTAGGAAAATAGTGATTTTTTAGACACACATTTGTTATATGAGTATTGAATTAATAAAAGTAAGGACAACATAGTTCAATCACTATAATATTTATACCGTAAGAACCTGACGCTTAACTTTTTTTTTTATCATTTGTTGCACTTCATAGGCTTGCACAAAAGTAAATTGTAGCAAGGAAGTAATATAACTCTACCTGTTTTTTGAACCTTAACATAGATGAGTTCACGAAGAAGTCATCCAATTTATCTAATCTCAGCTCGGGAATATCCTTCATTTTAGATGGCGTTAATTGTTCCTGGATATTATATCTTACGGAAATGGTCCAAAAAGTAGATAACTTCTATCATTGCGAAATAATGAAATTTATTTACGTTTTCTATAATTTTTGTTTTTCGTACCATTAAAATCTTAATTTTACACTAAAACTATTAATTGCATATTCAACCCAAATTTGAACAGTAGGTGTAACTAATGAAATTGCAAAGAAAACAAATTTAGGTGTCTTCTTATACGTCTTACATTGAAAGTAATGTAATAATGTTATTTTTTATTGCCGAAAATAAAAGAAAAGACGAGGAAACAAAACATACGGCAACTCCCTCGTTAATCAGTCACTGCTAGTTTTGGAGACCATTACATAAGTATATACTCTCCGTAATTATTAAAAATTAAAAATAATATCTTTAGTAGATATGTACAAGTGAATTAACATTTTAGTCATGTGTATAATGTATACGTTTTATTGATAATATGTTTATTCATTTTTACTCATTTGTTTTTAAAGATTTCAACTTATATATATGAAAACGATGGTGCATCTAGAGTTAGTAGACAAGCAAAACAATTTTTCTAACAAATACATTATATCTGTATTCGATAGAATACGTTAAACCTTACTGTTAAATCTGATACTGGTTTAAGATACTTTCCAATTTTGTTTGCTGTTTTCTATCATAAATGACTATAGACGACAGATTTCTACATTGGTCGAGTTATCGAGTTATGGAGCATTGAAATGAGTACTATATATATTAAATTGTGGATAAGAATGGTTGACAAAATTAACCGTTATCGTAATTTGAAACATCCCTGCCCAAGTTTGAAAATACACTCGAAAAGCCCCGGTCGGTATATTTTAAAATCCATAACCTAATAGCAATTATTTGCTAGTATTTTATGAATCACTCTTAATACCTTCTCGGTATATCAAAGTACCATGCTTCACAAAGATTTCCAATCCACTATGACGTCATTGACGCGTGGCCAGCACGCGTTCGAATCTATTCAATTGTTTCCTTTTCCAAGACCGGACACGTGACAAAGATGGCCGAATTTAATACTTTCAATATTTTGCCTTGGGGAACAGTCCCGACCTCTTCCCACATCAGAAACCATTTTGTTCGGCAAACAAATTGAAAATTATACGAAAAATGCAATAAACAGTTATGGATCTTGGCAAAGGTTATACTAATTTCATTATCAAAATAAAGAATAATTAAAAGTTCAGAATTTCACGAAATTTCGACAACACCGTGTCTTTATTAAATGTAATATTTACAAACTACCTGTTACTATAACACCGAAAAATGACCATAAAACCTTAATTAATGTTGTGAGAATTTAAGGTTAATGATGGAGAGGTATTTAAATCTAATTGATCGTTACGCAATACATTTGAATTTCTCGTTTTGTTAATCTCCGTGGCTTCCAATAAATTTAATTTTCTACTTCTTGTGGCTGTATGTAAAATATCAAAAAATTGTCGTCAAAAATGTGTTTTTCTGTGTTTAAGTGTGTAGCATAATTAGAATCTAGATTATCGTGTTTAAACCTGTTTGTCCAATATAAATTTTAGGACAAGATCCGCATTTCAACTTGATTTTTGAGATTTTGTACATTTCATTTTATTGTTTTTTAAAAATTTTCCTATTGTGCTGTTAGTTTTGAAAGCTATTTTTAAACCACATTTTGACAAATGTTTTGTAACTTTTTCACTAGGTTCTATTATGTATGTAATTGTTTTAAATTGTTCGTGTTCTGTAGTAGGTTTCGGATAAATAGAGTTTGCTGTTGTCTGTATCTGTTTTTTATTTATAATTTTATCGGTAATGGACGGATTGTAGCCGTTGTTCAGTGCAATTTGTTTAATCATATTAAGTATTTTGTTGTAATTTTCTGTTAAAAAAATTACATACGTAGGAGAACCCAGTGAAAAAGTTCCAAAACGTTTGTCAAAATGTGGTTTAAAAATAGCTTTTAGAACTAAAAACGCAATAGGAAAATTTTTAAAAAACAATAAAACGAAATGTCCAAAATCTCAAAGATCAGGTGTCTACAGGTTGACTTGTCCTAAAATTTATATTGGACAAACAAGTACATCCTTCAAGAAACGCATTAACGAACATAAAAGAGCGTTTAAAAACAATAGTCTAGATTCTAATTATGCTACACACTTAAACACAGAAAAACACATTTTTGACGACAATTTAAGATTAACAAAATGAGACATTCAAATAAATGTATTGCATAACGATCAATAGATTTAAATACCTCTCCATTATTAAACGTAAATTCTCACAACCACATTAATTAAGGTTTTATTGTCATTTTTCGTTATATATAGTAGCAGGTAGTTTGTAAATATTACATTTGATAAAGACACGGTATTGTCGAAACAATTGTCATGTGAAAATATATAATTTCGTGAAAATCTGAACTTTTAGTTCTTATTTAAAAAGTAAAAGTCACCTCAGTTCAAACTCATCATCTATATATTGGTGTGTTTGAACTGTTAAATATTTCGCAAGTTAATTTTTCAATCGGCACGAAATAGGGAAAATCGTAACTTTTTCAGCATCTTCATAACAATAACATTACGTCAAATTGCGCTTTATTTATTACGCAGAAACTGTTTTCCTCTAAGTTGTCACGATTTTAAAATCTAAGCCGATGAAAAGAAAATTGTTTAATCAATATCTCTAAACGGAGAAAAATTATAATGGCGAAAAGGTTTTTTGGGATTTGCAGCCAGAATTCTATTTTTCTGGTTGAATAGCTACCAACTTTCTTTGGTAAGATCAGAAATTTAAAAGATGTTATTTAGATCATACTGGGTATGTCTATTTGTTTGTGTGATTGTTTTTTTTTAATGAAGCATCGAATTTTTATTAATTAATTAAAATAGAGCCTACCCTTATAGATGTTATAGATAAAAAATATTTAAAATATTCCCAAAATTAATCTATTATCTCAAGCGATAGGCATTACTGATTGAAAATTTTTCAGAAGCAATTGCTTCTAATGTATATAAATCATAGGTATTTGTTTCAATCTCACACCCAGCATCCCGTAATATAAGGTCCATATTTACTATTTCCAATACAACCGATTTTATTTTGAAGTCAATAATTGTATTATATGAAGCAAGTGAGTCCCCTACAGCTAATTGAAAGGCGAGATAAATTTATCTATAAATAAATTTCATTAATGGATAAAAAAGTAGTCCTCTCAAGTTTTCAACAAACTTGGTGAAATATGTAGTTAAATAAGATTTTTAAGTGTTTTTTTTTTAATTAAAGTCGACAATGGCATGTATTCGTTAATTTAGCTATTTTAAATTATTCAAAAATGATATTAGAGATCTATTCAAAATAACTGTAATTAGGTAAGGTAATACACTAATTATACGCAATTTTACCGACGAACTTTCCTTAAACTTGCATAGAAAAATAAACGTATCAGATGTACGGTTCAAAAAATTATAAACAAACCCATGTAGTAATGTAGGCAACGTCAGTTTTAACTTATTTTAAATATTTTAGCCTATAATTTCTTACATGCCGACTGCCGATGCCATTAACGTCACCGAATAACTCAGAACATTAACACCAATTTCGCTTGTCAGTCAAACCCTTATACGTGTTAATTCTGTGCAAACTAGAGTACATTATCCGCAAATCCGATTCAAAACATTCTCTACGTACTCATTTCTTTATTTAAAAAAATGTTTTATAAAAATCACAGCCACAATATCCATACAAAAATAAATTATCACTCGCTATGCACAATTTAATTTTACAATCTAATAATAGTTGCAGGTCCATCTTTGCTCGATTTTTTCGTTGAACCTGTTTTCGTTTATTTCGTTTATCTCGTGATGGCACATACATGGGGTGACATCGTAATCCAATATTGTTATTTCGGTCGAAACGCTACCACGACCGTAAGTAGATAACGAATAGGTGGAGTTATGGCACCTCTTCTTGTACTTGTTTTGTAAATTGGTGCTCCAGTTTTTAAGAACCTTTGAAAAGAAAAAAATTAAATTCACCTATAACGATAAATAATAAACGACGTACCTTTAAACAGTTCTGGCCTGCACCGCTGAAGAACTTTCTAAAAGACATTCTGGCAGTTAACAACGAATCTACTGCCGCACTCAACACGATATATTATTTCGTCGGTTTTCTATCACGCGATTCAATCTCATACCCGATCAGTTTATGAATGAACTCCTCGCCGAGGTTCTCACAGTTTTATTAGTGAATTCGTCCCCTCCCTTTCCGTTTCCATGTAGTCGATTTACACACTTGACTCTCCGGCACCCCAATTTTAATACACCCTCAAAGTCTAATTATATAACCAGCTACAGAGGAAATGTAATTCGTTTTCCCACAGTCGCAACTTTATTTTACGAAGATGGGTTTTTGTTTCCCGACATTTTCGCACGCTCGGTTTTTTAATAGTAGAAGGAGGGGGGTATCAGTGGGGAGGGCGGATTAATGCCATCATTTTTGTTGATAATTCGATTGAAAAAGTACCGATAATTTAATTGCCGTATTGTACCCGAGCAATATACATTATCGTATTTGTTTATTGCCTCAATTCGACTTGCACTTTGCAATTTTAAATATTTACTAAAAAAAATGAAATTATCTTTGATTTTCATTTAAACATTTCAATAAATTTTTACTGGCGGTTTAAATTCTTAAAAGACCATTAAGACTATTTTATTGGGTACAGATTTTAAGGATTTTTTTAAATCATTGAAACGTAAAGTGAAAATATTACGATAATTATATTTGTAATATTTTGAAAACCATATGAATTTGAATGACTTTTTTTTAATATAGTTCACCAAAAAAGTGGACTTCCTCCGGTTTTGATTTAAACAATTCAACAAAACGGCTCTTTGGAATTACCTTGTGGAATAAATTTTTGAAACCTTTGTGAAGTTTACCAAGTTTATTTAAAACTTAACTTTTATGAATAAGTGAGTTAAAAAAATGTATAAAAAAAAACAGGAGACACCTTTTATATTCGATAAGTATATAAAACAATAACCTTATTTAGAAAACTGACTTGCTAAAAAAAGGGTTAATAAAAATGATAGATAATTATTTAGTTAAAAGAATCAGCTGCAGAAATAAAAACAATATATACATATAACGGGATGAGAATCTTCTAAAGCTTTATAATATGAAAAAAAAGGACTATCAGTGAAATCCATGCCTTTGGGTTTAAATTTTTCAAAAAAACTTCTAAAACCATTTTATTTACTTCCAATTTTATTAAGTTGTTGAAGAAAATGTATAACAATTCTCATATGGATAGGTATATAAAACATTTAACATTTATTTATAAATACGTTACGCTTTCATATATAACTTCAGATAACTGACTAGCTTCATGTGTAGAGAAATGTGATGTTGATGAAGAATACGTAAAAAACGGATTAATAAAAATGATAGATATTTATTAATTTTAAGAAGTCAGTTGCAGAAATGAAAAACAATAAATATACCATAATATGTGAGTGTAGTGTGTTGGTGTGAGTGTTTTCTGAAGGTTTATAATATGAAACTGTCGGTTTAAATTGGAATTGTAAAACCATTTTATTTACTACCTATTTTAATGAGGTTTTTAGACATTTTTTTCATATAAATATATTTGCAATAATTTCTTTTTGAGAAACAAATTTCACTTGGAATCGTTTTTTAATCTCGACATAGAGAAATGAATGAACAAATATGAACCCTATACATATAACGGGATGCTAATGTGAATTTTCTAAAGGTTTATGTAACATTTAAATTTAAAAAAAAGTTTGCAAGAATAGGGATATATAACATAATCCGTATTTGCCAATAAACGAAGCAATCCAGTAAGATACTTCGAAACTTCGTTTAATTCTTGCCCGACAATGATCACTCAGATACGACACGCGTTTATTTGTTTAATAAGCACAATTCAGATTGTCACTGTTTGCATTTGTTTTAGTAGTAGTAAACCGTTTCGGATGTGGTTCAAATATTGACAAATAACAAAGGTATGCGCCACAATACATGTATTTACTACAAATGCTATTGACGTGATAAGTCAATAACAATCATTACCTATTCGCGATCTGCGTTATTTTTTTTTTGTTTAAAATGAGACGCAATTATGCGGGTAAGGTTGAAATCTTAATTTTATATTTTAACTTTAATTGGCCGCCAAGAATTTTTTTCGTTCGATGACGTCAACAAACATTTCGAAACCGATTGTGAACGAGTAAATTAAAATAGGACATTTGTTTTTCGTCCGCAATATTAATAATAATAAATCACGGGTGATGGTATTTTTTATCCTTTAAGTGGGAAGTTACCGCGGCTGCGTTCGTTGTACAAGGTTGTTTTAAATTCACTAATGGCGAGTGCGTAAGTAAATCAAAAACCCCCACATTTCTTCGGTTTCAATTACGACGAAAGCAAATTAATGTATCGTTATTTCCCCGCAAATTTTTTCAGGTCACGGGATAAAATTCGTTTATCTACAAATAATAAAAGTTAGATAATCGCGATTGGATGAATACAATTAATGTCGAACTCCAGATCATCCATTGATTTATTGAATTTAATATGCGTGCTTGTGGTTTACGACGAGGTGCATGGATCGGAATGTTTAGCAAATATTAGCAACCTTGATTTCTTATGTATTGTGATCTCAATAAATGCCCGGCTTTTCTACATACATATTTATTTTTTCTGCGTGCGGTTTATTGTAGGCATGGCTATAACATTATAGATACGCCATAATCTTTTGGCAAATTTCACCTTTTGTTCCTAACGAAACGTTGTAGCTGCGAGCGTTAGAAATCGAGGAAAATTGATTATCGGTTTAGAAGGTTGTGTCAACAAAAATATTCTTGAAATTGTAATTTATCGCCTTCGTCTATAATTTGCACCACGCCACTCAACCACCACTTGACAACGAATGCCGAAAACAAAAATTTTTATTTAAATTTTATAATAAATTGGTTAAGGCTTTCGCGGTTTGTTGATGAGCTATTATCTTCATTCGGGTTTAAAGGCCGTCGTCGGTTGGAATTACTTCCTAACGTTTCGCTAGCACGAGTGGCGAGCTTCTTCAGAGGTCCTTCCATCTCCGATGTTGGACGTAGACTACGTGCTAGCGAAACGTTAGGAAGTAATTCCAACCGACGACGGCCTTTAAACCCGAATCAAGATAATAGCTTAAATTTTATATTATGTCAAATTCAAAATTAAGCTAAAATTATTACAATCTTCAAAACATAATTGTTTATTTTAATTTATTTATTAAAGTGATAAACGTCTTTTGGATTTTTTTTTTTCCCGAAATGCAGTATTTTAAACAATTGGCAATTTCTCTGTTGACGTAAGTTTCAGGGAAAATTTTATTTAAAAGAAATGGTTACGAACCATTATTATTATATGCTTTTTAATTTTTGTTATATGTAAGTATTTGTTTTAAATGCAGCGCCAAATTTTGAAATAAGCACTTTTTGTCCCAAAAACTTAACTAATGTAAAATCGATAATTATTTTAAAATTTTAAGATCTCGAAAAATCAAGCATTTGACCTAACATTATTTGTTCGTTCCTAAGCCTAATGAAAGTAAATATTATAATTATGATTATTTTGGAATCCTAAAAAACCGATAAATGAGCCCCTCTTCTCCGAATATAATAAGAAACTCGTCGGTGTATTAAATAAAAATGAAAAAAAGGGACAAAAAATGACTCCTCCCCACCCTAATTTCGTGAAAGTACCACACGGTCGTCGCATGCACGTACACGCTTATATGTATAACAAATAAAAGAGAGAAACGCAAATATCAGCCGCATTTACGTTAGCAGTTTATACTAAGGTGTACGGGGTTGGTAATCATATGGATTGGGGTAGCGAAATCGTGGGAAATAGTTGGGAAGTCGACTCTCATACGCTTAAGCCATGCTCAGGCCACCGTTGCACACACGCCACTTGCTTCCAATGACACCTACCAAGAAGGGGATGAATAGTTTTCGATATTATACGTAAAAAGGATTTTTACGCACCACTACGATTCGTCCTTCGGGTGGTCGGATGCATATAATTTTTCGAGGTGTCCCAGCTTTTAGTGTACAGCCTCTAACTACTCACTCTTTACACTTATTTAAAAAAAAATACAAAATACCGTGATTTTTGCGTACTCAACATTAAAGACACTTAGTTACCTTATAGTGTAATAAATTCCACCCGAAGCAGTTTTTTACTTACCTTTTTATGTTCATAAATATACAGTTGGAAGCTGTACACTAAAATCCTAAAATCTGACTGCTATTAAGAAATATCACATTCAGAATCGAAACAAATATGCAGGCCTGCATTTTAATTATTCTAAATTAATGATTAGATATTAAACCCGTTAATGTCGTAGAAAGCGTCATAATTTACACATTTGATTCCAGGTAGTATCCACAGTATTTTAAGTAAACAATAATTGAGGAATTTGGGTAACCCAACTGTCCTTGGTACGCGAATAACGTCACAAGATAGATGTAAATGTTATTAAATAGTGGGTCGTGTTTTCAAACGCCAATGCTTTTGTCCCGCTAGCGGTATCGATCGATATTTTTATTAATGTGCTATAAATTAATTGGAAATTAATGATAAATGCCGCGTAGATACTTGGTTCAATTGATGTAATGGTTCCTTGATTTGTGTACCATCGTCAGTTTACGTTTTGGTTTAAATAATTCGCGTAGTCATAAAGAAATGTTTATAAAGTCGATATGATTACCTGTGAAAATTTTTCAAAATTGCACTATCTAAAAATAAAGGATCATTAAGAAATTTTGTTGTATGTATAAATTAATTTTATGAGGTCCCACCACCCCCTCTTATTTATTATTCTTCACAAGTAAATATTACATATTCCACATTGCTCACACAAAAACTCTAAAGTGTATTTTGAACTGATGGAAAATATTGTATTTAGTTAGCTTCAACAGCCAGAAAGAAGCTGCATCAAGGCCCATTATTTTTTTGAATAGCTTTATATAACTATAATTTTATAATTTGTAATAATAAACATTATTATTATCATTATTGTTATTATTATTATTATTATTATTATTTAAGACCTGTTCTATTTGATGTATTTATGCTCTATTTCCTAATACGAGAGAGTTATAAATCATTATTGAACTATAAAGCTTAGCCGTATCCCATAGTATCGTATACTTCGACCAGAAATATAATGCTTTTCAACCACATGCCGAGCAGACCCTTACCCGTAACAATTCCAGGGCCATCCTAGGAGTTTATCTACCTACACTAACAAGCGAGATATCAGTGCAATTCTTGAAACATGTACATAAAAAATTCGTACAAAATAACAATCTGTTACATTCTATTTCATTACATTTCTACATAGTATCATTATTAATATGCAGAATATTAAATGTAATAATAAGTATCAGTCACTTAAAAAATGGTCACTATTGCTACTGTCGTCACCTAGTTCAATGATCAACTCCACCATTAATCATTCTCGATAAATATTTTCTTCTTTTATTCTGTTCATAGATATAAGAAAGTGACCAATTGCTTTTGAATTGAATTATCCAAGGGTGGTCATTAACATACAATGCAACAGGATTATTACCCAAAGTTTCGGAATTTAAATTCAGGTAAAATTGTGGTCCGTAATAGAAAATAATTTTATACCTACCTGTGTTTAATATTCTTTGGTTTGGTGTACTACTTAGTTTAAGTTTATTAGTAACCATTCTTATTTCGTGTGTAATACAGCATGTGTTGAATCGTGTGCGAATTATGTAAAATATGTGCTAGTCTAGTGTATCTCAGGAGATGCTCCCTCCCAAATGTAGAAAACACTATTCTATTGAGACTAAGGAAGTTATAAACAATGCTTATTTGACTCTCATTGAACGTGGTGTCAGCAAGCAAGCATCTTTAGAAGAAACGGTCACATTGACGGAAATTCCAACATCAACTGTATGGAAAATAGTGAATAATCCCATTTCAGGGGTGCTGACATTTTCTCGAGTGTAGATCAAGATATAATACTGCGTAAAATTTACCAGTTATAAGGGTAGCAAAGCGTGCCTACATTAGATATCTTAATTAGGAAGCATGAAAAAGATGAAACCGGTGTTAAATGTGGCAGAACTACCTTATGAAAGTGCATTCAACACGTGGGTTTTAGATTTAAGAGATTCACAAAGGGAGTATCTAGAAAAAATTAGGATTTACAGAGAACAACAAATGCCAATTATTTCCTTGGATGAAACCTGGTTCGACACTTATGATACCCCGGAAAAGAGTTGGGTTGACTCAATTGATAAGTGTGAGCGTGCCATTAAAAAGAGGTAAAAGAATAACTATTTTGCATGCTGGCTCTAAAGATGGTTGCATCAAAACCTAATTAAATATAAAAAGGTCCATTTACGTTTCAAATAAAAATTTCAAGTTTTTATCTACTTAGATTAAACATCTGTTGGGGTGGGTTTTGCCACGGTCCTGCGAAAGTCTGCGGTTAAGGTACTGTAAATTACTTAAAACGTCAAATCAATAAGTGCACTATATTTTTGATCGTATTATACCTATGTTGATTGTCAAGTAGTTAGTGTACAAAATTTGAATCTCACTTACTTTCAGATAGCTGTGGCAAATCTCGTTCTTCAAAATAAGTTCTGACTACTCGAACCATGACTAAAATTTACAAATGAAGTTGTATTATAAATAGCAGGTTATTTGTAAATATATTTGCCAAGCATAATTGTGTGTTCTAAAAATAAAATTATACATATTAGGGCTTATCCACATGAAACTCAAGTGCATTTCCAGCCAAGCGTGGCATACAGTTAATTCAGTTAAATTAATAATTAACCGCCTGTGGAAAAATAAATTTTACGAGTGATAATTTTAAATTTCTTATTAAATATATAAAATACGAAATATATTGGGGCTGATATTAAATATTTTCAACTTGATTAGAGATTATGTTATAAAAACACAACGAGATGATGAATTAATTTTAATTGGATACTTTACGGTCTAACATTTCAAAAATAATCGTCTTTATAATTCGATTCCATTGTTTCACTTATTTCCCAAACCAAACTCGACAGGGAGTTAACTACGGTTGACCAATTTTTTTCCATTTTAATGGTCGAGTAGATAACAACAAACATCCATCAGCTTAAATACGCAACTAATGGACTTCCTGTAATTCCCGCACACCACGTGGCTGCGACACGTGTTCTCCTTACATATTTTACAAAATAACGGACGCTTTGCTACATTTTACGAATAATAATACGAAAACCTAAAAATACAATATCCATTAATACGCCGGACATTGGTCATCCTCTTATTGTGAATATTTCACGTGTGATAGGTTACAGGGTGTGAAAAACAGGTTTTGGCTGCGCAAAAAAGAAAGGGGTTGGCCTGTTACGTATTCGCCAATCTTTTCAATGTATTGTTCGAATTCGCCTAGGTCATTTTTTATACTCTGCTAAATATTTAACAAAGCGACATTCCTTAATATACGAATGAAAGGGCAAAGCACAATAACCGTTAGAGTTCCAAGCAGCTGGGATATTAAACCAGGTTTTTCACCCAAAATAGTGATCCGAATACAAAAAAATATTCTAGAGAGAGTTCTAGAACGCACACGCTTTTGGCGATATAACACCTCAAGAAACAAACAATATTCAATCAAGTTTTATTCTTCAAGACCTTTTGTTCATTAAAAGTCTAATTCCACCTTAAAAGCTAGGGTTGCTATATTTTTGACACGCAATTTTTTTAGAGATGTAACAGTTGCAATTCAAAATAATATATTGAAGCGACTTTAAGTCGATTGTCTCGCGATCAAAACAAAGCAAAGTTTTTTTTTAAATATATATTTTTGGTATGCTTATCTCCAAATCACAATAAATTTCACGTGGTCTGAGATCAATATAAACTCTTCACAAAAATATGGTACCTCCGGTATACTATTTCTCGCCTAATTAACTTTAATACAATCATATAAATAAATTCTTATGACTATTAGGTACAAAATGACTAAAGCCTCTGTCGTGCATGTTCATCACTCGGAAATGTAAAAAGATAAATACACACGCGTCTCCGTCGTTACTATACAGCACAGCCCGAAACTGTTTACGATACAGTAAAGACTCCCTAATCCGACCCAAACAAACCGAGACTGATTTTCGTTAGACTATTTTATGATAATTTTTGTCTTGGTTTGTGTTTTCCAGTACTACTACTGAAAAAACATGTGTTTGTTGACATAGAGGAAGTTTACTAGATCCAATTAAAGAGACTATACTGTATTATGAGAATAGTTATGAAAATCAGTTACGGCGGCGGGTATTTCTGTATGTTGTTTCGCGTCATTATTTTTTATTTAAGGCAATCCATAAGGCAACTTGCACTAGAGGTAGGGGCACTTTTCCGCGACATGATTTATTTACACTTCACTGTCAATACGCTACTTCTGCGCCCCAAGGTCGATAGGGTTTCATACCCTGAGACGTAGGAACGCTCTGGCTATAATTTTGGTGGTGACTCGTAGAAGGTATCCCGAACGCATTAACGGGTGGAGGGTATTGATGGTGGGGACTATACGTTAACGCCGATGACGTGGTGGTGGTGAGGGGAGTTAAAATGGAAGTCGCCGGTGCGAGTCGACTCGCATCGCTCGATGGTACAGGCGCAGTGCTTTGCGCGCAAGACGTCGATATGTCGTAATGACCCAAATCGTGATGCATGGTTTGATGGTGAATCGGTGGCGGTAATGGTGGTTGGTGGGTGTTTAACGCGGAATGATTTCCGACCGGCGGCGACAATGGGTTTAAAGGAGTTGGGTAGGGAGGTTGTGAGGTTCCGTAACTCCACGGCGCGGTAGCGGCCTGTTTTAAAGCTAATTCTTTTTGTGCTGCGCAGCATTGAAGGTGTGACGTTAGTCGCAGACGCATGGGATTCTGCGCGTCCATACCTTCGATTCGTTCCAAATACCTGCTGACTTCCGCGAGACATTCTCTGAAGCCCATTCCGTGGTAATCGACCGCGTATTTGTGCGGATCGAAGGCCAACGAATCCAAACCTGAAACAAAATATCCCGATTGCAATACCGGACGTTTTTAAGGTTTTCATTTTTATTTTCGAAATGTACACCTTTCTAATATATACGCGGAGTGGGCTTCGGTAATAGTTCGTATTGCAGTCGTTTCAAAAAATGTCTCACTAAATCAGCCAAGAGAGAATGCTGTAAGTTATAAAAAATATATTACATATAATTAATTTGAATGATAAAACATATAAACAATGCAAATGTGGGCATTAAAATCAGAAAATTATATCGAGAGCAACCATAAAATTGCCTTTCAAACCGAACCAATATTTATTAAAATCATAAAATTATTTTGAAGATTTATGTCAAATAAACACGTTGAAACGAATTTTTTAACCAAATTTGATTTGTTTTTCTTACTTCAAGGACATATTTATCGATGTACTTATAAATAAATTTCTAAAAAATGCTTTGCTTCTACCAGGTGACCATTTCAACAAAAATTTATTTTTCTCTATTGACTAGTTCATTTTATTAAATATCAGGTTTTTGGCGTTTGCTTTTTTCTTTTTTTTTTTGTTCAAAAACAAATTACAATTACGAATGCGTTAGCTTTCAGTTTTATTTTGGTTATTATTTGCTACATTGTACTGTTTAAAATGCCAATAAAAACTCAAAAATAAATTCAGGCGTTTTTTGATATATTTGCAGGTTTATTCGTTTTTGAAAAAAGGAATTGACATTTATTAAGTTTAAATGGACCTTTTTTAAAACTTCTACTAAACTTAAACTCTCCAATTAGCGTGATATATTTATTTATTACTCTGCAAAAATTAGCATTTTCATTGAAATGAAACGAAACAAATGAAAACAATTGCTATTTTTCAAAAAATTTCCTGCCCTTTGTTCTGTCAGTTATAAACAGTACAATCCGATTGAAAATTGTTTGTAATAGTTTGCAGTTTCATTATGGTTTTTTTTTAAGAAAACAAATTGTTTACTAAGATTTTCACATATATATATTTATTCGTTTACTAAAAACTATGCAATTCTTTATGAGAATATAACCATAGTTTCAATCAAGATTTTCAAATTTTACATTTTGATAGTAAAGGGCACAAATTAACCTTTGGAAATTAACAAATTAAAAAATTCAAATATTCGTTTCAATGGTAAATTAGATCTTAATAATCCTGCGTTGTAAAAGTGATTTTATGTCTCTATAGATGTGAAAGTTTTAGTATTTTTTTTTCTAAAAAAAACAATATGGATTTTACCTTTCAACAAGTATCGGCTGAAAACATTCAAATTGTAGGTACTAAGTACCCTGCACACCAATTTTATAAATAAGTGGATTGTTGTCCTACTAAGTTCCTAAGTTCGGAAAGAGTTAAAATTAGTGAAAGAAAATAACATCCACATCCACACAAAAAATTATTGGGAAAAAAATAATGTAAAGATTGCTCGAATTTGTTTTTTCTCTGTACTAAAGATTTTAGTAATCTAAAATACTAAAATAGTTTTTTAAATTGTCATCCTGTCAACATTTACAGAAAAGTATAGGACGGTAAACATTTTTTTTAAGAAATAATAATTTTTGTTTCTCAAACGTCTACATATAAACAGAAAAAAAATTTGAGGAAGCAAATTGATCGGAATCTATTACCAAAACCAACCCGACTCCCTAATGTGGGGTGACAGAGGACCGTAATATAAACATTAGTGTATAAACCTGTTGCCCCGAATTATCTGCGATAACTCAGCGGTTCACAAAACGTTCCCACGAGGCTGGCGAATAGTGTAACGCAGCTGGTCTGCCATATCAACCACCTATTCCCACGCCACTTCTTTTTAACCCTTTTTCATTCACTTTTCACCTGCTATTACTATGCATTTTAATACTGCCCACATAATTATTTAGTTCCTCACGATTATTTATTTGCTACATTTAAACGTTATTGAAAAACTTCGATATAACAACGTGCTAAGATGAACGTCTTACGCTGCTATAACAACGTTTAGCAATAAACTATTTTTGCTTTATAAAATATCAAAATTGCAAAAAAAATACATTTAAAAATCTAAAATACGTCTAAAAATATGTGTTTGAAGATAACATTTGGAGAAAACAGTTAAAAGGGTCTTAGAAAGGTCCCCGAAAAGTGGAACCACCAGTGGGCGTAGTAATGACCTTTTTCGAATTGTTATTCCACATATCGTTGCAATTTTCATTTTTTATAAAAATAGCCGCACACTTTAAGTTTGTGCTTACCTTTTGCGTGCAGCATTTTCAAATGATCGACGGTCATTTGAAGAATTTCAGCTTTTTCTAATTTTGCGGAACCTTGTTTCTCAAATGCGCTTGGTACCAATCGTTTCAATTCAGATAATGACATATTGATACGATCCCGTCGTTTCTTTTCGATTACTCCCCGTCGTTTTTTTCTCGATAACATTTGGCAACTATCAGCATCACCGGGTGAAGTACATCTGCAAAAAGAAACTCCTAAATTCAGCCCCCAAATGTTATGATATGAAAATTATATGTACCTGTATCTCATGTAAACGATTTTATTAATTCTTTATTTTGAATTTTTATATTTGTATTCATTAATATAATTCATCACACAAAATGGAGGAGCAGTGAATGTTGCGAAGTTAATTATTTTCATTAATTAATTTTAAAAGAAGGCTATTTTTAAATGTGTTTTGAACTCATCGTTACTCTGCTAGCTTTTTTACATTTAAATGTTGTTAATTTATATTAACTCATTTGTAAAAAATATCGTACAAATATTGATTTTAAAAAATGATTAATATGGGGTTACTCATAAGTTGGCGTTATCATTTGGGCAGATGGCTTCGTTGATTGAACCATATCCATATGCAGTCTAGTTTTGTTTATCAATTAAAAAGTTTTTTTTAGATATTTTAGTAGCCTCAAGTGATGAATTTATGTAAAATAATTTTGAAAATATCGCTCGAAAACTTCTGAACCTTTCCAAGTAGGGTGTCAACTGATAAGGTGAAATTAGATCTGACATCACCTGTAATTTACATATAAAGCTCCTTAAACCTTGCCTCTCATTACTACGTAATAAATATATAATTGCTTCTAAGCAGCAAGTAGAAAACTCTCGCGAGTTTTTAATACATACAAATTTACAATTTTTTAATACTTAATGGTTTGTTATAATTTAAAATTGATTTTAAAACATTATACGTCATAAATTTTTATTTAATTTATTTTAAAAAATTAATGGAAGATTTTAATTTATTAAAGGCAGTTTTCAACTTTTTTTTTAAATTCTGCGGTGTAAATTGTTACACCGGGCAAAGCTTAACTGTAACTGTAAAATTTGCTTTTAAACTAATTAGTAATTATTTCGGAAGTAAATGTTATATAATAATTCAACTCAGGTGGAAACCAAGAATAATATTTTTATAATTTTGTAGGATTTGTCCCGTTCGTAACAATGGAAAATATAACATTACTTAATTAAAATCTCTTGCATTCTATTGTTTGTCTAGTTGTGATTTGTTTATCTGCTGCACCTGCATAGGGAGTTATGATTGTCAAAACACCTTACCAAAAATATTAAATATGGAAAATTTAATTAACAAATCCTATTTTAATTTTCTTTTATTTTTTTTTACCAAAACAATTTTCAAACTCTTTCAAATAAGCTCACATTTATTGTATTATTATATTGTAATTTTTAAAATAGCAGAATCATATATAGTTTTTATTTTTATTTTTCTTAAGCTGGCGAGAAATATTCAAAACTAAAACGCCGACGTGGTACTTACTGCTCCTTGGAAGATTCCTCCGAGTATGCGTCATCACAATCACTTTCAGAAAGAGGTCTTTTGATACCCCTAGTGGTCACCGGTTGCCACGAAGAAGCGGCATTCGCGCCGGAGTAACCCCAGTGCAAGGGTGTATTTTGAGACAACGAATGGTCCATGGTAAGCAAGGGGTCACTATCACCGCGAGCGCAAAAACCAAAACGCCCACGCCGCGAAGACACTGGTCGGAAGTCAGTCGCGTGTCAAAACGGCTGTCAGTTGATGCGAGCGTGTGTTCTAACGTCGCTTGTAGTGTTGAAAGTGTCTTACCCTGTTGATCAGACGCCGGTCCTAGCGCCGTTCGGTCACGTTTTTACCCCCACCACGTGCATCCCCACTCGGTAGCCGTCGTCCACGCGACCACTATACTACAGGAAGCAACCCTACAGAAATCCCCGACTTGCGGAACTTGCGGGGTTGCCGTATTTCCGTTCGCGGAGTTTAGTTTAGCTACTTAGTCACACGTTTCTTAATAAAAAAAATTTGCTTCATCGTTAGCAGATTAATTTAGTAGGACATACATGATAATAACTTATTGGAAATTTTGCAAAATCTACCCGCTCATTTCTTCTATCATACAGCGTGTTTATTAAAAAGGTTCCCATAAACGAGGTCCGGTTTTCAAGACATAGAGTGTTCAAGTTTTTTTTTTTAATAAAGTTTCTTAAAGTATTTCGAATATCTACAATTCTCAATATCCATATCCAAACGTTCAATCAGTTCCTCCACGCATTGGGTTCTGTCAACGACTTTTGCGCAAAATGGTTGAAATCCCCCAACTACTGATGCTGATTCTGTTTACCGATGAAGTGAGTTTCAAGAAAATTTTATAATAACCATTTGTGATAAAAATCCACATGACGAATAAAATAGTTTTTATTTTTTATCTCGTGGACGAAGCAAGATGTGAGAAACATTCAAGAGACGAAAGCATAGTTTTAGTCTCCCTATCTCAGAGAAGTATCTAAATTAAATTAAAGTCAGTGGCGTACATTTTTATCAATACATTTGCCCACCCCTGACACCTCCATTTAATTAATTAATCACTAGAAACAACGCTGGCAATTTTCAAACAACTCCGTGAGAAGATTTGAATTAATTTTAAAAAAATGTACCTTGGAAACAATGCATTTTCGGACCTACATTTATGGTAACTTGTTTCATAAAATAATCTGAGGATCACCCCCCTTAAATATTGCTCTTTTTTCAAAACCCTGTATACAATTGGTCGAACTAATTACACCACACTGTTTTGTGTAGGGCCTTTGTGTCACATAAAAAACACGATAGGACCTAATGTATTTCTAATGACGGTTTCTTCCTGATTTCTTTTCTCTTTTAATATTTAGTTTTATTCTTGAAAATATGACAGTTAGAACTCAAAACTTTGTAAACTATGAAATTTGGTTTTGATTTAGTCAGTAATATTCTCCAGATCCACATGGTCATCATAACTGCAAAAAGAGTAGTTTTCACTGCTTAGTATTAATTAATTAATTAATTAATTAGCATTTAATGTAATTTAATTTAAATTCGAAATAAATAACTTTTAGTAAGCGGTTAAAGGGTTAAACAAATATATAAATAATTGAAAAATCCAGAAAAAATATTTAGACTACCCATAATTCAAAAGCAAAAATCAATCCGTTGCAATTTTTTGCAATTAATTAATAAATAATAAGATGCAATTTTGTAGAATGTTAAAAATTAAAATGTTTACGAATATTCCTTTTTGCACAAGCTGGCATCAAGGCGGGGATTGGCGCGTGTGTATCCCACTAACCAAATTTTCCTGTGAGATTCTATCCTGAGCGCTAATTCGTTGACGATTGGGGTGAAACGTGATTAAACGGCCAAGTAATATTGGTTTTGTTTTATTAGTGACCATAAATCTGATTATCTCCGATTGACACCTAAGCTTTGCGCTTTTAAGGTTATACTCGACTGGATCAGGCAATAAAATAAAATTTTAAAGAATTGAAAAACAAAACTTTTAAAATAGCGCAACTATTTATTAATTACATTAATTAACGGTACGGACTAATTACGGCAATTAAATGTTGACTTTTTTTTTCGAAACTATATATAATTAATTAATAATATTGTTAATAGAAATTGTCTTAAAGAAAAATTTTAAGTTTTGATTTCAAAATAAATAAATATTTTTAAAAGAGTTGTTTAAAAGTTCCACTTTATCAAAATTTTCACATTAAATAAAATACAAAATAAAAGACACTGAAATTATTTTTACAAGAGACAATTCCTATAATTAGTGAATCAAAAAGTTAGTTTTGCAATATTTTAAACGGTTTATTGCTATTTAAACATGTTGTATCTATTGTCAGATAATAAAATTCCCTTTCATCTACCCGTGTTCAAGCACCTACACGATAAATACCGTTCACCAAAAAAAAGCAGATTTACCGTAACCCAAAATAAAATTATAGCAATGGGATTCTTCGCCCTTAATGTTGAGAGATGCGTAATAAAAACACGGAAGGTCTTCCTTTATGGACCTAACGGTGCCGCTGCTGCATCGGTGCCGCTGCTGCATCGGATTTTTTGTATTGCTGTTAGATTTTACTGTTATAGCCATCACCTGTTATAGCCAGTCCTGGCATCAAATACTCTTAATATGAATAACTAATTAATTAATTTAACAGCTAATATTTATCAATATTGAATGAAATTGTACAGTGTTTAAGGAAAGTAGGGACTTACTTAGACCCAATTAAATTAAAATTATTAATTCCAGTGGGGCTCCGGAAGACAAACTTAACTTTTTGACTAAAAAACTTGTTTCTCATTTACTTAAAAAAAGTGTCATTTTACATAGAAGTTTCCTGAACTTAAGTTCTTAAACTTAGTTTTCTGGATATAAACTAAGTTTGACTACTTGTATTTAAAAAAATCCGAACGTAACTTATTTATTTAGCTTAACTTTAGAGATACCTGGTATAATATGGTTAATCTGATTATTTAATAAAATCGGAAACTTTTGTCCAGTGCACTTTATTACTTCCCTACGTCCTTGCAATCAGGACTTGCTCCTATCAGGACCGTAACTAAAAAAATTACAAGGAAAAGTGCTGATATTTTGTGTGTCAAAAGTAACATTGTAATTAAATGCCAATTATTTTAAAGATAACGTTTAGAATATTATATTAATATAATAAAATTATATTTTATTAAGGGTTACAACTAGACATAAAAAACGACAATGACGCAAGAAATATTAGAACTCACGAAACAGGAAGTGAGTAAAAGAGTTTGCTGGAATGCATAATATACTAGTAGATAGCATGGAAAAACCAATTATTGATAAACAAGAAACCCTCGAAGTATAGAAAAGCTACGTGAAAAGATTATTTGGGACCACAGCCCAAATGTTCAGAATAACAATAGTTCAGACGGATGCCCAAAGATCTTAAAATATGCCATAAACACAGCTAAAACCTGGAAAACAAGAACATCCCAACGCAGATCTTGCAAATGCTTTATGATCACCACATCAGCGTGCTGGTCCAGTTTTTTAACGATATTTACATCACTGGTGAAGAACCAGAAGAACGCCTAAAGTGGGGTTTTATACCATTACCTGTATAGGCCGATTAGTCTGATGAGCCACATCAAAAATTTTCCTTCGTATAATTCAAAGAAGATAAGAAGCTGGTTCGAAAGGGGTCTGGATGAAATGCATTTTTTGTCTTAAATACTCATCCAGCAATATGTGAATTTCAGAGTCTATGAAAACGCGTTTGGCAGGGTTCAGTATGGAACATTCTTGACAATCGATGATAGAGATATGAGAATCATGGAGAACTTGTATTGGAGGCAGAAGTTGTTCGTATCGATGTAAGAATAACCGACGCACGATATCAGATATGCCGATGACACAGTCATCTTGTGTGATAGTATTTAGGGCCTCCAAGAGTTGTTGGATTGTGTAAACACGGTTGGTGGAGAAAGAGGACTAAAACTGAATATCGGTAACACAAAATTTACAATATTTAGTCGACAACCACACGCCGGTCCTTCTCTATAAATAGAACGACAAAACATTGAAATAGTTACCCTTGGATGCTACATCACAGAACAACTAGACCCAGATAAGGAGATAAAGTGTAGAATAGAATCACCTGGTACAGCTTTTCTAAAAATGAGACCATTTTTCTCTAATGAAAACTTAAACCTAAAATTGCAGCAAAGAATGATCGAGTTTTATATTGTTCTATATTTTTATAAGGGGCTCAAACGTTAACCTTAAATGCCTCTACAATCAATTTACTTGAAGCGTTGGAAATGTAGCTACATAGAAGAATGCCCCGAATACCATAAACAGCTAGGGAAATCAACGAAGCAGTATTAAATAGAGTCAATGCAATTCGTGAGCTGGTCGAAACGTTCATGGTAAGAAAAATGAAAATATCATATCTGAGAGATGTTCTTAGAGGAGAAAGATCCAGATTTCTCCAGCTTATAATGAAAGGGAAAATTAAGGGACGAAGAAGAATGGGAAGGAAACAGATGTCATGGCTCAAAAATATTAGGGACTGGACAGGAATACGTAGTGCGGAACAACTGTGAACGGCTCACCATTGTAATTGTTAACGTTAAGGGGACCTAATATTACACCGAAAGAAGAAGAAGATTAAGGGTAGTCCTTTCTTTAATGATTCAAGACAATGCTCTGAGTATACTTAGCGTAAATTGAATATAAAAATAACATCCACTAGAAGTTGGTAGCTCGGAAAGATTTGTTAAAATTTGATTAATGATTTTTTTTGTATTTTTGGATTGGCGTTATAAATCGTAAAAATTAGAGACTTGGTTCTCGACTTGCTAAACAATTTTTGATAATGAATTTTTTTTTATCCTACGCAAATATTTATTGCCGTGCCGAAACATCAAAATAGGATCATTAATATTTACGATATAAATATTTACTTTCGAGTTTATCCGATAAATAAAAAATAAGTCTAGTATCGAACTATAATCCAGTCCTGTTGCTCGTCCTGATAGGTCCGTTTATCCTGGGCGCCTTTGACTTGTTTCGAAAGCGATTAGCATTTCGGGGTGGATCGACTATATAGTGCGACACCGGAATGAGGGGATTCGATAAAATGGACGACACTGCAAAGGGTACGAAACGTGGGAAACAAGAAACTTCGGCCGTCACACCGCCGACACGCGCCATATAGAAAACGGTATTGTGTTTCTTTCGGCTTTGCTTTCGGTAACGAAATGGACAAAGATTTTTGGGATTGGTATCGTGTTTGGAAAATAATACTGACACACTTCAACCATTTCACCCCGAAAAGTTTTATTAAAAAAATTATTCGGTGCCGCGTTAAAATTATCTAACCAAAATCTTTTACCTTACTCGTAGACAATTTAATGAAAACACTTCGACTTTTAAATGGGCTCTACTCTGTTAATTAGTATGTTAGTCTTTGGTTTCTACGAGGGTTTTTGTTGTGTTCGAATATTAATATAATAATAACAATAATAATAACATAAAAAACATAATATAAAAAAGAACAAAAATTAAATTCATTTTAAAATACGTGGTATCTAAAAAATTGGATTTCGATATTTTCAAAATTCACAGAGTTACTTCAGTGGTGCGTAAAATAAACGAATTATCATTTTGTTAAATTTAAACTAAATATTAGTTAACAGAAAAAAATATATATAGTCGATTATGGTTACACTTGAATGTGTAGTGTTTAAACAAAGTAAGGGGTTAATTTAGTCCCAATTAAGACAAATTTAACTTTTTTGACAAAAGAATTGTGCTCCATTTACTTTTCCTTATATATATATATATATATATATATATATATATATATATATATATATATATATATATATATATATATATATATATATATATATATATATATATATATATATATATATATATATATATATATATATATATATATATATGTATATATATAATATATTTTAAATTATCAAACAACTAACATTAGTATGGTTAATTTAATTATTTAATAAAATCGAAAACTTGCGGGGACTGCAACTAACAAAAATAACAAGGAAAAGTGCTAATATTTTGTAAAGTAAGGTCGTAATTAAATGGCAATTATTTTTTAAGAAGACGCAGTTTAGATAATTAAATTAATACAATTAAAATATGCTTATAAAATTACCTTTTATTAAGGGTAAATAACGATAAGAGCCACAAAACCCACCGTTGCCAGCTCTGTTGGCAGAAATTATTTGTTAAAATTTTATCGTGATGGCCTTTAAAAATTTAAATAGTGGTTATAGGAAATATTTATTTAGATTCAATTGCTTTGGAGAGGAGTGTTTCCCAGGGCAGTATTCTGGATGTCATCAATACGCCGATGATACTCAGTTATATTTATCTTTTGTTGCTAGTGAAGCTGAAGATGATTTAAAAATAATTTCAGAGGTGTCTGCGGCCCGTGGCATGTTATTAAATACCACCAAAATGCAGATATTATAATTTGGAAATAAAAGTGAAAAAAAAAGTGCCTCTCTGATTCGGGTTGGCTCAATCTGGAGGACCGATATAAAGTTCACTTGGCACTTGCATCCATCACTATGCAGAAGAAATGATATACAGTTAAATATTTAATGAAATGCCTATGCTATAATATCCCTCCCGACAATATTCTTCTTCTTCTTATGTTTATCATGTATATACGGCTGTATAGTTTTGTTATAATAATCGCCATAATGTTATAAAATAATAGTATGATATTGTATGGGTTTAAATATTATAATTCGCTCGTATTTCCTTTTATTTATTCTGTTTTCCGGGCTCTTGTGGCTACATGGAAGAGCGCAATTTGCGAATGTCGCCACTTTTGTATTACAACTTATAATATCTTGATTATTAATAAAGAATAAAGACAGTTTATATTTATTCAAAATCAAAATAAAAAAATAGACAGTACCATACCATTCCGCCGATTCTAAAAAAACTGTCTAATGCTCGTAACTGCTCGCATATAACCCCAATTACCGAATAAAAAAATTGAATATTTGCAAAATACAACATTTTATTCGCTTATAAGGCATGTCGTGTCTGGAATCTCTTTTTAAATGATCCATCTCTTTAAATGCCTGAACGTACGTCGGGATCACCCTGTATTAAGTGTGCTTTTGTACATATACCATAACATATGATCAAAGTGCGAGTTTTATACAATACGGAAAAGGTGAAAGAAAATCAATATTACTGACTGGGTAACGCAAGTGGTATACCTAAAACAGTTAAAATAGTTCTTATACATACGTTATTTGTGATGTCAAGTGTTAACTTTATAATAAATTATATTAAGTTTAATTAAAGGACTTTCCACATAGTAACATTTTAGAGGCATACGTAATATTTTGATGTTCATCTATTTTTGTGAGCACTTTGGTGAGATGATTTCGATTTGAGTTTCCTTATTCTCTAACTAATCCAAAATGCATCTATTATCCGAAACAGAACCGGAATCTCCAAAAACTCGTGTTCGAACTACCAACAACCATGTTTTTTATTTTAGAATTTTCGCTTTATGTTTGTTCGGACATTATCGTACGCGTTCGTAATGCACTAGCAAGCAAGCAAACTGATTTCTATTCGCTCAGAATCATCGGAGTCATCAGGAAACTTGTCATGTATACGGTCGTCTGATACGCATGTAATTAATAGAACAGTCACCAACATGTCTGGTGACGTTCAACCCAGAAAACGGAAAGATAAGAAAAAACGTAAAGGTAAAGTTAAATTTGAATATCTTTTTCGTTTATTTTTAGCATTTTCATGTCTAGGTCACGACGATGCTATTTTTAAGCTCGATACATCGCGGCGCAAAATCTAATTCAAAAAATACCCGCATTGTTTTCAGAGGACGACCCTTTATTCGCTTCGAATGAAGACGTCAATATACATGTGCATAAGGAAGGAGGAACTGGTGGGGGAATATGTGCGAAGATTGTTTTTTTCTTACTATTTTCCGCTCTAATAGTATTAGTAGGATTGATTATTAAAGAAAATCAAGGGCTAAACGAGCGTACGTATGAGTAACACTTGACACCATCGATGTTAGAAGTCGAATTCTTTTAGTTGAAAATATTGATGCAGAATCTCATTACTCCCGTGCCTTCGAAGGCTGGTTAGAAGAGCATTCGCAAAATCATGACGAAGTCGATGATGAACAATCTCCAGAACTCGTCGAAGACATGCATAGTGATGAAGACATGGAAGATCTTTCTGAAGAACCTGAGGATGAAGCATCTGAAGGCGAAGAAGACGAAACCGTAGAAGACGACGAATCAGATCAACAAAAATACGAGGACGACACAACCGAAAACACAACGGAAGATCAAACATCGGAATCGGGGGAAGACGTTGATGATCTCGAAGAATCAGGTGTAAACGATGAAGATAAAAGTGAAGTGACCGACGTTAGTGCGGAACAGGATACTGGAAGCAAAGAAGATGCGGACAAAAATAAATCAGAAGAAACCCGACGTCAAGTAGGGCGTTTGCTTTTCGTTGCGGGAGTTATTTTAGATTCTAATTGTAGGAGGCAGAAAGCGAGACCATTACCGAAGAAATTCATGAAAGAAGGGAACAACCGGCCCCAGAAAATCCAAAAAGTGAGTGTTACGTTCGATTGGAACTTGTGCAAGGATTAATAATTACCAAAATAGCGTTCTTCAACCCAAAACCCCTTATTACATGTAAATCGGGAAATGCAATTTTACGTGTATTAAACACACTGTGTTTTGCAGTGGTTGCCAAACTGGGTGTTGGACTAGCCCTATTATTTGTGGCTTACAACGTTCTGATACGAAAACGACGATCTGGTCAGTAAATATGCATGTATATAAGTAATGTACTACATTTATTTACAAGCCTGCTTATTGTTAATTCTTATTGCAACTAACATTGCATTTCCTGATAATGTTTCTTTGTGCATTCTATAATAATTTGTAACAATATATATAGGGTGGCTCACAGTGGACCATGTAAATGAAACACGCAGTTAGGGATTTTGTTTAGTTTAAATGTACATTGTATACAAAAAGCAAAGGTGATTTTTCAAGATTTTCCTCTTTTTTTAATAAACATTAATTTTTAGCAATTTTTAAACCATATAGGTTTTAGAAAAAATGTAAACAGTTTTGGTCAGTGTCGTTTAGTTATTAGATTAAAGAAAATCTAAATTTCATAGAGTTTCTGACATTTCATTCACGTTTTTGTCGGAATTTTAGAAACACAATGAAGTGAATTTATTTGGGTGTGCTATCTCAGCATATTTTTTCATTTTTGACAGTTCTGCTTTACGATTCTCTTACATTTTGGAAAATAAAATTTAATTTCACATTACCAAGTCAGTAAAGTTAGTTTTTTTTTTCAATAAAGGTGAGAGATATAGGGAGACCTTAGCTGTTGTGAAGAATCTAAAAGTATGATTGAAATAATAATAATATAGGGCTAACTCCGCTCACGTCCATCTGTATAATTTGAAGCACATCCGTTGATTTCTTATCGAGATAAGTACTTACTTCCTGTGAGTCATCTACTATGAGCCACCCAGTATATAAGGTCACTTCAATGTAAGTCGCGTACCTCAATAACAGTCTAATGTATCTATATTTTATATATTTTACGAAGATTCTTTAGAAACGCCGAGATCAGGAACCGACGAGAAAGAGCAAACGCCATCTGATCTATCTAGAAGGAACACCATTGTTCCACCGCCAGCTCTTGAAGAGATAGAAGCTGATCTAAATCCAGAAGACGGAGGTATCTAAGTGTTCAAACAGTCCCCGATATGTTTTAAATTTAATTGAAACACAGCGGATTATTCTGAAGAAGACGAAGAACTCAGTGAACCCGAGAGTTTGCATGAGCATATTAAATCTCCTAGGCAGCAATATGAAGATCTACGCTCCACGTATGGCCGTGCCTTGACACCGGAGGGTGACTTCATCGCCGGAAGATCGGAAGAGGAAGATAACGAGGAAGAAGAAATTGTGGAATTAGAAGAATCTGATGAAGTTGAATCGCCTTACGATGACGATGATGATGAAGAGTTACTCAAAAGACTTGAAGCTAAATATGGCAAGCTTGGGCGAGGTATATCAGTACTATTAAATAAATAAGGGATTGAAGAAGAACGCTATTTTAATTTTATGTGATGACGAATGCGGTATGTGAACACATGAACACAAACGATTTAACTAAATTGTTAAAAAAATCAGCTCTTAAATTTTGGGTTGTTACGAATGTCTTATTTTTACCATGCTTATTATAATTATATTAACAGATCTAGAGGTAGATGCGAATCTCCTCTCCGATGCGGAATCGGCATCAGATAAACAATCGGATGACGATATTTATGAACATTCAAATATAACAGATAAAGAAGATTACTTAATCAGGAAGGACTTGGATGCCGCACAAGAAGCCCTTAAAAAGGTAGGATCCAAGAAAATAGCACATGACCACTTTTCTATAATATTCGTCGTTTCTTATGATTGTAGGAATAGAAAAAGTACACTTTACATTCAGGCTTAATTTTTTTTAATTTTGAGTGTGTTAGTTAATAAGACTGATTGAATGTTGTGCTTCTTTTAAAACCCTATGTTTTTGTGTTATTAATTAAAACGCCCTCAAAGGATTGTTAATTAAATTGAATTGCAGTGCATTTTCTTTTCTGACAAAAAAAATTGGTACAGTATTGACGAATAACCAGACCATTAATCAATTTTTATTAATAAATCCGCACCTCTGTTAATAAAAATTGAATAAATGAACTTTTTATGTATACGACCTTGTACTAACGTGGTTTTATTGAATTAGAACGCCGCTTATGCTAACAAATTGTTTGAAGCATTACTTAAGAAACAACCCTTCTCCCCAAGAGCGCTCTATGGTAAAGGAGCGGCTTTAGACAAGTTGGCAGATCAAATGCGTAGTAACGATATGCTACAAGAAGCGCTTGTCTATTATTTAAAAGTTTTGAACGCTCCCAATGTACCTGATGCTTTATACAAAACCGTGGCGGGAAGATTTATTGAGCGGGCCCGATTTTTAGGTAATTCTAACATTTATTTTCCCCCTAATGTCTAATTTAGATTTAATGGAAACGTACATTCCAGGACAATATAAAAAGGCAATTTCAGTGCACTGGCAACTTATCGAAAGGTATCCAGACGAACCAGTCTTCCGAAACAATTTGGCTGTGACGTATTTGACAATTAATTTGTATGTGCTTCAATTTCCTGAAAGTAACGACAACCTAAACGCTATCGCATGTTGCAGGGTGGACGATGCCAGAACTGTTTTAAAAAAAGTACTAGCCCTATGGCCGAATGATGGGGTTGCTTTAGTCCACTACGGTTTTATTTTAAAAACTATCGACAATAAATTAGAAGAAAGTGTGAAATATCTAACTGAAGGCTTGAAGACTCGGACCCCGGGAGTTAAAGATGGGAGATTTTATTTTCACTTGGGAGATGCTCTAAGTCGGCTTGGAAAACAAGAAGACGCGATGAAGGTAATAAATGCCTAATAGATGAATGCAGTACCATAATATAATTTCAGCTTTACGAAGAAGGGGTTGAGCAAGGAATTTTTATATCAAAATATCAAAGATCTCTTTACAATGTGCCAAGGCTGAAAGCGCAACCTTGGTGGGAAGTAAATGAATTAATTAGTTATAAAAACCTTATCTCCACTTTAAAAAATAATTGGAAAAAAATCCGTAACGAAGGTTTAGCCACTCTTAACGAACGAGGTTATTTTCAAGATGAATCCGAAAATTTAAGGGACACCGGCACATGGAAACAACTAGAGTTATTTGCGAGAGGGAAGAAAGTTGCGAAAAACTGCGCGAAATGCCCGGTAACTTGTGGTATTATACAGATGTTTCCTGAAGCTAGCGGGTGCCTCAGAGGTCAAACCAAATTTAGTGTTATGCATCCAAATACTCATGTCTGGTCCCACTGTGGGCCTACCAATTGCAGACTTAGAATACATTTAGGTTTAAAAGTCCCTCCCAATACATTGTTACGCGTAGGAGAAGAGACAAGGTAATAGGACTATATGAATTTGGTACAAATGTTCTGATGATATATAAGTGGCACCTTTAACTAAAGTTTAAGGGAACAAAATATTCTAATATCCTAAAGCAACCCACATTTATTATTCATATGACTTAAGGGTCTCATCATTGAATATCGCGTTCATTAACGCCATACACTGATAATACCTGCCACTTTGTAATTAGCTGAACTAAATAAGTAAAAAATAAGAAATAAAAAGTATAATTAATATTGCGTTTACAATTTTAGAAGCTGGAAAGAAGGTGATGTAATAATATTCGACGATAGTTTTGAACACGAAGTTTGGCATAATGGGACTCAATTGAGACTGGTTTTAATTGTTGATGTTTGGCACCCTGAACTTTCAGAGGCGGAGAGGAAAACCCTATCTCCTATTTGAAAATGTTGTGTACTTTGTTAATCTACTGTTACTGTTTGAAAAACAAGTGTATAGTTTATTGTATACTCGATCAATAAAATATTATTTAACACTTAAGCATTTACCTTCTAATATTCTCTTAAAATTTACAACACTTCACCTAATTAGTCGCCTTGAAATAGTAATCTGCTTTCACTAAAAAGTGAAGGCTGGTAGTTTGGCCGTCGGACGCTAGATGTCCCCACGATATGGAAAATTCTCATCCAAAAAAACTAAAGTTTATTAGCATCAGATAACGCATCTCCTAAGCTGATATAAAAAGTCTTAAAGTGATTAATCAATTTAATATCCCTTTAAATTTTTCATTGTTCCCATATGTTTACGTCAGCAACTGTCAAAGACCAGTCACTTTAAAAAAACTTTGTTTATCGAAAATTTAAATTGTGTTGCGATAAAAATATGTTACAGTTTCTAGGAGGGCAAGTAAGTAGGGTCCACAAGGTGGTAGCCAAATATAGTTCTAATATTTAATTACGTTTTTTTAGACGTGAAGAGAGAAAATGTACCCTACAGACATACCACTTTTATTTGCACCCGAGAATGATACGTGTTTGATAGCACATAAAAATAATACTGTGATTACCAATGTTTATAATGGAATACCGGAGACGTTAATACTAAACGTCGTGACATGGATATTGTTAATACTTTTATTTGCAATTTTGCGTAACAGGGCATGGGACTATGGACGACTGGCTTTGGTACATACAGAGAAATGGACACAGTTATTTTACAAAAATACAGACGATGCCATTGCAGTAGAGGAATCTAGCGCAGATATCTCCTTAATGCCGGATACCGGGTGCCTGTGGTTTCCTACAATATTCAAAATTGGAAAAGACAAAATATATTCACGGTGCGGACCTGATGCCGCACATTATCTATCCTTCCAAAAGCAGCTCCTTTTGTTATTCACCATAATAACTCTGTTTTCAATTTGTGTTATTTTGCCAGTTAATTTTCAAGGAACATTAGAAGGTAATAAAACTACCTTTGGACATACAACTCTAAGCAATTTGGGGCCTTCATCCAATTTATTATGGATACATGTGATTGCGAGCTTATTTTATGTCCCGCTTACTGTGTTAATAATGAGAAAAAGTTCTGGAAGAGCACCTAGCGGTACAGCGTTATCCTCAAAGACTATTATGATTACACATATCTCAAGACCACATCGGAATGTTGAGGATATTAAAAACTACTTCACTGTGCGTTATCCGGGCATTGATGTCGTCGATGTAAATATTGCTTACAAAGTTAAAAAACTTACACTACTGGAACGTGAAAGAGAGAAGGTACACGAAGCTAAGCATTATTGTACTTCTAACCCTCAGAAAGTGAACATCAAAGTTCAACCATATGGATGTATAGTGTGTTGCCCCTGGAAGACCGTAAATGCTTTGGAGTATTATACAAGAGAAGAACAGAGGCTGAATGATTTGGTATGCTCAGAAAGAAGAAATGCACTTTCTCGTCCACTGGGAATCGCATTTGTCACATTAAGTTCTGAAGAAATGGCGCAGCATGTGATTAGATCATTCCAACCGGGTTCATTACGTCACTGGCTCATCGCGAAGGCCCCATCTCCGTCAGATATCAACTGGGACAACTTAGAAATATCATACAGGCATTGGTATTCGAAAGCCATTATCATTAACTTATTATTATTTTTAATATTATTTTTCCTAACAACCCCGGTTAACGTCGTAAATATTCTAAATAGTATTAATATAGTTGACGAAGAAGCTATTAAGAAAGTAAGTCCTTTATTGTCTGAATTTCTTCCAACTCTAATTCTTCTGTCTGTGTCAGCCGTTATGCCTGTTATTGTGGCTTATACGGAAGAATGGATGTCCCATTGGACAAAGTCCAAACAAAATCATTCCACAATGCACAAAACATTTTTCTTTTTGCTTTTTATGGTTCTAATTTTGCCGTCTTTGGGTCTTAGTAGCGCGCAAGCGTTGATAAGTATGAAGGCACCAGATCAAACTATTAGGTGGAAATGTATTTTTCTCGTGGATAAAGGTGCTTTTTTTGTTAATTATGTTATAACTTCAGCTTTGATTGGAACAGCTTTAGAGCTTCTACGATTTCCAGAACTGGCTATGTATGCATGGAGACTGTTGGGTATTAAATCCGAAGCGGAGCAAACTTCCATTCGTAAAGAAATTCTTTCAGAATTTCCATTTGGCATTCACTATGCCTGGACTTTGTTAATTTTCACAATTAGCACAGTCTATAGTTTGTCATGTCCTTTAATTACACCGTTCGGCTTGTTATACCTTTGTTTAAAACATTTGGTTGACAAATACAACATTTATTATGTATATCGTCCCATTACGATGTCAGGCGAGGGTCAGCAAATTCACGCGGACGCCGTGCGGATGGTACGAGTTGCGATAATATTGTGTCAATTAATTTTAAGCGCGTTTTTCTTTGTAAGGGAAAGTGGCGGCTTGAACCTAATGATTTTTGTTACGTTTTTAGGATCATGCATAACATTTTCATTCTTTTTCTTCCTACCTCCGTTCCCTACTTGCAAACCTTCTTCCTTAAACAGCCCCAATTTACCAGACTTAAGAGAACAATATGTTGCTCCTGTATTATTGAGTTCCAGTAGCGTAGAAAATCAGACAGAAGTATCGTCTCCTACTCTATATGGGTCCTCTTCTTCGATGATTGTCATCCCCGAAACAGGTTCCAGTAACGCATAAATCTTATTAGGTGTGTGTATTTCATTTGATGGCTGTGAAGAGTGAATTTTCGTGGTGTGTGATTTCTAATAACTGCGGATTAATCTAGCCAGTTTTGTGTTTTGTTTTCATGTAATATTTCGCCAATATTATTTATTTTCAGAATTCACATTTCTGAGCGTCAGCTATTTTATAACCTTTTCTAGTCTAAATTAGCATTTAATGATTAATGAGTCTAACTTGTTCCTTGTATAAACCGACAATTTTCAGAATTTTTAGTTTTTGTTTGAAATAGTTTTCAGAAATTCAGTTGTACTTTCAACATATTAATAACTTGCGTGATACAAGTTTTCTGTTACTCTAGCATTACTTGATTGAGCAGCGAAGTTATAATATTGTAGTAAACGAATTATATTTTCTAGTATGTATTTTTTCATGGTATTGTTTGATAGTTTTTAAAATATAATTTAAACAATTAATATATTTATTTTAACAGTTTTTAGTGTTTATTTTGCGTTTCCGGAGCTTCATATTGCAACCTGTGTATGTCAAATAAATAACTTTTAAATAATAACGACAATTGTAGACAAAGAAATGTTTATTTAAAAACTTTAACTAAACAATCTGTTGAATGCACACCCAATAATAACAAGAATGCAAATCAATTTTCAAATTTATTGGGTTCCAGCGCTATTATAAATATATTTCAACAATGTTTGAAAATTATCCAGTCTGATAACAAATACAAAAATAAATTAAGATGTTGGTTTTCAATGAATTATGAATCTTCAGTGCTTTTTAATTGGCTTCGCCAATTTTTCATAAGTACTTTTACTGTTGTACCACAAAGCTAACGGTATTACGAGTGATGGTGTTGTCATAAGCGCAAAAGCCAACCAGTCCCAGTAGTGGGCCGAGAATTTCTTATCATAATCACGGAATGCTATAATACCTCCCTCTCCAGGTTCACTACTATAAGATACTTGGACCTAAAAATATAAACCCTCTGAGTAAAATAACTTCCATAACTAACCTAACAAAATAAATCTACCTTGGCATTGGGGTCATCAGAGATTTTATAGGTTACCTCCGAACTTGTGAAGTTAAAGTAACCATACCTCTTCGGTCGGACAACAACTACATGAGTAAAATTAGACTCGGGAGGTATCCTGACAAATGTTGTAGAAAGATGTCCCCCGACAATTTGGAAAGCTTCTGGGTGGAATCCATTATCAACAAGTTGCACATTAACAGCTGGAGCTTTACCAATATTATAAAGGGAATATCGCACTTCAATGTCTCTACTTTCTACTAAGTATCTATTGAGAATTTGTTTGGATACCAGCAGCCTCGCTCCTTGCGCCTCATCTTCCTTCTCCTCCGAGCAATATGCTACCACAAAAACCGCGACCAAGATTTGAAAGATTTTGTACATTTTCTGTAAGAAATAATAAGACGTGAATAAAACCCCGTTTTAAAATTGCAACACCACTTAGATGTTATCAAATCAATTAAGTCTTAACTTACCTTCTTCGCTGCCGTACCACTTACTACTTAATATTTCCTAAACAAAATTAACTTAACCACAAAACTTGAGTGATTGAGCAGAGAAAACCGCCACGAGATGCCACGTCTGCGTCACATTACATGTTGGCAATTTCAGGCGTGTTCCAAAATACGTTCGGTGACGTATGCAACTCCTGCTCTCGCGTAGTTCAAATGGCCATAATTTTTTTTCGCGGTTGATTTTTTAAAACCAAGTTCGCTTAAAAAATGTCGTAATATGGTAAATCTACTAGGATATAATAAAGATCTGCACGCTAGGATAACGGCACGTTTTATTCAAAAATTTGTAGCAAAAAAGTTAAATAATTCAAAGCAGAAAAAATATTAAACAAAATTAAGTGTTCGAATGCGTCGCTTTTGACATCATACTCTCCACCCGGTTCGCTGTTTCTCTAACAACATCTGATAGTTCAGGTAACTCTGGCAAATCTAAAGTAATATGAGCAGATAAACGTTTATACACAGAATTTGAATCTGATTTCTTCCTCCGGGACTCCTCATATTTCAATTGCTGTTTTAAAAAAATCGCGTTTTTTAAAAGTTCTCGTATACTGTCAAAACTTTCATCTGCATTGTTTATTGATTTAAGGGCCCTAAAAATAATAATATACATACGCCATCTACACAAAGGGGCTTTGATTTACCCAACAGCATATTCCAGATCGTAACACCGTCCCTGCAATTCGGTGTGCAATTTATTTACATCCGCTCTTTTATCTACCATAGGATTTAAAGCTTTTCTAACATGCTCTTGCAGTCTATAAAACGCTAAAGAAGGTTCGTTTGCTACTATGTGCATATTTTCGGATATTCTTTCAGTGGCTAAAATATTTATTCATAATTGAAAATAGATTAAAGCACCTTTTAAACCATGAAACATTACCTTTTCGAGCTTTCACTTCCAAATCTGAATCGGAATTAAAAGCCATGTTATTTCACACGAAATAAATAAAAATCAGCTGGTTCTGACATACAAAGATTGGAATTAAGAATACCATATATCTGGCACCATCTAGTAAGCAGGAGCCACACAAATTTAATTTCTATATTAGTTCAAAGCCTCGTTACTAGAGGGTGGTGTAATACGCAAAAACCCGGAGGATTTCAAAATCAATATTTTTTTATTTAAGGTTTAGAAATGACCTTTATTTTCGTCTACCTGAATGTCGAGACAAAAATGTGCGTCCGTATTGATTAATCCCTTGGGTTAAGGGTAAAATATTTCGGTTTCACATTGGTAGAAAGAGATAAAGCTTGTAGGTTGTAAATTATTATTGATTTTGCCGACTCCATTAATTATTTACAGGTTTTTATTTGACTCTAGCTAAAATATATTTGTATCGAATAGAGGTTAAAATCAGTAAATGTTATTTGGACTTATTACATGAAAAACACATAATAATTCGCTTAGAATGAATTAGGTACATTAATTTTTTTTTTGATTGCTGCTGCAAATAAACCATACTAAGAGTCTACATTAAAAATATACCTCCTTGTAGTACTTTACTAGTCACTCAATACAATGAAGAAAACATTTTTTGTTTGGTCATATTTAGTTACTTATTTTGCAAGGAAACTCTAAACTGAATAAGAAATTATTTTTAATTCTATATAATAATTCAATTGTAAATCTGACAAGTTTGAAGTTTTTTGGAAATAAAGATGAGTTTTAATTACCATCGCTTTGAGATATTAAATAAAACCATCGTCAATTAATTTTTTACGTCGTATAATAATTAACACAGGAAGCATCTATTTTTCTTTTATACCAACCACGTGGCGATGTGGATTCATAGGTATTTGAAGTCTGAAACGCACGCGATGGCGGCGTTGTCAAATCGTGCCTTCAAATTAATATCTACTCAAAGAAACGTTTATATTGAATCATTAAATATGGTACATACATCAATTTCGTTAAATTTTAGTTAAAGCGCTTAATGTCGAGATTAACAATTAGTGAAGTTTTATCCGCTGGCTTGTTAATTGAAACGTCCGTGAAAATTTGGCAGCAGCGCCGTTCCCCCCTAATCTTCATGATTTAGCTACAAGTTTACTTTTGTTGCTTATAGATTTTTCGTTTTAGTTGTAAAGGTAAATTTGTTGAGTAAAGAATATTTGTCAAAAATTAATTTATATTCCGAGCGGAGTGAGAAAGAGGATTAAAAAAATGGGTTGGTTTAACGCGATGTGCACTTCTGTTGCTCGCCTGGATGGGAAAACCGCTGTAATTACCGGGTGTAACACGGGAATCGGCAAAGTCACTGTTCAAGATTTTTTCGAAAGAGGCAAGTTGCTTTAAATTTACGTTTAACGTGTTAGTTCCCGACCAGTTAACAGATAATTGAACCTTAGAATCTTATTGGAATTATTAGATTATTAAAACAAATTAAAAATCTACCAAATTGTATTACTTCAAGGAGTTTTAAATACATTTTTCCTGATGATAAAATATTTCAAAAGCTCTCGAGCCCTTTAATTTAATAAAAAGGCGATAATGGGTGTTTCCTAATTCTACAGGTGAAAATTTGCAATTTACCAAATCAACTCCGGATCTCAATAAGATTTTCCATTTCCAAATATATATTTTTTTGTTTTCAACTTCTGCGCCTATTGAGATATATCAACCAAATTTCGTGCGTATTCTTATCTTATCGCAGGCCAAAAACGCTGAAAATAATGAGGTCTAATTTTAACTAATGAGGGGATAGAGGCAACTGGTCGCAATTTTTTTAAATAAAACTAATGAGACTACATCAAACTAAAATTTTACTACGCCTCTTCTTTCATGGGCCTTAAGCCCCCACGTTTATTTAACCATGCCGCAATTTGGATATTTCTAGAAAAAATGTTGATTGGTCATGAACTATAGCGCGTTGACCTTAACTCAAGAAGTTTCATACTGGTTAGGTGCGCGGGTCATAATGGCCTGCAGAAACAGAGAAAAAGCGACCCAAGCAGCCGAAGAAATAAAACAGGCAACCGCGTCGAAATCAAACCTCGGAGAGATCATCGTGGAAGAATTAGATTTAATGAGCTTGAAATCGGTGAGAAGTTGTGCTGAAAAGATATTAGCAAGAGAAAAAAGAATCGATTTGTTAATCAATAATGCTGGAGTAATGACTTGTCCGTACGGAAAAACAGAAGACGGCTTCGAAATACAATTCGGGACCAACCATTTGGGGCATTTCCTTTTAACGCTACTTCTGCTGCCGAGAATTTGTCAAAGTACCCCTGCCAGGATTGTCAATGTATCGTCAGTGGCACATGAACGTAAGTATATTAAAACGTACATTCTAACAACGACATACCTGTAACCGGTTATTCGGGTGATAAGGAAACCACAGAATTAATACGTGTAATTGTATATGGAACTGGAGCGAAACATTTTAGCGCTTTATGCAATTCCTGTTCGTATAAGTTGTATATAATTATTGCACTTAAAATAGATGACTAGCACCTAATTGGTATCTAACGTATTTGCTACTCAAAATTTTGTAGCAATCAGATAAATATATTGGAACGTTATTTGCAAAACACATTTTATACCAGATCCAAGCTAACGCGAACATGATGGACGAATTTACCGTGGCCCGTGACACATGAAGAAGGTGGGATCACCGTCGTGCTATCTTTTTACGACTTATTTTTATTTTAATATTTTGTTTTATTTCCTCCTTTGATCGTACAATACAGCGAAGAGTTCTTAAATAAAATAGTATATTATTAGATGGATGTTTCAAAAAGCTTAGGTGACTGATTACCAAATCATTGATCGAAGAATTTTTTTCAGACGACATTTTATCATTAAAAGTGCTAATTGTGTCGAAACCTTTCTTCATCTATCGGAGCACTTTTCCATTACTGAATCGATATTGGTCGAAATACACTGATAAATTTCACTTATCCCGACTTATGTTCGCAGTAGCTTGGACTTCATTATATACAGTGTGATTAAATTTTATCTGAACATCGACCGAACAATGTTGATCATCGACATAGTTGGTATATTAAGACAATCATCGCTTGCACTTGCTAGCATTTTTTTAGGATCGGTTTTTGTATTCACTTGTATTCACTTTTTTTGTAATAATTGTGAACACTGCTTTTTTACCCCCTCTGAAATGTGTCAAATGCAATATATAGCAACATAAGCTTCATAAAATAAAATTTTCTAGAAATTGTATCGAAAGGGAGCTAATTATAAAATCTGGCATTTTAGCGTTTTATAACCTGAAAAAAAATACATCGTTCTCACATGCAATGCCCACCAAATTTACGTGGGTCGACTATAAACACTGTATATTACTGCTAAAATTTGAATATTGGATATTTCTCGGATTATTACGCGAATAGTGTTAGAATGAGCGAAATGGATAAACTTGTATCTACCGAAAGGAGAAACATAAAACAAAATTGTGACTAACCACTGTAATGGAATTAAGTGAAGCGCTTCAGTTTTATGTCGCACCTGCACTCGCAACCGTACACCGAAAGAAGGGGAGTTTTTCTGGAATTTTCAGTTCTTAATAATAAATCTCTGCCGAAACTGGGCAAAATCGGGGACTGCAGGGGTCAAAACTACTAATCAGTTCGCGCTAGAAGTACACTACTAGGAGCACCAGACATGTAGGTAGAGAAGAAACACAAAATCTACACAGGGAGAAGTATTTTAACCACATTATTACTCATATACATATCACTTAACACCGCATACCATTAAATTTGCATGAATTATCGAAAGGTTGGTGAATTGGTTAATTGATAATAATAAGGCTTTGAATTATAGGAGGAACTATGAATTTTGACGATCTTAATTGGGAAAAAACCAAATATAATCCGATTAAAGCGTACGGCCAAAGTAAACTCGCCAACATTTTGTTTACCAAGGAATTGGACCGGCGTTTAAAAGGTACTGTCGCCACTGACCAACGTAATATGCCAATTGACCCGAGTTTTCATTGCAGAAGCGGGGGTATCAGGGGTTAACGTATATAGTCTACATCCGGGGGTGATAAACACAGAATTGTCCCGTCATGTCGGAGACACTTTTGGAAAAGCCATGGGGTGGATATACGACAACGTTATCGGATGTTTCATAAAGTCGGCCGTTGAAGGAGCCCAAACGACAATTTACTGCGCGGTAGACGAAAAGTGCGCACGCGAGTCCGGGCTATACTACGCCGAATGCGCAGTTAAAACACCGAAAAAGAACGCTCTTAATATGGACGACGCTTCCAAATTGTGGGACGAAAGCTTGAAACTGGTCGACTTACCTTTGGATTACAATCCTTTCAAATAAACTGGCCTGGTGTGGTGAAGCATTCCAATTACATAATTATTGACCCATACGGCTTTGTTTACCTTAATTATGTGTATAAGTAACTTTGTGTAAAATGACTTGAGATGAAGTCCTTATAATACTTACTGGGTGTCATAGGGTTTTTTTTTATGTATACAAACACTTTAATACCTATCACCAAGTTACTTGTCAAATGATGTAGTTCAACAAGTGTAACAAGTGAACTTTAATAAATATTTATCGTCTATTTTAATTGCCTCGTCGCATTTTGAATAGTAAGTAGCAAAATATTTAGAAATTATCCACGTAATAAAAAAAGGTATTTTCGACATACCCGGTGTTTGCCAAAATATTTCTAGAATATAGATCATCCACTTATTATTGAATATTGACAACCAAATTTCGAAATGCTCCTTTAGTTTTAGAACGTTCTTCCATAGCAGTTCAACTTTTAGGCAACAGTTTGTACTACAAATGTATTTTTCATAATTATACGTTGGAATATTTCTTAGGCATTCAACTGCTTTTCAGGGGGGACAATAAATTTTGACGATCTAAATTGGTCACAAACTCCGTACAGCGCCATTAAGGCTTATGGACAGAGTAAACTAGCCAACGTCTTATTTACCAAAGAACTGCACAGAAAATTACGAGGTGAGTGAAAACGGCCACGTGACTCAGCATCGTGGAAGTAAAACTTTGTTTCAGAAAAAAATATCAAGGACGTTAACGTCTACAGTCTTCATCCTGGCGTAATAAAAACCGAACTGGCACGTCACGTCGCTGATACATACGGAAAAGGGGTAAAATTATTGATGAGCGCAATGCGTTGGTTCTTCAAAACGCCTCTGCAAGGTGCGCAGACGACTATATACTGCGCGGTTGATGAAAAATGCGCGAGCGAGTCAGGATTATATTACGCAGAGTGCGCAGTTAAAGAACCGTCGCAGGCTGCGCAGAACGAGGCGGACGCGAAACGATTGTGGAGCGAGAGTTTGAAATTGGTCGGCTTGCCTGAAAATTACGAACCTTTTTAAACTGAAATAAAAAAAAAACAAAATAAATAATATGTATTAAAAAACACTCGTATTTATTTTGCTAAGTCGGGGAATATAAAAATATATCTACAATGTCTACAATTTAGGGCCATAACGTCTAAAGACAATTATTAATAAATAAGGTAAACATAAACATAATATTTTCAAGAGTCTGCGAAAATACATTGGAACTAGAATGTATTCTATCACGAATTATATATCAGTTGACATATCACAAGCTCATACCCCGTAAAAACACACGGGTATATCTTTTATAACCATTTTTTTTACAAAAAAAAATCGTTTTAAGTTTAATTTTGTAGTCTGTCTATTTTTTTTTCCATTCAACAAGACCGTTCTGTAGCGGTTTTTACTCCATCAAGTTTTAATCTGTGCCCGTAATGAAAGAGAGACTATAAAAAATATAGAAACGGCGAATAAATTTTTTATTCTAAATTAATTTTTTTACAGGTCACTTATATAAGACTTCAATATAATATGGCACTTTATTTTGAACTGTTTCGACTATACGAAAACGATTTTTACCTCTCTCTGTAGAGAATATAAAGAAATACCTAAACAAAATTCTGGATTTCTTTTAGCGATACTCTTTAATAATAAGCTTCAATTTTTAGAAATGGAAGCGACACTTTGGCAAATCAACGTTAATTCTACGATTCAGTCTTAAAATTTTGGTCTCTATGTTAGGGAATGTATAAACTAAGTTAAAAAAAAGTATGTACATTACAGTACATTATTTTCTCGTATATTTTTGCACCTTGACTATACAGAGTCACTCACAAGTGTCAAAATACCAATATTGTGCTCTTTTATTCGTTAGAATTGTCGGATAATTAGGTTTGTTTTAGATGACTTTATTACCAAAAAAAAAAATTGATTCCTTTTCAAATTTACTAACATTTTTTGATATTTTTGACCAAGTCCGTAACAAATGTTAGTTGGGTGGAAAAGTATACGGCAAAATCGTGTTTGAAAATTTTTAAACGTTAACGCTGCTTGGCTCGTTGGGTTTGCAACTGGCCGACGGATTTTTTTCTTGCCTCGATTTCATCGAATTAGAATTTTTCGAATCGGAAAAAGCGACGCTCGACCTAACGATCCGCAATAATTTTTTATACGCCGATCGGTATTGACGATTACTCGCTGCGTAAATAAAAGGGTTGACGACGCTAGAAGCCCACGCCAAAATCGAAGCTATAACGTGCAATACGGGATATTTGACGTTATCGTCGAATACGTTGACTAGCATCAGAGGAAGGAAACAAAACAAAAAACAAATAAATATTAACGCCATTAATTTGGTCAAACGGCTGTCGTCTTTTTCTCTTCGGCTGTTGCGTTTTTCCGCGTTCGATCTGAAATATGGAGGTTTCGAAATGTGAGAAACGGCGGGTAGAGATATTAAAAAAAAAGTACCGCAATAGATATTCATGGTTTGTGTCACCATAAACCCTCGTATGGCGCTTGCCATATAAAAATATATAAATTGAACGTATAAGCGGGCACGTAAGCTTGAGCGATTAATTTTATAGCGTACGATTTGAAATTAATCGTTTGTTAAAACTATGCTTTACTACGCAATATTTTTTCTGACTCACGTTGGTATTTTATAAAAAATGTCGAAATTCATACTGCATTTTTTTTCTAAATGCTCTGAAATAAAATGACACTTTGTTTAGGCTAATTGTTAGAAAATGCGATTAAGGATATTTACGAGTAGTTCAAAATATACCAAAAACCCTTATGATAACGTCAGAAGAAAACACTTGACGTCTAAAAATAAACAACGCTACCACTTACTGATGAGATCGAAGCTTCTTATTCGAACGTCTTACGCTGCAGTAAATGCAAGAATAAGCTAAAATAATGATGACGCAAGGGAGAGCAAATCCCACTAGAAATATAGCTTTCTTGGGCGATTTCCCGTCTTTTTCCAATACGGTGCAAGAAAAGGTTGAAGCGTTTAAGCCCAGCTGTCCCCATACTCCCAGTAAAGGCGGCAACTGAAACACAATAGGCCTATTGTGTGTATATAATCCATCAATTTTGATGTATTTGCGGTATAAGTTGTGTAAATCTAGGGCAATTTATGAAACAAGGATATTGTCGCAACTAGAAAATTAATGGAAAATTGCAAAATCAAAAAATACGCTACCATAAAATGCGAGATATCTTATATTACATACAGCTAAAAAACATCGGTTCTTTTTCATTTTTCATTAAATGGGTGGCCGATGTTCGAACATTTTCGAAAATAAATGCCAATAACGTAAGAATGACTAAACGCACTTTCTCAAGCTTGGAGTTGTTGAGTGGAACAATGTCGAATATTTGCGAATATTTTCTGTATACCTGGCGTTACCAAATTCTAATTTTCATTCTGTTTGCAAAATATATATAAATTTACCGTTAAAATACAAAAATTAAATATAAAACGGAAATAATAACTAATACTCATTTAATATGATTGAATATTGCCCATTCTCTTCATACGAAGTTGGAAGTTTTTAAAATCCAATTGTGCTTTGGAAAACAAAAATGGTACAAAATTGTAATAGTGGCATTTGTGTCAATGAATATTAAGATTGCAGCTATTTAGAATGTATTTTGGTGGCCTTCGTTGTAAAAAAATGTCTTTTCTACCTCTGCGCTTGATATGTGTTTATTTTCAAAATGCTGAAAAAGCAACTCCTTCAGTTAGAATTCATGCGATGAAGTATCCTACATTAAAAATTAATTTTATTTCTAGCGATGTCGCAAAACGTCCTCTAGCGGCGATACAATCAATAAGCTCAGGGCAGAGTTAATGGTCTAAGAAGAGCCCTTTCAACAACTCCAAGTATGACAAAATGTCGAGCATTTCCAAAGTTATTGACGTTTATTTCTCAAAAGAAGTAGAGTAAAAACTATTTTACAAAATTTTTGTTTTCTGAAATGTAAGGTTATTTCTTAGAAAATGGGCTTCCAAATTTTCGAGATAGTTTTATGTTTAATCATATTAAGAAGTATCCAAATTTTGCGAGGAATAGCGATCCCTCGCAACAATTTCCCACCCTATGCCGTCAACTATGTTCACCCCATTGCTTGTCAACCCTCGGACAAATCGATAGGACATATTTTTGCAGAACACTAAATGAATCCTTACCATTATCAGGAATGCGAACCCCCAGGTACAAAGCAGCTGCATCCATATTGAAAACGTCGAATAGAATCTATTGTAATACTCGTAACAAGATATAAGCACATATCTGAAACAAAATTGTTTTCGATTAATATTTAACATATTATTATAGAAAATGTTATGGGCCAGCCACATCCCGTATTTGAAGAATTACCTTACGAAATATGCCTTTGGGTCATGCGTGAAACAAACATGCAAAACAGACCATTGTAGAAAGTAATTACTTTCAAATCGCAATCAAAATTACAGGAAATTTAACGTATTTAATTTAAATAGGTGACTCAATGAGGTTGGGCAATTTGTTGCAAAACACCAATTTGTTGTAAATAAATCACCTCTGTTCGTTAGGTACACGGCGAATATCGTCACTCGTAGACCGTATTTTGTAAAAAAAGATTAATTGGAACTAATTACACTACAAAAGAAAAACCAGTCATCTCTGTGAGCAAGACAATGCGACTAAATGATTCATTTTCTCGTTGACATTTGACACTTCAACTGGCCCATTTTAATAGGAATTAAATAGGCGGTTATTCCGACTTAAGCGTAATATGGAATTGTTGCTGGTTCATCTTAAAATAGCTTTTAATTCAAATCTTAATCGCTGCTAACGCTTAAAAACGCATTTATTTATTTTTTTCAAACCTATCAACAAAAACTGCTGACAAGGACCTTTTATCGAGCGACATATTTAAATAAATAAAAGCAAAACATGTTAATGTCTAGATTTTATCACAAAGTGTTGTGTGTGTATAAAGCTCGGCCGTTTTTCATCCCGCGAGCTGAATTTTGTTTCAACTCCAGACGGCTTCCTTTCTTAACATAATGGGCCTGTTGTCTCTCAACTCTTTGATATATCGAGTTATTTTGACTATTACAAGAGGTCATTGAATGGATTTAATCCGAGTGCGAAATGTGTGCGTGCGTTATCATTTTAAATACGCGGAGTATTCGATTCATCTTAGTTCCGGTTATTTATAAGTTTATTTATTCCAACCACATAAACTAACAAAAAAAATCATCGGTTATTAATAATCGATTTCCAAGAAAACTCTATCTAAATATATTTTTAAAAATGCTCGTCGCTAGTGAATCATCCAGCGAGTTGTAATTCCGGCTCCTAGTGAAATGTTATTTTGGTACAAAAAAAATAAAATTATTTCTTTCAAGCTATTCATTATTTAAACATTTTGCCGATTTTATCATCTAGCAGGTCCAAAAATGCCAGAACCATCTGCTTTATATACTCGAGTATCGAATTTCGAGTAATTAATAACCTGTATATAGGGTGAATCACTTTCAACGTGCTGGGGAATTAACAACCTTTCAAAATTTTCTATTTGACCGCAGTATATGATAATATGTAAATGTAACTATGCAAGTTTTACCAGAAGCCATCGACAACTTTGGGACAAAAAATAATTAACAATATATTTTTTTAAATCATGCACTAAGTACGTAAAATTAATTTAATAATTATGTCCCCAAGTAAGCCAGATATATCGTAAAAAGCGCCAAACTAACCAAAAGCCACTTAATATTTACCAAGTTGCAATATCTATAGTAATATAGAGTTGGCATATGTTTTTTGAAACGCCCTGTATATGCTCGCAATTTAAGTAAATGCGAGTTAATAACAACATATAATAGTACACGTACTGATTATAAAATATTTTTTGTTGTATACCATTGATGTCATTTATATACCTGGGTTTTTCATGGACGTGTCCATCTTGATGCGTTATTATTGCAGTTGCATATTACAGTCCTACTTTTTTCAGGACTTGGAAAATGGTATAATCAATTGAGTAGCACCTGTAGTTTCTAAGCTACGACGGAAAATCGAAAAACCTTTATAGTAACAGTATCTTCAATTATAAGGAAGTTTTGGTTAGGTGGGAGCAGGAAATTTTCTTTCTATTTTTCGTGACACCAATAGCACAGAAAGTTAAATGTCTGATTATATCTACTGTTGCATTTCCGAAAACATTTCTGAACTGTTAACGTTCTTGTTGTGACTGGAAGGCCTTGCTGTTACAACAGGAATTCGAACAGTTTTTAATTTGATTTGCAAGAAATAGATTACTGATATTTACCTGTTTAAAGTAATAGCAACCATATTAAGTACGGAAACAGCCACGTTTCCGTAAAACAGCACCGGAAAAAGTTTACAAAGGACGTCACCCAACAGCCACGATTCAGATATATACCTGGCAGCAGTCAATGGTAAATTTACTGCACAAAAAAGTAAATCGGATATGCACAGGGACAATACAAACGCAGTCGTTGCGTGGACCCTTAATTTCGGACATCTTATCAGCGCCAAGACTGTCACAAAATTACCTGAAAAAGTAGACTGTTAGTTCCGGATACCAGTTGTATCGAAAGATTTGCCTATACAAAGGAAATGTCTAATTGTTATATCAAAACAATCCATAAAAAATGTTAGGGGATGGTATATTCATTATATATACAGTATTGTTTACTATGACACTTAGTTTCCTCGCATTTAATATAATCTCATTCGGTAAATATTTATTGTCAAGACATTGGGACGATAAGAAAGCAATTTTGTCGGCTTTTATGATGTTGAGACGGTATTTGTGATATCCTGTGTTCCACATTCATCGATTTATAATATAATTTCAAATCTAATGGGAATTTATACGCCGCGCTGCACCAACTCGCGAAGTTTCAACAGGTTCGAACGCGTCGTCAAAACTGGAAAGTTGTTTGTTTGGCTTTTCGTTTACCCTTTCAAACAAACATTACCACGTTATACTTAATAAATAATTAATTTACTTACCTATCACACCCACGATACAAAACAAAATGGCACAAAACGCACCGAATATAGTGGCCTCCCTCGGATATTTAACCACTTCGATATTTTCATTCATGATTTTCGTTCCATTCGGCGTTAAAATGACAAGCGAATTTTTCGAAAAATAAAATTATAAACGTCACATTACAAAAACTCGCGCACAGCACGCTTGGATGTGGCGGTGTTATGAACGGATCGCTTCGCAGAGGTTCCAAAACATGTGCGTTTTGAAAGTGGGGGAAAGTGATTTACCGCGCACGATGCGTACTCGATGGGTTTTTCTTTAGAAATCGAGAGACAATTTTCTTAAAAGCTTTTGTAATTTGACTCAAACATATGGCTATTTTCTGTATAGACTCACAAAAAATAAAGCTCCTTCCTGTTTAATTACTAAGCTACTTTGCCGCGAACTAACAAACAACAACAACAAAACAAATCGCCTTCAACATAAAAAATCTGGGTAACACTTATTTTTATTATTGTGGGTAAATCCTTAACTGCAAGTGGATTATTTATTTATTTATTTATTTATACAGAGTTGTTCACGCTACACGTCACGGAACATTGTTTACAAAAGATAAGGTCTTCAAAAATTTGTACTTCTGGCCTCTTTTGTCGTCATAATAAAAATTAAAATATTAAACTTGTATTTTTTCAATAAAGTTTTTTTAGTAATTTTGGTTTTGTCAAAATGTATTCTAATGTTAATTTCTCAAATACCAAAGAGGTAGTTAACTTACATATGTAAAGTGTAAAGATGGACTATATTTTATATCCCAATTATAAAAAAATTCCCATTTTATATAGGGTGGCCATATATAGAGACATACAATAAAACATAGACCATTTTCATGAAAACGTATGAATAATGCTTTTTTTTTAATGTTTATATTTATCACAGTTCTCCTATTTTAGACGTCTCCTTACGAAACATCTCTGTTATTATTCATGATACAAATATGGCGTTTGCACATCACTATCTGTTTTTTTGAGACTTGAAAATTCTTCATAGTAGTTATACTATCTTTCGATAATAACGGAGTTTTCCATAAAAATAAATTATAATAATGAGACCCTATCCTAAAATATCAAGAGGAGTTATATTTGAATGATAATATAAGTGCAAAAGAATATCGGAAAAAAAATTCTTTTAACAATGGACCATTTATTATTAATTTATTAATTATAAAAAACTGACAGTTTTATATAGAGAGCTCAAAAATGTATCCTACTATATAAATATATACATTTCGACACCTAGCATTTAAGTGAACACGTATTGATAATGAAATATATTTTGTTTTGTATTTTTAAATGAACTTTTATTTCACAGATGTTTCTCGTATTTAGACCCTCTGAGTTTTCCATGGATATTGTCGATCTACATGTGTCCTTAGGGAAAATTTTTTATATGATAATGTAAGTGCAAAACAAAATCAATCAATCAATGAAAAGTATAAAGAAGTTTTTGATGTCTTATTTAGTTAGTAATAGAATTAATAGTAATTTCCAATTAAAATCACAATTTTTGTAATATAATCGTAATTGATTGACATGACTTTGGAGTAATTTTTTTCTCCACTCCATTGATTGACAAAAAGCTAGATAGTAGATCAGTTTTTTTGCATCATCTTAAAGAGCATTTTCAAACATTAATTTTTAAATAATAATTTAGTTTGTGCCTATTTTTTAATAGCGCCAAGGGAAAATGAAATATGAAAAGAAAAGTAAAAGTATTAATAGTAATTTCCAATTACAATCAGTAGATAAGTTTAAAAAAAAAATAATAATTTTTAAAGAATAATTGTGTTATATTTCATGTAATGTTTATAGTATGCAGGAAACTTGAGTTAAATGGTAGGGAAAAATAAGAAGTTGTTGATCTCTTGTCAGTAAAAGCACTAATATTAAATACCCACTAAAAGCAAAATTTTACAATAATCGTACTTAATGGATATGGCGTTGGTGTATTTTTTTTCTTCATTGATTGACAAAGAGTAAGATAGCACCATCTTACAGAGTATCTTCGGAAATTAATTTTTAAAGAATAATTGTGTTATATTCTTTATTTCATGTTTATAGTATGAAGGAAATTTAATTGTAATGGTAGGGAAAAATAAGAAGTTTTTGATGTCTTATTTAGTCAGTAAAAACGCTAATAACAATTACCAACTAAAATCAAATTTGACAATAATCGTACTTAATGAATATGGCGTTGGTGTAATTTTTTTCTTCATTAATTCACAAAAAGTAAGATAGGGGAAAAATCCGTAGATCAGTTTTTTAGCACCACCATGTTCACTTTTTCAAGGTGGTACGGGAAAATCAAAGCCTTGTTCGTGATGTCTCGTTTACTCAGTAAAAATATTTATAATAATTCCCAACTAAAATCCCAATATTTACAACAATCGCATTAGATGAATAAGACTTGTTGAAATTTTCGTGGTTTGTGCGTATAATATATTGGATAAAAAAAAACGGGCAACGATTCATAATTACTAAGTATGTTCTATTGAAAAGAATTATTTTATTTTTACAGCTACTTTGACACATTTGATATTACAAAAAATGTAATGACAGTTCCTAATAGCTTGTTCTCACACCCTGTACATGGAATTTTTGTAACTGGAGAAACAATCCATTTAATTAAAGTAAAAGTTCGGGTTATAAAACTACACATTATTAATAATTTTTTAGTCTTCCTTGGACCAGAAAAAATTATTAGGCACTTGGTAGAGTGGAGAGAGATTCATTTGAGGGATGCTATAACTTCTGGGGCTGTGCTATACGATCCACCGGGCTAGATTGTCCTCCGCGGGTTCTCAACTGCCGTTCGTGTTGCAACAACTGGTGAGCAGCGCGATCCATTTCCTCTTGTGTCATGTCCAAAGCTTCTTGCATCTCTTTCGAAGTGTTTCTTACGAAGTCTGGGTCACAATATTTACCTAGGGGTAAATTATTACACCAAATTATTTTATGCGACCATTCTAATGGGTTAAAAGCAGCTGAAACTCTAATAAAGCGGCGCGACCTACAGGGCAACTTATTACCTAAGCCTTGTTCGGCCAATATACGTCCAACAAGACTTTCAGCCGATCCAACTACCTCGAAAGAAGCTGGTCTTCTTTCCGCTGGGCTTCCCGGCAGTGAATGGGTGAGTCTTTCTGCTCCCACGTGACCGTTAGGTTCAGTGGGAGATGCTGGAACTAAAAATTGCTTCTTAGTCTGACATAATTGACTAAACGTTCACATTTGAAGCTAATTCGAAGCGCTTAATCCAAAGGCCTAAATTGCTACCAGATTAAGTTTAAAGATTAAAATTGAGATTATTGGGTTACAGCCCATCAAACAATCAAACAATTTGCTTTGTTTATGCAACGTCTTTCTTACTGGTATGTGTGAATTTAGGGTTATGTTCTACACATGGATGGCTGGGATAGGCCAAAAATGACCCAAAAGTTGTTGGTGTTGGAATTTTAAATTTCGAAAGCGCTTGAGATGTGTCCGTGATAGCACATTTTTTTAAAAAGGAAAATAATGCGTGCACAATTTTTTTTGAATTCCCTATTAAACTTTAAACGGAAGAATTTGTTTGTGTAGTCACAACCACTCAAGCGCATGCGGGTCTAAGGCATGCAGCGGTCCCACAGAAATCTTTATCAAATACATATTTTTCAAATTTACAAATATGTGTACCGGGTGTCCATTTTTCGAAGATTTTACAGGTTGTCACACTTTCCTACTTTCTCGAGAAACAAAAGATGAGATGCGACCCACAGAATTTTTATAGTTTGTTTGATTTTTGAAATTCGGAATGTTTTTGGAAGCCTTGCATTTTTGAACATCCGTTAAATGTAGGCTTGTTGCCCTTATTTACATAGAATTCAATTGGCATACTCCGAATTTTTCTGTAAATTATATTTTGGAAATAAACCAAACTTATATATTTTTATCCTGTATATTTTTGGATAATACGATTGAGTTTCTCTCTATGGACGTCTTTAATATTAAGCCTAATATTTAAGTTTAAAAAAAAAATAGTTGTTTTTGTTAGTTAGCCATGACAGGTTATTTTAAAATGAAAATAACACAGTCCTGTCATATTGAAAAATTCTTGACCATCTGTCAAAATTCTGCGGTTTGCGTTTTTTGTAATTTGTGTTACAAATTTTAATTTAAAAGTCAAAAAAGTAAGTAAGTAAAAGGTGATTATAAAGAGTTATTATAAAGCCTCATCCACATTTTCTAGACACTGAATATAAGAAACTAGAATGTCGCATTTTCCCAAGTTTTAATTTTTTTGACTTTTAAATTAAAATTTGTAACATAAACAGCAATATTTTGACAGAAGCTTAACAATTTCTGAATATAAAAGGTCAAAACTTATTAGGTTTAATATTAAAAATAATAATGGAGTTTTATGCATTTTTGAGATATTCTTGACAAACGCAATCGTATTATCCAAAAATGTTATAAAAAATATAACTTTGGTTTATTTCTCGAGAATAATTGAAGAAAAATCTGAATTGTGAAAAACATCTCGTATCTCAAAAATCAAAAGGGCTGTGAAAATTCTGTTTGTGCCATCTTTTGTTCCTCGAAAAACTAGCACAGTTTTTCAAAGAAACTTGCACAGGCTGTTGTAATAGTATTTACAAATCTTCTGGATTCCTCCTGCGTCGGTCTTCAGAGCTTCACTGAAACTGGCTGGGTACCTGTTTATATATTGTTTGAGAGGGACGGAGCTACGTTGATGATACTTTTGTTATTTGACCTCATGGTTAAGAACCAGTCCGCGATTATCTTAGCAATTTAAATTCTATACAGCCTAACATACGTTTTACGTTTGAATTAGAAACTAATAATAATCTCCCATTGTAAGATATTCTTATGAATAGAAAATCAGTTCTAACATTGGGTCATTCTGTATACAGAAAACCTACGCACTCAAACCGATACCTTAATGCATTGCCACATCACCATCTGGCCCAAAAATCATCGGTTATCAACTCTCTTGTTTACAGAGCCGTAAAACTATCTTTACCCGAGTCATTGAACCCAGAATTAAAAGACCTTACATCTGCTCTTCTCTCTAATAATTTTCACATTAGAGATATGAAGCGATCCATCACAACTTTCCAAAGGCAACGAGTCTGAAAGCAATGCCACACTTGCCACTCTTCTCTTTCCTTACATTCACACTGACACATCAAAAGTTCTTAAGAAATATAACGTCAAAACTAGATTTACCACTTGTCCAAAAATCTCTCAACATCTTCTATCAACGAAAAATCCGAGAATCTATTTTATAAGCACAAAACATTCTTAACCGTGATACAAGTGCCAGTTTTGAAGAAGTCAACAAGATGATTGGCAAAACATCAGTAAGTTCGATTGATCACTAACCGACAAAGGAGGAATCCAGATTTGTAACTAGTAAGTAGCTCAGTGTCAAGAAATCCGCATCTCTCTGTCTCTAGATGTCATCGAAAAACCGACAGGAATTCAATCAATTGTAATTTAATTGGCTTACAACCCTCAATTGGGAAACTATGTCAGTTTACGGTAGACGAAATTGGATGAACCTAGCTGAAACCGAACCATACCAAACTACCCAAGTCAAACGGTGTGCGGTTTGGGGTTTGTCCAGATGGTTCGCCGAACCATCTGATTCGTGGTGTGCCACTAACGGAGCGGCATTATTGCCAATGGGGCTCACCAACATTTCAGATATAATAGACGTTCCGTTCGCGTATGGGACACTAGACGATTCGCAATTGTATCGATTTCTGTGGCACGTCTATACCGAGGCCGAAGGGAAATTCGGGCAAGGCTAACCTCTGCCGTGGAAGGAAGCCCTATGATTTAGAAGGGAGCAACGCGCATGCCGCCCGTCCGATCCCGATTGGATATCCAAATTTCGCATCGGGTAAAGGCCCATTCCAACGTCGTTGCCGTTGCTACCGCAGGACCAGTTAAGCGGTGCGGGCAAGAACCCTGCGACGGCCATTGCTTGTGCTTGTGCTAGCTTCAGGCCACTTGCGATACGACTAAAGCCGGGCGAAGATGCGCTAGCGTTCTCGGCGGTGGCGGCCACTGGCGATGACGACGAGGACATGCAGCCTCCTCCTAGACCTCCCAGACTGAGTTGAACCCGTCGGGGAGGTGGAGTCGGAGGCATCAACTCCTGGTTGTCGTCCTGCAGGCTAGCGGAAAAACACAACTCACAATTTGGACATGTGCTTTAAAATCGCACCTCGAGTCTCTTGATGTTTACTCGTTTGGAGGAGCTAGGATAAACCTACTTTGCTAACTACAGATTCCGCGCTAAAGTAAACGGTTGCTTCAATTTTTGCAATACATTTCCATTGCAATTTATTAACATTAGTCAATTTTTGCAATATGCGGAAGGGTAAACAAATTAAGGGATCTAGAGAGACTTTTCATTTATTTATTTTTGTAGATGTGCACCATGTGCCAAATAAAACGACCCACTATAGGATCTGGAAACCCATAGGAGATACGAAAAAAAGTTTCGTACAAAACTCTCCTGAAGATTTGAAAATATTATAATTTTGTTGCACAAAAGTGTCCCGTTATTTTAAATGGAACACCCTGTATATATCGCCATTTTTGAAAACCTTGTTCAAATTAAAGGTCACTTTCTTAAGAAATTCCTATTCGAATTTTGCATAGTTTAGGCAGAAATTGAGTTTGTGTCTTTTTTTTTCATATTTTGATTGCCCCATATAAAAGTGTGTTGTGACGTCACTGATCCAGGTATTGCAAGGAAAATCTAACCATAGATCAAGAAGATGATGCACAACTGAATTAGTTTTACAGATGCCTCTCAGATTATACAGGGTGTCCCAAATAGGTGCCGTTTTGGCGAATTCAATTAACAAAATCTCAAGATTTTCAAATGTAACACCCTATATTTTTTATTTAGATATCAATTCTAGGGTAAAATATAAAGTAAGTTGTAATTTATCTGATATTCAAATTTTTCTTCCTTAGAGATATTCGAGGTTTCAGATAACACCCGTATAAATTATTGTTGAATTTAACGCTGCCCACATTAGGGAACTTGTTGGCAATATTAGGAAATAGTAAAGACATGATCCTACTTCTTCTAAAGATATAATGCTCCAGATATACGAATAACTGTGTGTTGGTTTATCTAGGGCTCCAACAAAATTCTTTCTCCTGTTCGATTTTAAAAGACGTTTTATTCTTGACGCTTTTTTGAGCCACCTTTAAAATAATTTCAAATTGTGCATCCCAGTTGTCACAAATTCCTTTTAGAATTGAGAAAATTTCTAGCAGTTTCGAAGATATTCGCAAAAAATCGAAAATTGTTTGTTGTGTTATTTTTCCTACACCTTATTCGAAGAGATGTTTTTAAATACTTTGTCATAGTAATTTTTTGAACTTCACTAGAAGCTGTTACTAAATTTGAAATCTTAGTGCCGCCGACATCATCTTCATTGAACGCAATATGATTTTCAAACCTTTTTAAATGAATGTTTAATTAATGCAATATAAAAGGAAAGAAAACATATCAAAAATAAACTGATTATTAGGAAATAGGGAGGAGTAAACTAAATAATATTTAGAAATAAAATCAAGTTTCGACAGGTTTTCATGTCCAAATTGTGTTGGTGGCGACAAACAAAAACACAATATCACCACAATACGGTTAGCAGAACACATTTCGCAAAAAAAAATCGTTGTTATCTCCAAACCAAACCGAATATAACACGCCACCCTTATGCTCTTACCCTTGTAGTTAGGGTGCAGGAAACCAGATTTACTGAAAATTAAAATATAAACGCTATATATCTATTTGATCATTTTGATATTGAATAGTGGAATTATGCTGCTGTAATTGTTATGCCAATACGCACCAAATGCATATTCGCTTTGTTAAGAGAGTTGATTGAATGTCAAACCATTACTGAAATTGTAAATTAATTAGTCTACTCACTCAATCACTGTGTAGGTATTTTTCTCGGTATCACCATTGTGAAGATTAGTTAACGACCTAAGTGGAATTTCTTCATCCCTATATCTATCTTGATTGTTTAAAGATGTGGCACTGGTTCTGTTTTGAACGACGTTTTTGGTCATGGAAGTAATGTGATTCATCCCTTCCGTAACGGCGCTTTTAATAGAATTGTATGGAAGATAGTCCATGCTTGAAGCCGGAGTAATTTTGATCTGGGTGGAATTCACTTTCAAAGATTTTGCACGGTTGAAACTGTGCCCACGTTTCATTGACGACCAGACACTTCCAAAAAGTGAATGATTTCGCTGGAAATACGATCAACGTAAACTTTCTCATCACCCCAAGTTTCAAAAAGCCTTTGTTAAGCAGTATAAAACTTCCGAAAATGTCCTGCTTTCTTAAACAATAGAAAAGAATTTCTAAATAGGAATTTAAATATACTCGACAACGTCATTTGGTTTGCAAGTTTAAACATGTAAGTAGGAAAAAACATATTTTAAAAATTTGAACTGCAGGAAGTAAAGTTGACCCATTTAAAATACATTAAGGTGGGTTAAAAGTTATGTATTTTTAGACTTATAATGCCTTGAAGCTACAAAAATGAAATTATATCAAAGGTGAATTGAGAAATATGTTTTAAAAAAGCCAAATTCATTGATTTTAGTATTTCCATTCTAAATTATTTATTTCCAAATTTACAAAAAAATGGTAGGGTTAAAAATTATAATTAAAAAACAGCAATTCGAAAATTTTAATTTTCTCAATTTAAAAGAGTTTCAATTTCTCAAATTGTTTAAGATTAATCAAATAAGAAAAATTTAAAATAATGCAAAACAAACATTCGCAAAGGTACATTATTATTACAGCCCCTTTTAACCTATTTAACACATCTTGTATCTCTAATATTTTAAAAGTTATATATTTAAATAGTGGCCACACAAAAACTAAACTAACACAAACTAAACTTTCGTTTGCAGCTCATTTAATTAAAGTTTCATCAAGAATTTAATGGTTATAATAAAATAATCGAAGAATCATGGGAAAAATGGTAAATGAAACTTTTCTTTACTTGTCTAATGGCAAATCGCATTTAAGGTAATGAACTATTAATTATTTAGGATAACCTAGTTTTTTCAAATATCACCCTAGTGGGGAACAGAAACCTTTTATTACCGGTACCCTTTTTGCAACATTTTGACAACAAAATTTTCAAAATTCGTTCAAAAATAAGCTAACAGGAAGAAAAAAACCAGATAAGTAAAAACATTTTTATAAAAACACAATATTACTTAGGTGGTTTTTCTTCGATTTATCACCAAGTCGACATGATTGAATAAGTAGTAATATTTTGTTTTTATAAAAATTTATTTACTTATCTTGTTTTTTCCTTTCTGCGAGGTATTTCTTAACGGATTTTGAAAATTTTGGTGTGAAAATATTGCAAAAAAAGTACCTGTTTTGAAAAGTTTTTGTTGGAACGAGGGTGCTATTTGAAAAAACTAGGTTATCCTAAAAAATCAATAGTTCATTAAATTAAATGCTATTTGCTATTAGACAAGTAAAGAAAAGTTTCCTTTACAATTTTTCAAATGATCAGGTGATTCGGTAAATAGTATTTATGATGGTCACAGCATCTTAGACACAAGTTTCAAGGATTAAATAAAAAAAATTAAAAAAAGAGAATGCTCTCCTGAATCCAAAAATGCAAAAAATATACTTGTTCATTCAGCCTATATTAACCCTTCTAAATTTCAAATCGCTATCTCAAGCCGTTTAAAAGTTGTAGAGTGTTCCCACTTTCTTATGTCACCCGGTATACCATAACGCCAGATCAGTGGCTTTATTGCAATTGTAATATTTTTTTATGAATTAAATCTAAGAAAATGTTCCAAATCGCACACTCCTAAAGATTAAAAATCCAGATTATTAATCATCCAACCTTCGTTGTACCACTATTAACTTTAGAAATTATGTGGCTATGTATATTTTAAATTTATCCTTTTGTAAAGAAATGAATTCAAAAAGTGCTTGAGAAAGATTGCAATACTTCGCAATGTTGTTCATTTATGTCTTAATTGTTAGATAATAAATAATATTTTGCAATGTGGATCATTTTTTGGGTAGTAATGTACAGAATGTACAGTAATGTACAGAAAATAAGTTTTCGTGTCACTAATTAAATCATTTTTTCACTTTTATTGCTAAATTAATATCATTCTGGATCATAGAATAATATCCAACTCACGCGGTGCATTGGTTCCGGATTATCGTCCACGAGTTCGTCGAGATTTCCGGAAATAGCACGCTTCAGCTCCGGTCCTGCTTCGTGTAACGTTCTCAAACCAGCTTGAAGCGTAACGGTATTGTGTTGCTCTTTGTCCACCTCCTTTAATTCTTGCTCTTTTCTTTTCTTGAACCGTCTGAAGTAGTCTTGAATGAGGAAAGTGGCGTAAAATTTCCCGACTGTCACTTCGTCGTCTACTCCTGGCGGAGGAACCACTTGGTCGAGCAACTTCGGACTGGTCCTCTTCCAAATTTTTTTAATAACCGCTCGCAATTCGGCGTTCGCTTCGTCTATATTGCCTTCGGTTTTAATTCTGAGTGAAGTCCGAACAACCGCGAATAAAGTAGCGTTAAAAAGCACAGTTCCGTCACTATTTAATGGCATGTTCATGGACACTAAACGCTTACAAGCCACCCGATGAGGGCAAAGCTTACCGAAACCTAACGGGGGTGAAATTTTACGAAGAAGTGTTACGACATCTAAATGTTTAATGCGACCCTTCGCGTCTGGATCGTATTCGCTCCATAACCTTATAAATTCGTCAAGATGGTGGGGACCCAAAATAGACCAATCTCTTGTTAGATAATCGAAATTGTCCATTATAACTGCTACGAATAAATTAATAATCTGCAATCGAAAAAATGATTCGGTCAATATTGAACAAACACTGTAACGACTCATCCATAAATTACGTCAAAAATTATTAAGTTTCGTCGTAATGTTTGTGATTTCACAAAAAAAAATGTTGCTCCTATCAGCAATGTGTTTGACGTCCAGTAGCTACAAAAATCATGACGAAGACTGTAATTTTTTACAGTGATTATTTGTGGTGCTTATTTTGAGAGTTCATGCGTCAAATATTATATTGTGATAACACTTTAAGTCTAGCAATAAAAGGAAGTATCTCGTGTCCCGTTCACGACGGATCCCTTAAAGAAAGTTTTTAAAAATCGTATAATCAGATTTGGAAAAGTATTTGTAGTTTCTAAGCTACGACGGATAATTGAAAAATTGCTTAATATGAAAGATATTTTGATTTTTCATAGCAAGTTCTTACTAAAAGCAAAATGATGCATTGAGAATTTGAATTCAAATTTTTGTTTATTCAGGACTGTCATCAGCATCATAATCTTAAATATAATTTTTCGAATATTTTATATCCGATTTATTTTTGTTGTATTCAGTTTACATTTTATGTTCACAATGTTTTAACTCCCGCTAGCTTTTATATTTTTTATTAAATTATTTTGTTTTCTGATATACTTATTAATTTATGATGATTTATATTTATAAAAATTAAGTAAATTAACATTAAATTTCACAAAATTCTGTAGATAACAATAACATAACTTAAACCACAAAATGAATGATAATTTAGTGTTAATTCATAATAAATAATAACAATGCAATGAAAAAATCTTTAAAAAGTATGTTTCATATATTAAGGAAGATTTCTAGAATCTCCAACTTTTCAGTATTGCATCGTAGCTTGGAAACTGCATGTACTATTCAGAAAATAATTATAGCATTTTTGGAGTCTCAAAAAGTAAGACAGTAATGTGCGAACGACATCTTTGTATCTTTCATAATCGAACATCAAAAAAACATTTTAACTATCGAAAAACTTTTTCAATAAAGCCATTAGTTTCACCCTCTTTAATAACAATATATTACCGCTAAAATTTGGAATATTCAGTGGTTAATTATTCATCCTAAATAATATTGTGTAGTAAATATTATTTATTAATCAAATTGGATATAATAACCCGATTAAATTGTTCATAATTATTTATATTGTTCAAAATATCCGTTATCCAATTAGAACCAGTTTCTCTAATAAATATATCTATAATTCAGAATTTCCAAAATAAGTAAAATTGCTTTTTATAATCAGCAAAATTTATTAATCAGTCAAATTGATACCAAAAATATTCACGTCTTACCAAAAATGAACACAGCACGTAGAAAGAAATGAAATACGGGTAAGCCGTATCCGAACCGCATAAACGCCATTCTTTGGGATCGAGCCTTTTATCACATTTAGCCCTTTCGGTATCAGCGCAATCCATCATAATTTCTTGCCAGGCTTCGCCTAAAATCCCACACGAATTGTTAATAACTTTAACTGTGGCCATTTGTTTACTGGCGTTTATACCTGTGGCAGAACGAAACAACACCAAAACTGCTTGAAAGAACGACGCAAAGTTATTATTTCTCGTTATGGACGAGTCAGAGTTTAGATCGTTACTTTCTATTTTCCCAAACATCTAGAAACAACATGGCTAATGGAAACAAGTCAAAGGGCATTTTAATGGCGAGTTCGTTAATCCAAGTGAAATACACCAAGTGGACCATGAAGATCTTCTTGCCGACTGTGCCTCATTAATTTGACAAGCATAATCAGAATGCACGGATAAACTTATTATTATTGCAAAAAGAAAGGTAAAGGTTAATATGTACGTGTGTATAATTCCTATTTATAAAATTTAATTAATTCCAGCTTTTTCAATAATATTTAACTTACAAACTGATTCCTAAAAATGCAACTGGAGTATTTCATCGAAAAATTTGGGTTGGGTATAGTCGCCCCAAAACTATAAGAGAGAAGTTATTCAATAATTTGCAGTAAGATATTCATGCCAGACTGGATATATTTCATTCCTTTGTCACCAAATCGTCAAGTTCAGACAATTAAGGAATTAACTACTCACTTGCATTCCAATTACCGCGTAGATAAAGAACAACATGACGATCAGGAGAGCTACATACGGCAAGGCTTGGAATGACTTGAAGAAAGTCCACAAAAGCGTTCTTATACCTTCTCCTCTACTTAGGAGTTTTATAAGTCTCATTACTCGGAACAGTCGAAAGAAATTGCCGGAAAACTTGATTTTCTTTTGGCCGTGCGGCTAGAAATAAAACGCAGGATTACAGCAATCACTGTAGCCGACAGCATTGTTCTTGATTTATCACTTACTGTGAAATCTTGGTAAACGATGTCGATAAAACTTCCGAGGACGATTACAAAGTCGAAACCATTCCAGGCGTCTCCAAAATAATTCTGTTGGCAACATAGATTTATTTTCTATTAGAGATAATCGATTATTTGTGTACGTAAATAACGTTAAAATGTAAAAATGTATAACCATCTGCATCGCTTTCCTAATCCATAAAAGCCAATGGTGGAATATTTTTTTAAAATACCATCAGAAAAATAAAATTGATTACAAAATCTTTTATAAATTTTATAAACTATACACGTTTTCCCGTATATGTTTGCTCCCTAATCGACAAAAGCCAAGGAAGAAATGCATTCAAACACCGAATTTTTTTGTTTTTTACAGAACTCAACAATACCAAAATGTGTAATTTGTAAATTGAAATTTGTATTGATCTCTTACATTATCATTCAAAATTTTATAATAAAGATATTAAAGTCCTTTAAAACAAGACTTAGTTTTGCAGTGTGCCAAGTATTTTTTCTGTTTAAACAATAAAAAAATATATTCTCATTTGACTCTGTTAATATATTAATTATTAGATAAAATTTAATAAAATCTGCACAGCGTCTACTTACAAGCAATGGCAAATTACAAATTTTAATGGGTAACCCTGAAAACAATGAATCGAATGATCGAATGTTTAATTTAATTTCTAAAAGCATATTAGTGAAAAGGTTTTTATAATTATATGTATTATTGTATTGTTCCTTATTCCATTATTATTATTATCATTTAAATACCTCTAAAAGACTTTCTAAATAGTAAATAATAAAAGCAGCTTTGGTGGTAGAAGTTTTTTAATTGCTTTATTTGTAAAATCGATTTTGTAGGAAAAACCACGTACATAATTAAAAGTTTTAAACCGACGACGTAAAAATACGACATTTTAAGAAATAACGTTTTCGACGTACCTCAACTTTTATCTGTAAATAAAAGTAACGAAATAGTGAAGTGGATGCACAAAGCAAACTCGTTTCTTCCTATAAGAGGTTGGTTTTTAAAAAGTTTTACTATAAACGGAATTCCTTCAGCGTTGGATTTTCACTAGAGGCACTAAGGGCTCAGATATTTTTTGCGATATCAAAGTGTATTACAAAACTTTTTATAAATAAAAATCGAATCAATAACTGCCAAATTTTTCATACGTTTTTAAGTTGCAAAGTATTCCGTTCCGATATTCCTTATTTATAGAATATGGAGCCTGCGCTAAAGGTAAATCCAGCACTGCTTAGGTGTATCGAACACTTAAATGGGTGATTAACCAACCTTTGCCCTAAAAGCGGCCAGCTTGAAGACAAATTCCATTGCGAAAACGGCCGTGAAGATCATGTTCAAGTAATCGAGAATATTGCCGTAATAATCAGGTTGTCCGTGAAACTTCATAGCCAGAGTGATTGTATTAATGATGATCAACGTGAATATCGCATATTCAAATGGTTTCGAAGTGACAAACCACCACACTTTGTATTGAATGCGGTGTTTCGGAATGTATCGTCTGACTGGTTTCGCTTTCAACGCGAATTCGATGCAGTTGCGTTGATTTTTATCTAATTCGCAATTTTTATATTCTTGTTCACCCTCGTTCTGGAATGTGACGATAACGAAACCAACGAAAATATTAACCATAAAAAACGCGATAATAATAATGTATATAATATAGTATGTAGCTACGATGGGGCGGTAATTGTGTATTGGTCCTTTGTTTTCTTCGTTTGAGTCTATAGAAACGTACAACAACCCCGGCCAACCCTCAAATGTCGATACAGTAAACAACGTTAACATAGCTTTGGCGACATTGTCAAAGTGAAATCTATTTGGTTCCCATTCTCTATTCTTCATCTCTGGTTTATTAATATCGCCTTCAACGTACACCAAGTAAGTTCCACTGAAATAATATTAATCGATATTCTAGTTGCTTTCGATTGAACTAACAAACATACTTGCATTCAGCGGCGGTGAGCTTTGAACCGTCGGTACAGTGCGAAAACTTTCCCTACACACGAGAAATCGTTTTAAAAGTTTGGAAATTAAATAAATATACATGCGGAGTGAAGATAAAAAATCCAGAAGATGACAAAACAATCGAAAATGTGTAAGTATCATGCAAGATTCGACATCAGATCCGTTTAAAACTGTTGACGTACTACGATCACTTGTAGTCATAACTAGTAAATAAATATGAAGAACATAGAAACATTTGATCGCACCCAGTAATCTAATATCAAAGTGATTATTAATAAACTGTTAAAAATCTCTGAATGTGCATTCAACATCGCCAAATCAATTATCGTAGGCCTGCAAAGTGTCTCGTAAGCATTTTGCTCGATCACCAAATAAATGGTGCTCCATTGACGTGCCATCAGCTGAAAGCTTACCAGCTATACTATTCCAAGATCGCATTGCATTGCACATTCAAGTAGATCCGATCAAAGTATAACATCTCATCGCATCTACAGTGCCGACAAAACATACAGACGGCAGGCTAAGAACAAATAACAGAAATTTATAGAATTTTTGCGACAACTCAGCACGATCATCATTTATACAAGGCGGAACCATTTAAATCCGATATAAGAATGCAATCGAAATATTTTCTAAGAAAAAATGTTTCACTTCTGCCAGACCTGTTTGCGTTTACCATTATATTTTTTTAATAATCCTACAAGCTGTCAACTATAATAAGTTTTTAAATATTGATCATTGGGCTCTTTTCTATAATACATATTTACCATTGTGCGTGAGATATCCGTAGCAATGTTCTAAACAAGAAACTCCCATGAAATATGAAATAATTAATAATGAAATTCTTTGTGATTTATACTCCGAAAAGGATTTTCAAAGCTCAAAAATAACTACCTAGCGGCCATTTAATCGGAACAACCTTCGATAGAGTAAATATCTGCTTTGCGAAAAAGAGAGAGCTCGTAATTTACAATCGAAGGACCAATATCCCTTATTTAATTTGCTCCACGATTTAATGAGATTTTGTTTAAATATTTATTCTATAAAAATAATTTACATCGTTTTATTTTTTTGCCGCTGTTGTGGGTAGTAAAATGAATATGTTTAAATATAGTGCGTAAAACGAGAGTTGATAAAGAGACTAGTACATCGTTGTTTGTACAGGGTGTATTACTGGTAGTTCGATTTAAATTTGAAAATAAACCAAGAAGCTTTTATTTAAATTATTTTCAACAATAGATTTGGGCAAGTGGCACGTCTCTGTTTCTTCTATAATTTATTTATTCCCAATATTCTCTTTCCCTACATTTTTCCTTCTTATGCATATTTTAACCATGGGGCTTACCACGATCTAAAGTTATATGGTACTGTCAACGCCCTTACTGAGCAAATATTCCAAGTCGATTTGAATATATTAAATTGACACTGGTATAACAATAAATTGTACTAGTCGTTAATTATTTTTTCGAAGAAAAAAAAAACTTTTACTTTTACACTGAATAACGTGAGCCTAAAATATGTCAACAGCGAAAGAGGTGACATCACCTTAGATGTTTACTTATGATTTGATGCACATATTACAATCGTTGCCCTACACGCCAATTTGAGAACTTATCTTATCTTATTGAAAAAGGGCAATGAAGACTTTTAAATGTTTTAAATTAAAGATAAAATAGCTATAGATAGTGTTGGGACTGTTCAATTGACCACTTCTTAACTGACTAGTCAAAAAATGTTTTAAATAAGATCTCACAATTGTAGAGTGCTCTCTATTATTATTTAATAATAACATGTATTTTATAATAAATTATTATTCAATTGTGATGTCCAATTTTCAAGGAATGTCCGAATACGATACTTGTCGATTCGGGGAATCCCAATAATAATATCTACTCCATGCAATATAAGGAAATAAATACAAATTTCATGGTATTTTTAAAATTATTTCGCTCAATTGACACGAAATAATTGGACCGGTCAATTCCTCAACCCTACAATATAATGAAACTTTTATTTCAATGATAAAATACTTTTTGTGACCTCCTTATAATTCAACCGATCAAGAGTAAGGCGAAGGTTCGGTATACAGGTATATCAAAATTGAGTACCAATTTGAGTACGGTTCTCACATTACAAAAATTATTAGTACCAATTTAGAAAGTTATATCATTTAGTATTCTCACTCATTAATACGTAAGATTGTAAACGTAAATGATTACAATGAACAAACGAATGCGACGAGTGGAACCATTATCATCCCCATCCCTTTTACCAGCACAAAAGTAAGTGCAACTAGCAATGGATTCATAATTGCTACGTGGGCAGATTTAAGCTTTGGTTATTTTTGTCTGCAGGGTTTTCGGCACTTAAAATGCCTAATATTACTTCCGAACACCCTGTATAACTCGGATATGATTCTACCTTGACGTATTATATACGGGTTGTCGCAAAAATCCGGATGCTGATTGTGAGCGTGGTCTGTGAGCTGAGGGCGGCGTAACCTACACATGCCGCTATTCAGCTACAACAGAACATGCACATCTACCGACAAGTGCAGCTAGAAGCCTGTAGATTTACCTTGAAGAGCTGCACTCCGATCACAGCGAACATGAACTGCAGGAGGTAGGTAACCAGCATGATATTGCCGATCGTCTTAATGGCTACTATCACGCATTTCACTACATACTAGCCATAGGAAGATTCGGCATGAAGGAATGAAACAAACGAAATAGTCAGTAAAGTAAAGAAAATCCAAGCTAAGGCTAAAGACACGGTATATATGGTGGGGCAACGCGCAGCCGTCTGAAACGTCAAATGCACCCTGGGTCGGAAACCGCGGTACAGCGGCGGCGGTGCCCTACCCTAGATATGACTACAAGTGCGGTTCTTGAGGATCGGACTTTTGGCGCTGGAATAGGCGACATACACCTGCCGTCGCTGGGCCACAGCGCAGCGCAGCGCATGCGCACAGATGTCAGCGGATCATGCGGGTTAGTAGGCCTAAGCCAGAGGCCGACGAGCCCCACGGGGGTTACGATTGTCGATTGCTGCAGTTGGGTACCCATAGGTGCATTTGCTTGGACAACAACGGACTGCTGGTGCCTACCTTAAACAACTGGACTCCGATTACCGCGAACATGAACTGTAGCAGACAAGTAACCAGCACTATGTTGCCGATGGTCTTTACCGCTACAATCACGCACTGGACTACATGCTAGGACAGATATCAGTAAGTCACTTATTCGAAGCTGGCGAGTGCCAGTTGCGGGACCTCCCCATTACCTAATTGTACAGCGACGTACGAACCAAGTACACCACCCAGGTGGTGATACGTACCTTTAATCCTTTGGCCCGGTTTATCGCTCTCAGCGGTCTCAACACACGCAAAACTCGCAAAATCTTCACCACCGACATCGCACTCTGGCTAAAAATCGGAAAATTGTTAAACGTTGTTGATCCGTCCTCTCAACCAGCCCTTCCAATTTAACCGCCGATTCACCCAAAACAAGTCTCATAACGCCCGACGCCGACGTCGAGGGTTCAGTCGACCATATAATGAATTGTTTTCGATAGCGAGTGGCACAAGTCCAAAAATCATCAATACTTGTTTTTAGCCTCGCGGTCTACGAGATTTAAAATCGCCATGTTATAAAATACGTTCGATTGTAATTTGTTTAACGAACTTATTCCAATCCGAATCAACGGGGTGTAGCGGTTTATCAACGAACACGAAAAATTGCTTTGTTTAAAAAAATAAAAAATCGCCAGAGATTATTTTTCGTCTGACGAATCTCTAGTCATCCAAACGGATTGTTGAGTATTTAAAAAAAACGACTATTTTACAATATGTTAGATATTTTTTTTGGACGTAGAATCTTCAGCCAAGCGAACCTAAACTTTTGTTGCTTTATATGAAACCTTGCCTTTTATTAAGATTTTATTTGTTTGTCAATTACTTGCCATTTTGTAAAAGCAACATTTTCGGTTTGCTCACGCCGTCTCGATAAATCTATAAAACTTTGGTTCTCCCCATTTTTCACTATTCGGATATCGTATACACTCGTAGAGCATTGAACTCATCTATATAAATATGATCGAACGTATATGAAGTTCATAACGACTAGTTCGTGTGCATATGGCAAACTTGGCTTTAACATGAAACATAATATTGAGCGGGTTTAATTTAAACAATTTTCGATGGAATTTTCATATCGCTGTGGACTTACTCTGTATATTGGAATCGATTCTTTACTTTTTTCCAAAATTTTTCGAATTTTTATTATTAAATCGCTTGTTGTTCTTATTACTGTTACAGACGAACTAGAGTCCGGTGAAGTTTCTAATCGATAACGTTCCAATTTCATTACAATAAGAACCTTTTAGAATGATTTGTTAATGCCTACATGGGCTACACTCGATCCCCGATAGATATGTCAGTTCGAACTGACAGTTCCTCGCACAAACGTCAATACAGGGTGTCTCATAATTAATGATACACAGTAAACCTGCAGATTCTTTGGGCAAAAGTATTACGAGTTGGCTACGTTTAGTTTAGTCAATATGTTTTAAAGAATTATGGGGAAACTGCTGTTAAAAACTTATTTCTGTACTTATGAAAAAATCAGTTAGATTTTTAAAACTTTAATTTTCTACCAATATATTATGCATGTAAACCATTGCTTTAATGTATCATTTCAATTAATATTTTGCAAAGTCCACTTTTAAATACAAAAATCGTAAAAACGCTGTTCTAAGTAAAAGCAATATTTTTAATAAAAATGTAAACAATTACATTAATTTAGAAAGAAGTTATGATTGTTTATAGAAAAAAATTAAAATAATGTTACGCAAAAATATTGTTACTAAATAAGCTAAGAAGAAAAATCGAGAGTTAACTTTTTTTTGGATCCTTTATCCCGCTTGTTATCAATAAAACAAAATTTAGCCAAACCTTATTGTTATTACCCAAGGAAACTGTAGTTTATTTAATAGAAGTGGGAGTAAAATGATAAAATACATTTGATAAAGACACGGTGTTGTCGAAACAATTGTCATGTAAAAATATTTAATGGCTTGAAAACTGAACTTTTAGTTCTTATTTGTTTTGATAAATGGATTTTCATCAAGTAAAAGCCACCTCAGTTCAAAGTAAAAAATGAAAAATAACGAATACCTACCTAAATTATACATGTAATTAAATATGGGAAAATCAATACAAATTGAAAAAGTCAAAAGGATAATGAAAAATCGAACGGTAACAAATTGAATGAGAAACTATAATGAAAATGAAAATAAAATTATGTTGTAATAACAAGCTTGTTTTGGAATGTAATTGTATTAAATTTATTAGCCATTGGTTTGTCATGATCAGGTACAGTTTAGTGTAGTTCTGGATACGTTTTCTTGGTTGTGTTTTTATCATTGCTGGGGATAGTTTGACACATTCGAGAATTTATTTTTTTTGTCGTACTTTTTAAGCTAGCCATATTTTTGCATTAGCAGTGAATGAATTCTCTATCTCTCTTGACTTAGCAGCCATTTGTTTAGTCGAGATTTTAACAAAGTTAACGAATTTATATTTTTGATTTCAATCGGTAGCTCACTGTGGATATTTTGGCTTAAGTACAAAAAGAATCTTTGTCCTAGTGAGGTGTTGGTTTGAGGAAGGTAACCTGTTACTACTTTGTGTCTGGTGTTATGATTATACTTTACGGTTTTAACGTGTCTTTTTTTATATTGTCGCATTGCTATACTTTGCGCAAAAAGTTGATGAATATCTAAAACTATAAATATATTTGTTTAAATAAACGTATATTTTGACATTTTATCCTAATTTATTCTTATGTAATATTATTATATTTAATTTTATTTCGCTTAACGTATTGTTATTGTCAGGGCTGAATATTGTTATTATTATTATCAAAAAAATGCAAATTACTGAATACGAAAATAAGTAAACCTTGTGTAAATGTTAGTAGGCCATTAAAATGTTTTGATCACAAAGGATGAATGACAATAAAGTAATCTGAACTTTTTTAATATATTGTATAATTTTAGGGAAGAACATTTCAGTGTAAATGTTATTTTTATAATATTACAAAATTGTTGAAAGCGTATAAAAAGTTCAATTTAATTTCAAAAATCTATATATCGTTTGATTTGGCTTGTACCTCAAAACTTATACTTTAAAAAAAGAACTAAGTACGCAGCTGAATTTTCGATTCAATGGCCAAAGAGGAAGTCGTCAATTATGCCAAAAATCTCTGGTAGCTGCTGCAAATTAGTTTGTCCAATTTTGTTTAACATTACTAATTTTTGTATTTCATTCCAATTTTTGGCAAAAAAATTTATAACAATAATAATAACATGTTAACTGGAATAAAGTTATGATAGAAGACAAGATATTTTTGGAATAGTTAAAATATACCTTTATTTAACAAAATATATTGAAACAATTATATTTTTGAAAACTTTAAACGTTAGCTAGTATTTTAAATATTACATCTGGGTATGCCGCTGTATTCTGCGTTTTCATCCCTTTACGATACAGGATGTTTAAAATAAAAGTCAACTAAAATGGTCAAATTTTTGGTTTTCCCGCCAGCTACTATCGTTTTGACAACGGCATCTTTTTTTTTTTCGCGAAAACGCAGTATTGCGAAAACCGCATCTCTCTAATAACAAAGATACCCCGCAAACAATAACGAAAAATGGGCACACTGTGTCGTGCGTTCAATTTATCTTGATAACATTTAATTTAGTTAGTAACCAAGTTTTTGAAGTATAAAGCAAAACACTATATATTGTCCGACATATAAGCCTACGTCATATTTTTTAAATGGAACACCCTGTATATTATATATGTGTTTAATGGAATATCTTATTCCGATTCCAATGATAACACACTTTATATTTCAGTCCACTCGCTTTTGACAAATCGGCAGAAATAGGAAATTTTATTTAAAAAAAGTGCCGGGACTGACTGCAGCAACAATAATTATTTACTAATTAAAGCAGAACAAAAACACTAAAAATGACAAGGCACACTAAAGCAAAACATACTTTAACTATTCTAAATACTGCTGTATGTGACCACCATTTTCCTGAACACATTTCTCATACACTCTAATTGTATGATGGTGTCTTACACTTAGTAACGTTTCCGGGTTGTCTTTTAACTGACTGATTGCCTCTGAAATCCTTTGTCGAAGTTCCAGCACATTATTACAAGGAGTTCTGTGCACGTGACTTTTTACGTGTCCCCAAAAGAAAAAATCCATTAAAGTTAAGTCGGGGCTACCATGGCCAATCCATTCACCGTTCCCTATCCAGCCCCTGGATATTCCGTGTTAAGAAAATTTTTAACTTGCACAACATTGTGAGGGCATCATCTTGCTGCCATATAATCAGCGCTGATATATTTCGAGGTAAATCTTCTACATATTGTTCAATTTTTTGCTCTGAGAGTTGCAAATAATGATCTATATCGGACCCAAAATATACCCATCTATGACACCACACCGTACATTAATCGATTGGTAATCTTGGGTTTTTATTTCGTGTATTTGTCTAGGATCATTTAAAGACCAATATAGCGTATTTTGTTTATTTCAACCCTTTCTTGAAGTGAACGAAATTTCATCAGTCCATAAAATGTTTTTCAAAAAATTATTAATCTCATGTCTATTTAACAAATCCAAACAAAACTGCATCCTTCTTTGACATTGTTCTGCACTTAGTTTTTGAGTTTTTTTGAGTAAGTTGATCCCCGAGAAATACTGGCCTCTTCATATAGTAACAGAGGAAGCTGGATGTGCTTCATAGTATCCTAATATGTTTGCCTTATTTTCTTCATTTAAAACGTTATGATGGCTAGCAGATCCCTACTCTCTCGATTGAGACCTTGATGACCCTCGTATGATCATTTCTTCGCCTGCTGGTTAGTGTTTTGTAATAAAGTGCGAGAAATGCATGTAATTTTGTGCGAAACTCAGTGAAACCGCGACAGAAACTTATGAAAAAGTGCTTAAAGCGTATGATAGGGATGCCCTGAGTGGTACTCAGGTGATTCGGTGGCATCCTGATTTTAAAAATGGCCGTGAAGACCGGCGACTAACCATTCGAATGTTGGCTGACGAGTTCAAGATTAACCGATTTTTGAATTTTGTCGCATTACTTAATTGTTAGACCTCGTACTTGAAGCATATCACTCCTTTCACGGATGCTAAATTCGCGAAAAACCATTTTAACAACTTGGACAATGATTATTCAGCCATCAACGTTTTTTATTAATACGTCAAACATTTTTTCAGTTGTCAAAAACAAGTGGACTAAAATATAAAGTGTGTTACATCATTGTAATCAGATTAAGATATTCTATTAAACACATATATATAAAAAACACATTAAAAAATATGATATAGGCGTATATGTCAGAGATGTTTTGTTTTATACGTCACTTGCAAAAAATTTGGCTACTAACCCTACATTTTGTTTACCTTCATGTTTCTAAAAACAAAAAAGTTACGGCCAATTAAAATGTTATCAAGATAAATGGAACGCACGGTACATCCGGCCGCAGGCCTTTAAGCCGACTGATCAGTTCGAACTATCAGGCCTGCCGCATCGTACTTAGCCGGCTTTAGCCGTCACCGGAAAGTCGGGAGCCAGCCACGTGCTCTGGAATAAAGTTTTAACCATTTGAATTTCATCGATCGCGCGATTTAGTTAACGGGCTCATTCGAAACATCTAAAGCGGAAGGGCCGGTTGCCGGAATGAGAAAAAGTACGGAATTGAACATCGCGATTAATTTACCTGTTGACAATGGACATGACTGATACGCAGACGACGACCAGGTCCAAAACGTTAAACGCGGACCTGAAGAAGGCACCTTTGTGTAAGATGCAACCGTAAGAAATAGTTTTTAGTAGCAGTTCGACGGAAAAGATGAACGTGAAAATATAATCGAACTTCAACAATATCTAAAATAAAACGTATGGTTTTGAAAAATGCAATCCGCGTCAATATGTTTTTGTACTTGCTTCGGTTTTAGTACTGTTTTTTTCCGGAATCGGGTCTTCGAGTGCTAAAAACGCCGACGACGCCAGAATGCAAACCAAAATTATATTTCCGAAGTACGAATGATTGCACAACCAGTGGCACATTACCCTGAACCTTGAAAGGAAAACCGTCGTTACGTTTTTGACTGAGCGAACGGGCTTGGTGATACCACAATTCCGTATAATATACTTTATGACAGCTACACATTCTTTTCCAAAATCCAAACGAAAAACCAAAAATAAGATGTCTCACTGGCGATTCAATCGAAACACACTATAGGGCTAAAATTCAAAGTAAAAAAAACAACTACTCGAGCTGGGTGGGAGAAGGGGGGCACCATAAAATAACAAAAGAAACCAGTGCAGAACCACATTACAGTGTCGGTACGGGTTGCAAGCAAACACTGTCTACCACATTTCACCTGTTCGTAGGAGAAAATACGAAGAAGGAAGTTGCTGGTGGTATTGGAAGTTTCTGCGAGGTTTGTTTTATTTCGGACATGCGCCGTGGTCGCGCCCCAACCCCGTTATCGACAACTCCATCTGTAATATTACACAACCGCACTCGTTACAATGTGTATGGGTTTAACATAGCTGCAGAAGTACTCGGTTACGATTCCAGCCCGTGATTCGTTCGGAAATAAATTTAGAAAAACTAAAGCTGCTACCGCTGCTGACGAAGTTCTCCGCTTCTCCGCTACTGCCCCGCCGCTTCCACCTAGAATCGCACAAACATCTAATGCGCCTATAAAAGGTTCTAAACGAATCATTTCTGGGGCATTTGGAATCACTGATTAACGCGATTCGATCAAAATAAGTTCACGAAAAATTCCGATTCTGCAGCTATGCCCCGTTCGCAGAGGCGTACCTGTTTTTATAAGAAAAAATAAAGAAAGCACTGCCTTTCGGTATCGGTCGGACTTTCTTTACGATCGTGACTTCTGAGAGTCGACGAGGTCTAGCTGACTCTTTCGGAACGACCACCATGTCGTCGTCTATGTCATACTCCTCTGAAAATGATCTTCGTCGTTTTGTGATTCTCAACAAATATATTTCGCCTTGCGCCTATATATTCATAAAGAGCAAATAAAACGGTATCGTTTGAGTCTTACCCTCGTTTTGCTCTTGTTCGGCTTCGATTGCGATTTTTGTGTGGGATTCGGCTTCCTCGTCGTGTCCAGATCTAGAATTCAATCAAGCGTAATGGTAAAAATTACATCAAAGCCCTTTATCGACCTTTCCGAATATTGACCGTCATCGATTTCTTCCTCTTCGATGCTGTGTTCTTCTTCCTCCTCGACCTCTTCTTCTTCTTCTTCTTCCTGATTCGGAGACGGACTCTTCGACGTGTTTTCCTCTTGTTGTTGCTGCTGCTGCTGTTGCTGCTCCTCTTCTTCCTTCTCTATCGCTGTTAACGATTCCGCGTCGGCTAAGTTATCAACGGCGATGGCCAAGAACACATTCAGCAGAATATCTAACGGCAGAGTTAAAGGCAACCTAGACCGATATAGAATAATTTAATTTAATTCAATCGAAAAGGATACAGTTGCCACATATAAAGAGAATTATGTAATATATACAGGCTAAAGCACCAAAACCCTTGACTCCGCCATAAGCCTCTATTCCATTATACATAACAACGTTCCAATCTTCGCCGGTTAATATCTGAAAGAACAATTTGATTTAATCGGGGACTGTCATTTTAACCTATTTTGATCTATTTGGCCAAAATATACATATATTATAATTACCTGAAAAACAGTTAGTAAACTCTGCCAAAAGCTATCGAAATTGTATCTGCTCTTTTCCTCGAACTTCTTATTAAATCGTCCGCCAAAAACCTGCATTCCCAATAAGGCAAAGATAACAATGAACAAAAATAGTAGAAGTAACAAAGATGCTATCGATTGGATAGAGTTTAACAACGACGCTACCAAATTGGATAGCGACCTCCAATATCTGGAAAAAAATAGAATCCGGCGAAATTCGATTCGAGATCACGATGAGTGCGACTCACTTTGTAACTTTAAATACTCTCAATAATCTAACGCAACGTAACACGGATATACCTAAAGGAGTCATAACGTTGGTATGAGTTAAAACCATTTCAGTTATGCTGCCGATAACAACGAAACAATCGAAACGATTAAATAAAGATACGAAATAACCCTAAAACGGAATAACTTCAGTAAACGCTAAGGACCGGAAAATTAGGACTTACTTGGAAACCTAAGCTGTACATTTTTAACAACATCTCTAGGGTGAATAGGGCGATAAAAAACATGTTCGTATATTCTGAAAGCAAACGCATCGTCAATTTTCCATTTTTTCAATGGGAACTGAATCTCGTACCTTGAAAATCATCTAACCAGTGCGGTTGGTCGTAATGTTCCGTCGCTAATACGCCGGTGTTCAAAAATACTAAAACAATAATAAGCCAATAGAAGGTTTGCGATTTCACCGCTTTTCTGCAAGCCCTCCTCATCCTCCTATTAACTCGGTCAAAATCTTTCTTCTTTTTACTAAACCACGAATCTTGCTGAAACTCTTCCTCCCCTAACTGATCCGTGGAGGCCATTTCGTTGGTCATCGTGTTCCGTACTTCTTGGTTTTGTTGGTCTTCCCCTTCTGGTTCGATATCCTCCGCTTGCGTTATCCAATCTAAATAGCCCCTCAGATCTTCTTCGAGCTGCTGCTTTTCCCGGAGCTTATGAAAATCGCCTCTGGCTTTCGCCTTTTCTCTTTCTTTGGAAAACTCTCCGCTTAAAACACCAAGAATCAAGTTCATTACGAAAAATGCCCCTAATATAACCATCGACACGAAATATGACCATTGCCATTCTCTACCTAGTGCGTCTTGTATCTAAAAAGTAACGTCAGTTGTAATGAAATTATTTACCCCCGTAATTGGTGTAAATACATTATAAAGCACGTCGGTCCAGCCTTCTAAAGTAATACACTGAAACACGGTCAACATCGCTAAACCAAAATTATCAAAATTTGTAATGCCGGCGCTGGGACCTTCGTATTCAAACCCGCAATCATATTTCGGCCCTATCTGGCGGCAATTAAATCCGTCGCCACAAGGGTGTGGATCTTCCATTGCTTCCATCACACCTTAAAACACATTTTTAAATGCAGACCACCAACTTTAGGATGTACGTTTTTCTAGGAAAAACCGGAACAAAATTTAGGGGAAGTGACTAAAGCAATGTGTGAAAATAGATCGTAATTCCTTTTTAAATGTCAATCGTATGAATTAAATTGATGAATCGCAGATCAAAATAATTTAGTGTCAGCACGGTGAAAATCCAATAAAAATTATCTCACTTTAAAATTTCCCATTTTTCCAAAAGTATTGGTTGGTTTCCTGGTTTAAGTGTTTATGTTACGTAAGATTAATTTGTAATAAAACTTTAACAAGGAAATTAAAAAAAAACTTACCGTCACTATTATTGGTATAACAAGTCTTGTGCATTTGTCCTGAGAATAACTCTAATCCGATAATCGCATAAATAATAATAACAAACAATACTAAAAGGGCAATATGTAATAAAGGCACCATGGCGCGAAGAATAGAATTTAATACAACTTGCAAGCCTGAAAACAAACGAAAACACATTAATTCCGACGACACCTGAAATTAAATGGGCAATAATACCAAAAGGCTCATCCAAATTTGAGATTTTAGTTTTCATTAATTTTGGATACAAATCGAACCAGTTACCTCTTAATTCTTAAAATGTAAAACGCTGTTGTTAAGTGCGTAAACTAACCATATTGCTTGTAGATCAGATAATTCAAACACTAGATTCAACTAGCTACACCAATCGTTGTGGGGTATAATCAGAGAGAGAAACCTACATAAAGTTCTATCACAAAAGATCATTTGGGAAGCAGCGATAGCGATAGACAGGTAGAAATGAAAACGATAAAATTTAAGCAGTGATCAACTTTAAAAGTGACGTTAGTTCCGGTCAAATCGAAGGCGACAGATGAATAATATTTTCAAATGAAAGTTAATTCTTATCAGGCACTACTTCGTTCCAAATTTTGAGAAGATTAGTATTCAGCAGTGAACTTTGTGGTAACAATATATCCCATATCAAAGTGAAAAATAGTTATCCGAACCTACATTTACTTCGAAGGAGTTAAGATCTTCATCGAGACTTTATGATGAACATGAACGTGAAATCCTCAAATAAGCTTGGTGGCAGTTAAACGCCTACTAGTCTACGTTGCTTAAGTTCACTCGATCAATTACTAAATTGATCAATATACTAAGAACAGGAAGGAACTGGTACTATAAATAATGCCTTAGAGATTGTATACTACATCGTATTGAAGGAAAACCCTGAGTTGGTTTGAAACTCTACTAGAGCGTTATAAATTGGCGGTCAATGGTATTTGTATCTAGCTCACGTTTTGATGGATGTTTAGTGAACAGTTTGGGAAACAGTGATGATAAACTCAAAAAAGATCGGTCTTAATGTCGACAGAATTGGAATCGCAGTAGTTTAAGGCCAAAAAATATTTATAATCGGCTAAAATGTGTTGATTAAACTGGGACACATGAAAAGTCAAAGAAGAAAGGAACATGTCATTGTTTTGCCCTTCAAGTTTCTTTATTTCAATTCATTTTTTTACAAAACTTCTGGATTTCTCCTGCGTCGGTTTTTGCTGAGTCCAACTTGCGTTTCGTCAATCAAACTATTAGCTTCTTCAGAGATATCAAATTCTCACCTTAATCGAAAAATGCTTGTCTGGAACATATTCTTTTTATAATGGTCAAGCTGTTGAACAAATTTTGGAAACAGCTATGGGTTCTCCACCATCACCAGTCATTGCAAATATATTTATGGATGCCAAAATTATGGAAACGCTTCAACGATTTAGACTCTGTACACCGTAACATAGGTTTTACCATTGAAATAGAAACTAATAACAACCTCCCATTCTTAGATATTCTTATCAATAGAAAATCCGACCTAACATTGGGTCATTTTGTTTACAGAAAACCTACGCACACAGACCGATACCTTCCGGTCCAGAAATCATCGCTTATCAACTCTCAGACCGAATCACTGAACCCAGAATTAAAACACCTTACTTCTACTCTTCTCTCTAATAATTTCCACATTAGAGATATTAAGCGTTCCATCAAAAAATACACTTCACCACAACCTTCCAATAAGGCCGAAAGCACTGGTCACTGTGGTCCTTCCTTGCATTCAAAACATCACTGACCACATATCAAAAGTTCTAAAGAAGTATAACGTCAACACCAGATTTACCACTTGTCCAAAAATTTCTCAATATCTTCGGTCCTTCAAAGACAAAATTCCATTTGAGATGCCAGGAGTTTACGGCATTGGATGCATATGCGGTAAGGAATACATTGGAGAGACCGGACGAAAAATATCAAGTAGGCTCAAAGAACACGACAGAGCCTTACGACTAAGACAAATAAACTCATCAGCTGTTGCCGAACACACTCATGAAACCGGGCATACAATTTTATTTGATAAAACTAAAATTCTTGCATGTAATCAATTCTTCTAAAAACGAAAAATCCGAGAGTCTATAGAAAGCTATAAACAACCTAACAATCTTAACCGTGACTCAGGTCTTTATCTGTCACCAATATGGGAATCAGTCATCCAAGACGGTGTTTATGCCCCTAATTTAACTCCTCCTCAAACAATATATAATCAGGTACAGAGTAAAATGCGAGCCAGTTTCAATCAAGCCCTGAAGAAGCCAACAGGATGATTGGCGAAACGTCAGCAAGGTCGACTCAGCATAAACCCACCCAGGAGGAATCCAGAAGTTTCGTAAAAAGTATTACAGTAGCCTGTGGAAGTTTCTTTGAAAAAAAATGTAATTATTTGATCGATTGAAGAAATAATTTGAAGATGGCCGAAAGATAGCGTCAACATATACATTTACATAAACGAGCAAATTACAAACCGTAATCACCAAAACAAACTACATTAGTAACGTTAATACAAATACAATTTAAATTACAGCCCTATCCGTCTGGCACGTGGTTAAGTAAATTACCATCGCTCGGACATCTGAACCTTTATAAATTGGCTTGGTAAAACTTACTCGGAACTCCAGAAACCAGTCTCAAAGGACGCAAGACTCTGAACGCCCGCAGAGCTTTTACGTCAAAACTATCCCTTGTTAGAAACGATAGAGCCGTACTTATCATGCTGCAACAAATAGTATTGTTTTACAATTCGCTCAAAAAAACAAATATTTTCTTTGGAATGCGTCGGCAATGGCTATAACTTTAAGCGCAAATCGGGACGTTTAATGTCCGGCGAAACCGTTCAATAAAACGGCAATAAAAAATGTGTAATAAAAACATTTCGTATTGTGTAACGCAAGTTTTGCGCGACTCTGCTTTTGCCAGGCAAATTCGTTTCGGGAGAAAAAAATCTGTCATTACCAGAATTCCAGGACAAATTCATTTCGGTATCGTTTACGTGGACGACATTGATATTAATTTCGAAAACATGTTTCCCTTTAACGTTTATCATCGAAACCTTTTTGCCATTTGGTAGTTTAATATGTTCTCCCTCCGAATGATATCTACATTTTGTGCAATATGCTACTAGAAACTAATATAATACTATAATAATACCTAACTGCCAGAAATGCGATACCGATTTGAAAATACACCATGTCGTAAAAACTGAATAATAGATAATTAACGAGAAAAAAACATTAAAGGAAAACTTAAAAGGAAACCATGTTGGTTAATATGTTTTAGTTTTGTTTTTTTTTTACAATAATTACTTAATAATAACAAAGCTTCTCTGGACGTAGTATCATACAACTACTTTAGTTTAGCATTGCTTGGTTAGCGCAACTAAATAAAGAGCAAATTGTCTGATTTTCCAGCACAATTTATCAATAACTTTATTTCGAAAAAAAAAACACATTTTTAAAAAATTGAATACATAAATTACCCTAAACTTTGGAAAATTGTTGAAAATTCACTGACATTTTCAGAGTTGTCCAATTTCCAGTAATTCCGTATTTTTCAAAATTTCCGCTAAAAGTATTTTAAATTCATCCAATATGAAAATAGAATGAATCAAAAACCCAGTAATTGTCCTCTTGAGGCATTTTTCTTTTAAACATATTTTAATTAAGTAGTATCCCTTTCGGTACCTTTATAAATGAACTCCTTTTCTATATACACTGCAATATGATAACGAACCAATGTACTAAATGTTATCAATCTAATAAATTATCAGAGCAGAGGTTTAAGACACTTGCAAGTAATTCCTTGTTTTAAGCTGCTTTCGCGTTCAGTGCCACTTAAAATAGTTTGTAACTGGATTGTTTGCTAAATATCTGTTTGGAACTCTCGAGAGCTTTACCAAATTGTAAATGCGGATTTAATTAAAGTAAAATTAAGTCCTCTTTATGAAATAAGCGGCAAGAATTGTTTCCGTTGTATTGTTTGCCTCATTTCAACTGTAAATGTAAATTAATAATGGGACAACAGAGTAGGGCACACATTTGTCCGTATGGGTGACACAGTGCCACGGACATTTCAACGATACCAAACTGCTTCCAAAACAAAGAAAAAACTATTTGCAGCGAAATTTATTGCACTGATTTAATTAATAAATGCGAATATGAATAAGTACGAACGGGTGCTACTGTGAATAAAAAATAACTGCCGAAATAAAATTACATGGAATTTTACTTTACTCGGTGAAATTAGAATGTTAATTTTTAAATGCTTTCCATTTACATTTTTAATTGCTTTTATGTTTTTACGGAAAAACCTAGACGGTTTCCGAACAATTTTGAGGGCAACGTTTAAAGAAATTTTAGTTGTACTAACTGGCAATCGAAGATGCTGGACTGCCGGACAGAATATTTTAGATAGAGCATTTTAAATTTGGCATAAATTATCAATTCGTAAGAATTGCCAAATTTCCCAAATTGAAAATATGCCATGTAAAAAATCCCTGTTCAATTGCATTTTTCTTTACTTTTGTTTAAACATGGCGTAGGTGAACTGAAAAAAAATGGAGGGTGAACCAGAATTTGAATCACTCGAAATAACCAAAAAAGAGTTTAGGACCCATGAAACAAAGATGAGATATTACTGCCCATCCCAACACCATATTGCAGATATATTTTTGCTTTATTCCTCTATATTAGCTAGATCGGGACTATTTTTTGGGTTTATTTTCGTAGTTTTATTTTAGCAGTTATTAGCTTATATACTTAAGCTATCGATCCTCCAGAAGCATTCAGCAACATCCGGACCCATAAAACACAACATCCTATTGCAGATACCTTTTTACTATATTCCTCTGTATTAGCTAAATCGGAAATATTTAATTTCCTTCTGATTATTTTCGTAGTCCTATTTCAGCAATTATTAGGTTATATAGTTACGGTATCGATCCTCCAGGAGCGTCCAGCAATGCCCAGCTTATTCGTACAAAAATATGTAGATTACTTCTTGAAAGTTATATAAAAATTCCAAAATAACAACGTTTTGATTTGGCTTACCGGGAAAAACATTTTATTCAGACGATTGTCTCTATTTGCTTTACATGTGACGCTCTGCTAGATGGTCCTCATAATAATCATCCCGGAATAAATTGGCCTTTATATTCAAAACGTCAAACCAAAACAAACAAGGGAAAATGAATACGGGCTTCGTATTTTGTCTCTTTGGCAGCTGCCTTGGTTACCAGTTTAACAACGCAAAAAGCTATTCCCAATAAATGTATATTTTCCTTTGACTACTCTGCGGGAGATAAGACTTATTCTTTGGAACACGCATTGGTTGGAAATTCCGTTAACGTCAAGTGAAAACTCGCTTCACGCAAAGCGCAAATTACAGGCCTATCTATTCGATCAGTTTCGTCCGTTTCATTTAAAAACAATACAACACCGCTCTTGTCCACCACCATTGTGTAATTTTCATCTGTGGTATGTCACAAGCGACAAAAATCGATACCAAACGACTATTTAAATAGATGAGAGCAAACGACGACGTGTTTTTCTATTTTGTACAACAATACTCACCCTATAACTACGATGGTAAAGTCGAGTAAATTCCATCCATTGCGCAAATACGCCCCTGGATGCATCAAAAATCCGTACGCGATTATTTTCATGACACATTCAGCGGTGAATATCACTAAAAATATATATTCGATCTTCTCCTGGAAAATTGAAAAAAATACCACGTCAGTTTTCGTGTTATTTACAAGTTATAAAAGTGTCGTATCATTTTGCGTCCCATTAATAACGATCGGGTAAACGTAGGTGTGCTGCGACATTTGAAAAATCGCCCAATTCATATTTCGAACCTTCGAAACTGATTACTGCCTGACATTAGAGTTAATGGCATATTGTTTTGGATATCAGCTGCCTAAAACATTCGACACCTTTTGTCGTTAAAAATGACCTTTTCGCGAATTTTCCTCTAAAATTGCAAATTCCTATAATAATCCCATTTATATTTCATGTGCTTATATTTTAAGCGACCTAAAACTTCGCAAGCAAAATATTAGTCAGCGAATTCCAATAAAGACTAGATTTGGAATATTCGAATCCCCATACCGTGCAAACGTTGTGCATTAATCAGCCCCGGTACAATATATTGCTCTATCGCTATTTCGAAATGAGTCAGGCGTAGCATCAATTTAAAGACGGCAAATGAAATATTATGCTCAAAAATACACTTTTCTGCTTCCTTGCTTTTTTTATTATATTCCGGTCTCATTCTAGTCACATAATCTGAAGCTTTTAAATAGCCAATAAAAGTTACACAAAACCAGTTTAAAGTTTAAGAGGTCTTATATTCCAATTAAGATTTAACCTTCTCTATACTTAGAACTTTATGAACTTTCACAGTTGGTTAGGTCTGATTAAATTCGAATGCTACAAAAGTAGTGAAAAAAAAAATGCTGCATAGAGTCTACGGAATTACTTTTGGTCTTCCACACAGAGATAAAAATGTAACAATTAATTAAAAATCAAAGATCAGTTTTCGAGAAACAAATTTATTTTACGACGTGACTTCATTTTTAGAAACAAAAATCAGCTTTTTCGTTGTTTCAGTTATCAGCGTCAATGTCACCTTCGCACATATATTCAGTTTCTAATTAAAGAGAAAATTTAAATCGCTTAAAATATAAACAAGTTTTCCTCGTACAACAGGAAAAAGTTTTATACAAACACGCCAATGGTAAAGAAATAACCTTCATTCGTATAATGTTGTCAAAAACCACGCCATTATTATTATTTATATTTCCCAGTATCGAATTTTCAGAAAGGAAACATTGAATAGTACGTCAACACTTCGTAACAAGCGTATATTTAGACCAAAAGAATTCTAATCAATTAATTCGTAAACGAAAATATAAATTATGGTAAAGTAAACCTGCATCAAGTAGAAATATTGTTGAGCGAACAAACGATTAAAACTATCCCTAGAAATCAATAAGACAACGCAGAAAACACCTAGATTATATTTACTTACCAAATACGCGTTTGTCGTGTTAGAATCGCCATTAGGAAAGGGTGTATAAACAGCCAATGCCACACAGTTTGCAAAAATTGTCATTAGAATTAACCATTCGAATGGTCTGAGTACACAGTTAAGGAAAACGATCACAAATTTTATTGAAATATGCATAAAGGTTATGTAAATACATCATTATTTTGACAATTGTTAAATTAAACTAAAATATATATAAATGCTTAGTTAAAGTTACAGCAAAACTCCACAACCTATTATACAAAATTCGTCATTTTTATCTGCTTAAAAACGGAAGGAGAAAATTAAAATATTACGGAAGTCATTTTAATAGCAACACTGTCTATAAGGGCCCAATCGTTTTCAAAGCGCACTGACCTATTCCTATTCTACTTATGACATTATTATTCGATATTTTAATTTTATAATTCCTCGATTAACTTATTTAAAGGCAAGTACCGATATTCCATTTTCCAACTTCCATTACACAATGGGGGTGGGTGTGGGGTGGCTTTTATATTTTATGGAAAGCGATCCCGATTTCGCATCCAGGAGGTTTATGAGACCCCGAGAGAATGAGATTGCTTAGCAGTGTGCAGAAAAATTACATCGGATAGTTTCAGCCATTTCTCTAGGCTCCCATTTTTTTACAAATTGCAAAATTCGCAGTTTTTTAGACTTAGTAATGTTTTTTTGCCCTTAAAAATTCCCTACAGCGTTTTATTTTTATTTTCAAATCATCACCAATTTTTTTCTCTGATAGGTGGCATAAACTTATTTAAACTATTAAAAATGTCTGCATAAGAAACACTTTTTTATTAACTAATACAGCATTAAAATAGTTCGGTAAACTTTTTAACGCACTCGTTTATTAAAAACTCGCTCCGCTCGTGTCAAATAAACTCGTGAGTCAATGCCGTTTACCGCACTTGTTGCATACTATACTTTTTCTACGACCGTTAGTTTTTGGGTACATTTTCGCAAAACAACACGAATAATCCACTGACATGACCGTCAGAATTGACAAACGTCGAAAATCAAAGCGTGGGAAATATCTCCGAAAACATCCGTGCGGTAAAATCCCGGAAATGTCCGAAGTGGCTCGGATTCATGGGAAACCAAACTGACGTGGTAAAGTGACGCTTCCCGCACGTTAGATCGGTGGGTAATTAGGTATTTTACAGACGGGAGTAGAAAAAACTTTTTATCGATCATGATTAGTTTTACCTACAGAAAAAGTACCATTTCATGTTTTTGAAAATTGCGTGAAAATATTATCATTGGGGTTTCGTGTGCTCGTGTCTTCGTGTGAAATCGATACTCAAAAAATCTCGATCAGAATCGAAATTTATCTAGAAACTAGTTTTGGTAAGAAGGGGAATTTACACTTGTACTTGTTTAATCTGGTAAAGGTGCTCAGAGACGCAGTACGATTGAAAAACCTGAACCAAAGCAAGAAGAGAAAATGTGCTGCTTGACTGTTGCCCCAATTTACTGTAGTAACCATGGTAATATCTGACTCGTTACAGCAAGCATCTGATTTATAGGAAATACAAACACCAAATAACAATTTTAACGATGCAAACGGAAAACGACTTCCACACGATTTTAAATCTTTGAAAATTTTTAAAATCCAAAAAAAAAACTAAATAGGTACTGAATAATATGTTCCATTTTTTTTTCCTAGCGAAGGATTTTGATCGGGTAAGGACCATAGCGATTCGTTTCGTAAATCAGAATCGATAATTTTGTCTCTTGTTACTGTAAAATCATTAAAAATAATTCGTTAGTATCTCCCGCAACTGGGGGCGACAAGTTAAGGCGTGAATTAATTTTGCTAAATTAACCCGAAACAAAAAATGTAACGAACGCCAGATAGACGGGATTATTAACGTATGAATGAACGAATCTGCGGAGGATTTAAATTTGGATAAATATTTCCAATATTTCAAACGAGCTAAAAGCGATAATTTAACTTATGAAGCCCGAAAAGTAATTCAAAATGAAGCATATATAAATTATTAATAAAGTTATTCTGATGGTTGATTAATAATAGATAAGAGTCAAAAATGCCATTAAAATAACTTTAAGCAAATCAAAATGAATAAATATAACCGCAGTATTAGTCTTACCGTCAAATAATAATAATAATCACAGTCTTTATTAAGACTGCATGAGCGGAGTCTGGCTTTAAAAACTAAGATTTAATGCGTTTCTTAAATTTCTACCTATTGGTCCGTTATAAATTTTGGGACATGATCCACATTTTAACTTGCAGACTCCGGATTGTTGAATTTTCCGTGATTTTGTTTTATTGTTTTCTTAAAATTTTCATATGCTTTTTAGAAGATATTTCGAAATTTTCTTACTAGATCCTCCTATGTATTTTATTGTTTTATAAATTTTGGGTTCGGTGTTTAATATGGGATATAATTTTATGTATCCAGGGGTCGTAACCATTGGTTTTAAATATTTAGTGGTATATCAAATAGCGTGTGGATAAAAGGACAAGATTCAAGTTATTATGTATACTGTGTCCATATGTGAGGGTTTATGGTAAATGAAAAAATCTATTTTTTTCTGTGATTTAGTTAATGTAAGTACATAATTCCGTCTCTACGGTAAATTTATACGGTTATATGGAGTTACTATGATTCAAAAAGGACTGCCGTTGTCTTCCCAGTGAAACAAGCAAGAGCATCATCTACGCATCTATACCACCAAGGAAATCTTTTACTGAGAGGGTGCTTATGTATGACATTTTCTACATTGTCCATGAAACTTTCTGCAAGTAGTGGACCAAAGTAGTAATAAAAAATTGACCGTTACATTCAAAACAATTTTTGGTCTAAACAAACTATTAAACTAATTAATTACTAATTAATTAATTAAACCTGTTTATATATATATATATATATATATATATATATATATATATATATATATATATATATATATATATATGATGACACTATATTCCGGGATATCATCCGTTCGCTCGTTGAACTCCGACTGGAATCCTGCTTCCGACTGGAATCCTGCAGACGTTTCGCCAAAATCTCACTTGGCATCTTCAATGCTCGCGCTCCGAAAACACTTCGAACTTCGAAGGGAGTGTTCGAAGTGTTTTCGGAGCGCGAGCATTGAAGATGCCAAGTGAGATTTTGGCGAAACGTCTGCAGGATTCCAGTCGGAAGCAGGATTCCAGTCGGAGTTCAACGAGCGAACGGATGATATCCCGGAATATAGTGTCATCACATTTTTCCATCCGTGAATCAATACGTGAGAATATATATATATATATATATATATATATATATATATATATATATATATATATATATATATATATAGATGTCGGAATAATGTTATATTTTGTATATGATAAAGGCCCTGCGTTGCCGAAACAGCTGTCATAAACCAATAAATAACGGTGAAAATCTGAAATTTTGAAAATTTTTGTTCTAATATTGTGTTAAATGGATCAAGTAAAAGCCGCCTCAGTTTAATAAGATTTTATATTTAATAATTGCTATGATAAAAGCTATTTTTAATAGTTAAAAAAAGAATATTCGACAATGCTATATATCCGAAAAATATTCGAACAGCGGAGTTAGTTTTCCATTGAGATCAGCGTCACTGCTTTTATTAACAGTAAGTTGCGTTTTCATAGTCAAAGCAAGGGAAGGGCGAAAGAGAATTTAAAAGGCAAACCTTAATCTGGCAACCTCTATGCCCAATAAAACGGTACAATGGAGAAAGAAAAAAAACGTATTTTGCCGCAAAATGGCGTTTTCCGGGGCATTAAAACAGCTGTGGACGATTCATCCCAGCCGCAGAAATGCTGCTTTTTATCTACACACTGTCGCCGACATTGCAGTGCTATATAGCGTGCTCTATCTTATGCCATACCGAGCTGCCATCACGTGCAGAAGTTGGGGAATGGCTAAAGCTATTGATTTTTATACTGTCCGTATGATATGGGTTATGGAAATCATTTCAATATAATTCTCGCGCGGTAATAGCAGAGTAAATGTTATTGCTCCATTGTTATTCGAGAAACGGGGCTATCTTCATAACATAAGCTAATAAAGCAACACTTAACAACTACATTCAGGACTAAAACGTCATTATGTTGGACTCTACGACTTGGGTGAGTGGTCATAATTTTTTGCATTGAGTGATCAATGTAGATTATAATTAAACTTTCATTATATGTTGGATTTTATGTTGTGTCACGTTTATAGTTGTAATATTTTTTATTTAACCACTCCGATTGGTCCGAATATTTATCGACGTTGTACGCGCAAGCAAAAGTAGATACAAGATCTATAAAAATATATTCGAAAACACAATGTTATAGAGAGGATTAATTTTTGGTTCGGTGCCAATATGATTGTGCCAGAATGTGTTTCCAATGCTTTTTGTTTAAAATAAAGAACAAAATCTTCGCATCGACGATTTAAAACGTTATTTAAGCAACTTTTATAAATATCAATATTTTCTTATCCGAAAGGGTGATCGTTTTAATTGCCAAAGCATTTTTTAGGGGATCGTTGCCTAAAATATCAAATCGCTAATTATAAACCCTTTGGATGATCCTCTCCTTCGCCCACATAATTCGAGTTTAACTTTCTATTTAACGTCACTCTCCCATTGAAGTAAAGCGAATTGTTACACGTATCAAAAGTCTGAAATTATTTAATACGCAGTGATCAAAAGCTTTGACCGATACACTGAGTGTACCTGCTTTATGCTTCCCGGATAATTATTAGGTGAACACTGCATTACTCAACTTAAATTTGTTAGTGCAGAACGAGCGTGTATAAACGAGTGTGTTTATAGGGGGCACGTTTCAACGACAAAGCTCGTAAGTCGATTTTATCCCTAAAGGCAAATTTCATATTATTATATACTACAATCAACCGAAATAACATTTTACTGGGTATTCGATCACATAAACCTTAACAACGTAAAATTTTAGGTTCTACTTCGTCAAGTTACTAGTTTATTAAACACAATCTCCGCTCGTGTCAAATAAACTCGTGAGTCAAATACCGTTTACCGCACTTGTTGCATAACATACTTTCATGCACAAAATTCATATTATTCGACAAACCTCGGTTTAAACAATTTTATATTTGAAGGGTCTATTTCATGGCTTTAGATATGTGCAAGACTTTTATAAAAACAGATTTTTTGGTAAACTTAAGAATAAAATAGCTTCCTGCATGGTTACAACTTAATTGAACACACTGTCTATAACTCTTTTCCAAAACTTTTCTGTAAGAACATAAAAATTTAATATTCCTTTTAACAGGATAAAGTAAGCAAAATGATAAAGGTATCACTTTACTAAAGGGCTGGCGGAATGCTCAGGCGGGGTTATTAAATTTCTTGACGTGTACATATATCATATCAGATTTAAGTAATTTTGCAGCATACGGCCATTGTGTTGCTTTAAAATGAAGCAATTTGCCTTGTAGGGGCTCGAAATAGAGCTCAGTTTGAGACGTTCTCGAACGTAGCGCTCTATAAAGCAATAAATAAGAATGGACGAAAATAAATGACCAGGAGGGAAGTGAAAAAACCTGCTACCAGTGTAACCGTCACATAGATATACTTGCAAAAAAGGGACGAGATCAAAAATAGAAATTCTTTCAACCTTACACTAATTAATCAATGAAAAGTTTGGAATTAATAAAATTAGCCCACTCATAATAGTAGGAATGGAATTACTATCCGAATAATTTTTTAATATGATTAATTTTTAATTTTATAGATTTTCTGGAATCTCTCCGTGTCATTTATCAACTCGTGACTTATTCGGAACGGTTTTGGTTGGTTGCGTAACGGGCTACCCCTAAAATATTTAAAAAAAGGATACTTCCACTCCACTACATCGATACAGAGTTTCCTAATAGGGTTCTTAAGGTACAGACAGAAGAGGGCGCGCTTGGGTCTATCCGGTGGTGGCTTCTGGACCCGCCGCGGGGGCCTTTTGGGAGCTTGCGTTTGTTGTTGCTGACCTGGGGGGCGGGCCCCCGCCCCCTGCACCTCCGGGGGGTTCGTCACGGACCCCGCCCCCCCGCCCCCCCCAGTACTCATCACGGTCGCTGTCGCGTTAAGCGACGATTGCCATGCGCACCCCCCGGTCGAGTCGCCTCTGCTATATGCGGAGACCGACCACAAACGATTGTTGCACGGTGTTTCACGAAGATCATACTGCAGCCCTGAAAAAAAAATTAATTAATTAACACAAATACGTAGAAAAAACAAAAGTTCACAAAATATATTAAAATTTACATAGATTTTTAAAAAATGGCAATCAATAAATATTTTAAAGACTAGCACGAATTAGCATGGACGTAAACAATTTAAAGTGATTTAATTTTGCGCACTTTGTTTATTTGTAAATTTACATTTAGTTCGGTATTTTATTTGAAGTTTAAGTTTTATTAATTTTAATCGATGTTACCGTTATTGATTGTTTTCGAAATTTGCACAGAATGGTGTAAAAAAATTTGAGGTAAATTTAAAAAACAATATATTTTATTTACTGTAATTTTAAAAATGAGAGAAAATGTAAGAAAACGAAATCTGGACAAGCTAAATGATTTTTTTTTGTAAAATTGGTAAAGGTAGTTTCTCGGAGGGTAGGGGGTTGTTGAATGAATTATTTCTTAGGACTTTCCAACATCAAATTTTGAGTGTGTGTAAATTTGTGAATTAAAATGAATAATTGAATGCAACATTTGTATTTGGTGTCCTACGAAAATATACATTTGAAACAACCACATTCCCAAACGAAGATAAAATAAAACCTGCAAGAAATCGCAGTTCGCCTAAGAAAATAAAAACGAATCTAAACCTTAACGATTCCTATAAACCACACATTGTATTTCGACTCAAGCTGAGCTTTCAATTTTCCTTTTTTCTTCGTAAATACTTTCTCGTTAGAATTATTGCTTACCGACAATTTATTTCGGATTTTTATGATTCTTTGCTCTCCATTTTCAAAGCGTAGCGGAAATTTCGAAGCCGCCGACATAATACGTAGCAATAAAAGAAATAGCTATGGATTTTCGAGTGCCGGATAAAAATGGAACGCTAGATAATTTTCCTGTTTCGTTTTTGTGCTCTATACTTCAGAGCAGACCGTCTTTTGGAATACTGATATCAACCAGAAATCATTTCTACACTTTATGGACGTTCTACGACGTATAAGTTCTTAAATTGCCAAAACGCGTGGCCAAGGCACAAATAAAATCATGTTTGAAGACAGGGAAATATTCAAAAATTATTTTTTGTTATCTTATTTGCCCTAGGAAGTGGTATATACAAGATACAAGATTTTATTAACTTTTTAATTAATTATAGAGATAAAGTAAATAAAAACAAAAAACCAAATAAGAATACAAACGACGCAAAAAAAACACAAAATAATGAGTAAATTTTAATCCATGACGAGCTCTGTGTTATATTTAGACTGATCTATGTACTCGGCAACAGTATCAAAGCAATTAGCAGGTTAGCAGGTTTAATTTTCTTAATGGTTTCTTTCTGGCAACGCGGCGGTTATAACCTGCTCGATGCAAGCAGTTTCAAATCGTTTGAAGGCTAAGATTTTTTGAGAACTCTTCCTGATTTCCTCTCCAAGTTTTGGAGCGCTTTTTTAAGAATTAATTCTAATTTCGAATTCTAACTTGAATGCGATTTTTTAATTATTTTACCAATATATCTAAACTAACCAAAATCTCCTATGATTTGTCGAAGCGCAATTGTAATTTCGCAATTTTTAGCGCTCATTTTGCTTTTACTCCAAAACCACTGACTTAAAAGTGGCGTCAAAAATAAATACGTATAACCACATGTTTAACCGAAATTTGATACAAGCTGACTTGATAAAATACTGATAATTAACGGTTCTACCTGCAGTTCTGAATAGTGATTTATTAAAGTGTATGGAGACTTTTTTAACCGTAAGTAAGTCGTAATGAAGATTACTGTCTATCGATATTTTTAATTTTAGTTGCATTTTCAAGTAGATCCTTGCCAAATAATTAATATTATAATAATAATAATTATTATAAATATGATCTTCTGCATTTCTGGGAAAATGTTCATGATTTTTGAAAATATCGACGCGCCGGACAATGGTATGATTAAAACCATGGTTGACAATGATCCCGGTAGCCGATTCCTGCCTGCTTCTGTCATGTAAAAATTGCAGAAGACAACGTATAATTTACAATGAAAATTGAAAAATGTCTATATTTATGTACATATGATAAACAAGCATAAAGAGTCATTTGTTCATAAAATTTTATTCTAATTAATTAATTTATAGTTTTATATTGTCTGAAAAGTAAAACAACAAATACAAAAAATGTATGTCGAATATCGAAAATGCTTGAATTTACGAGGCATATATAATACCATTGATTTTGTTGAAACTTCGATTTGTTTTTGTCAATAAACGTTCTGCAACTCCCAACCAACTGCCTCGTTTTGGGTGCGGTTCAAGCTTTTTTATCGGAAAATTAAGAAATTCAATATGTTTTCACCATAATTTTCCATAAAGAAATTGGATACAGCTTTTTTCCCCAACGAGAAGTGCGACACTGGATCCGATGATGGAATCAATTCGTCGTATTAGACGACATAGTCAAAGAGTTTGACAAAGTATGCGAAAGTTTACAACGACCAATATTTGTTACTCGCCAGACCAGGAGGGAATTTTGCTCAATATATTGTGGCATTATTAAAAGTTTTTTACTTTATTTCCTGCATCATCCCTGCATATTTGACGTATTCCTGTTGTCAGAGAATGTTAAAACTATCCACTATTACTTTCATCCCTGCATATTTGACGTATTCCTGTTGTCAGAGAATGTTAAAACTATCCACTATTACTTTTCAAAGGGCGGTTTCCAGAGGAATGGAAGTCATCTTTCCGGTGCCGAAGGTTCCAGGTAGTAAGCTGCATTCTAATTTTAAACCTATCAACACTGAGCCAGTGTACGAGAAATTATTGGAACTCATTGCAAAGGACCAGCTGCAGAGACATTGTGACGAAAACAATTTAATTGTCTCTAGTCAATCGGGATTTCGAACGGGACATTCTTGCGAGACTGCGATGGTTTTGTTTTGGCTGTGTTTTTGGAATTTAGAAGAACTTTTGAGACTGTCAATAGGGATATTTTAATAGATAAGCTAGAAAATATAATCTTACTTATCTATCAAAAAGTAAAGTATGAGTCATCTATGTCTGAGTCTATCTTGGTGGATCACGGGGTACGACAGGGGACTGTTTTGGGGCCCTTATTGTTTCTTCCGTAGATTAATGATCTAGCTCAAGTTGTGAAAAACAGCAACATTACAATATTTGCCGACGATACCATGATATGTGTCGTTGGTAAAAATATCGAAGAAATGCAGCGAGATATTAATGATGTCCTCTATCGAGTGTTTGTATTGTGTGTAACAGTCTTAGCATTAGTGTCATGAAGTCGAAGTTCTGTTTGTATGGCAAAAAAGTGTTAATACAAATATAAATAGCGTTAATATAAAATATTTGGGAAATGTATTAGATCCACAATTAAATTTTGATGCACATTGTGATTATAAAATGAGAAAGTTCTTACAAAATGTGGGTTTCATATCTAGAACAGGCAAAAATTTAACAAGTTATACAAAATTGTTACTTTACAATAGCTTGGTGGCGCCACATTAGCAATATTGGTCAACTTTATCGTTTAGTATACCTAACTATAGACTAACGAAACTTCAGAAAATACAAAACAGATCAATACGCGCAATTCTAAAATGTAATAGGTAATAGATATTCTCATGTGATGACTATGTTATAAATATTAACTGTAAAGCAAAAAGTAATGTTTGGTGCCTTTATATTTATGTTTAAGATAGAAAATAAAACGATGTCGCCATACATTGGTAATAGGTTTAATTACTTTAAGAATGTTCATGACTATAACACTAGAAATCGTACTGATTTCATCCTAGTCAATCGATGTAAAAGTACACATATGAATACCATTTGAAATAAATAAAAATATTAAGGAGTATGATAATTTAAATGATTTTAAAAGATGAATTAAAACTTACGCACTGTCTGAAATTTTATTCTGATTTTTCTTTTATAATTGTTCTGTTGTTATATACTTTTGTACTTTCATACTTATTTAAAGTTTGCTACTGGCTAGTATATTTAAAATGTAAATACGATTGTTTTCTGTTATAGCTTTATGCTAAATAAATAAAGTATTTATTATTTATTTATTAATATTTTATGGACCATTTTCTCTCTAAAGGATTTTTTTTTCAATTCTTCATTCTTTTTCTTCTTCCGGTGTCTAAGCCGCACGTAGCTACGTTATAAGTACTATATTTTCCACCTTGACGTTGCCAGTGTCCCCGAAGTACGTAACAATCGGAAAAGTGTTCACAACTCAAAAACTTCAATTCGATTCAACGTCCTAGCTTTGAGTTACCAAGTTTCAATGCCATACAATACTACAGTCTGATTGATGGATTGAGAATTACGGAATTATCAATTAGACTAAAAACCATTAATATTAAACCAATGTGGCAGAAGCGCTTGCTTGCTAATATTGGACTAGATGGAGATACCGAATTGCAATTTCCTTCAGATATTTGACACCAATTAACTATGCGTTAAGACAATTTGGGCTAAGAAGAATGAGCCAATTAATTTTAGTTTTTTTATTTTATTACCATTTTGAATTTATGTTCAATTATATTCAATATTATTCTTATTTTAAAATAAATATCACTACAATACTCGTTGTATTGTATAAGTAAAATAAATCACCACCTTTCGAGGAAAAAAACATAAAGCAGAGACTGCAGTCTAAATTAATCTCAGGATAAAAAATGTGTATGCTTTGTTGGACCACTTAATAAGAACGTTAAAATCCTTCGGGAATTCTTGGTAAGGAAGATAGATAATATAAGAGTTAATCTTACGCAGGGGGAATTCACGGATTTTTACACTTAAAGTTCAAATAGTCGCTCCAATTTTGAAAATTGATTTTGCATTTTATATCAGAGTGGAAAACTTCGTGCCCTAAAAATGCTGAGATCAAATTACATATACGTTTAAGGGTATTATATTATTCTTAATACAGGGTAATTCAATAGAGGGAGCTTTTAGAAATTTAAACAAAAAATTCTCTCAGGATAATCGATAATGGAGAATTTCACAATAACAACAAAGACGATCACTTAAAACGAAATTTAACAGTTTGACTGTGGGATGTTAAAATAGGTTGTGAACTATTTCTGGTTAAAATGCGCATTCCTCATAATACAATTTAGCAAATTAAGTCTCGTTGTAGTGTTGGCCGTCCTCTATAAGTGCTTTAATTAAAAAGTGCGCCATTTTAAAACACAAATAAAACGACAAATATAATTAAATTATATAATCATTAAATTAAGAATAATTACTACTATAATAGCGAAGTGTCCACCGTTATTTGCCATCTGCTAGATGAGTTTTCAAGGACTACTAATAAATAGCGGAAAAGTTTTGGAGAATTTAATATTTCCCTGAAGAATAAGTTAATTAGTAATATTTATCTTTGAATTACATTATAACAGCCAAGAGTATTAAAATACTTTTTATTCGTGGATGGAATTGTGGAATATTTAAGCTCGAAAATTAATTGCAAAATATATCAATTATAGAATAATACTGTAAGTTGAGACACATGCGATATTATCACTACTGTCAATATGAAAGATGTTAAGTGTTAAATATTAATTAATATTTAAATTTTAAGCATTTGCCACCACCAACAAATCACCCGGTATAGTGGTAGGTTATTTAAAAATAGCATGCCAATAGAAGAGTTTTTAAAGTTCAAATAGCCTTCGTACTCAATACGGCTTATTCAGGTCGTAATATACTTCAATGCCATTTTCTGAACAAAAACCAAAACGTTATAGCTTTCGTCGTTTATTTTTCCGCAAAAGCTTTGCTCGGCAAACAACTCTGAAAGGGACCTAAATTTATCTATCGGATATGCCATAATCGCGCAAGTGGGGATTTTCAAACACGTGTATAAAGTTGATACCAAATAGCAGGTATTCCCTTGTTTCATTATAATACACCTTTTGTGTCTAATCTACTTATATTCCTTTCAATAATGGCGGGCTAAACTGCGAAAAGCGTTGCATTATAAGCTCCTTGCATTGTTCTACTAGCCTTCGAACGTCTGTTAGCGCTGAAAATAACAAATTATGAACTAAACTTAAATGTAAAATCCCCAAAACCAATTTTATAGAGCGTTCGTATTTTCCTTAATTAAAATTAAAAATTAAGTGTAAACATTGGGATGACGTTATTTGATGTAGAATTTCCCTCCCACAAAAAACAAATAGCAAAGAAAAATTCGCAAAAATATTGCAGAGGTTGGAAATTATATCGATGAAACGGAAATTCCAATGTGTATTTTACAGCAGGATCCACGTATACAGGCTTGTGAATATGCATGGGAGCAAATCGCATTAAGCCAGAGACGTAAGTCTCATTTTATTTGCGTAAACATATATTCAGAGTGTTTAACAAAGCTCAGTTTATTCCGCAAAAATATCGCAATTCCGAGCGACGTTGCTTCAAAATTGCCAAGCAGCTTTTTATGTTTTAGCGGATTATTGCGGCTTAAAAACTATTTGGTATTCACAGCCTGATGGGAGACAATTTCACAAAATTGATTTTCCTACATATACAGGATGTCTCGTATCTGTATGCATAACCGTTAAATTTATATTTTCAAAGAAACCAAGCAGTTTTGTTTTAATTTTGAAGACCATCTAAAATTACTTTTTATGGGTCCCTATCACTGCGCCTACTGCTGACTATCTGACTTATAACGTAAAATAGGGTTTACTAGGAGCAGCTTTCTTTACAACAATCACTTATTTTCAAAAATAAAAAGTTTACTTATAAATTATTATTGCAATTATTGTAAATACTGTTAATATCAAAAAACACTAATATTTTGTAAATAAGTCATTTTCCCCAATTTACCTTACCAACGTAAGCATAAAATATTAAATAAACTCGCAGATCTTTGTGCAAGGTTTAAGCATGTTTTATGCACATAATGGTCATTTATAATCTTCATTTGTATTTTAATTATAGTTGTAGCACGGGTTTACAATTTTATCAATGATATGCCTAATATGCCTTATCCTAGATACGAACAAAGGTTACAAAGTTGTATTAAATTATTCAACCGTCCTTAAGCAGAAAGTTAACAAAGTGAATACAAGAAATTGCCAACTTTCAACTGTTTAAACTTGCATAACTGCCCTCTCCCACATTCTTAGACACGTGATAAATCACACGCACAACCCATACACCGTCACACAAAACGTATTATTCCAATTAATAAAAAATATATTGCGAATAAAATTTAAAACGCCTTACGATAATCGATCGTAGGAATCGAGGTCCTTAAAAGATCAGGCATAGATTGCGGTTAACTCCCGATTCAATTCGAGAACGGAAAATACCAATCATCATTTTAATCTCCACTGCATTTCAAGATAAACTTTACAGTCTTCCAATTACCTCTGAGCTAACAAAATCAGTTAAACGCAATTTAAAACCTTTACCTTTTCCACCGCGAAATTCGGCGTCTTGTTTTAGGAGATCTCGTTTGTTTTTTTTTGTATTTATAACATTATACATGATGGCATCATAATAGAACCAACAGACTTAACAGTCGTGAATAATAAAAGTAAAGCAATTAATTTGAAACCACAAAAAATAAGTTTCGCATTATTTATTCAAAATACGCAAATTGAAGATTCTTCTCCGAAGATCCTAATTTATCTTTTTTTTTAGAGTAAAAAATGTAATTAGAGCAATTGAGAGATTTTGTATAAGTGCAACAACTACTACTAAAGTTCCTCCTTGGTCTAGAGGCATTTTAGGCCTTCTAAACACCGATGGTTATTTAAAGATTCTGAATCCTAAATTAGGCAACATCGACTAATTCAAAAATATTCTTTGAATAAAATAGGACATCAGATATTGTTTTAGACCATACTACCAATTTTTAGGATAGTAAATAACTTAAATAACCTAAGAACGAAGTAGTAAAACTTCGAAACGTTGGGACAGATGAATTAGGTATCTTTGTGTGACTTTTTCCTCCGAAAATATGCGAAAAAAACGTTTTGTGCTAAGTAATTTTTTGTGCAATTATAGGTCCGTGTTCACTCTCCCGAATAATAAAATCTCCCGTCTGGGATGAACCACATCATACGATGCGTTAACGCGATTTTATAAAACGCTTACTAACTGCGGAACGGATTTTTATGGGTCGAATTTACACGCCTCGATAGTCAGTTAGATCCCGGGAGTGAAATGTAGCAAAAGGTGTAGAACTGTTTTAAAATCAATCGATAAATAATAGGCTTTTGAGTTTAAAGACCTTTAACCCAATAAGCTGCGAATGTTTTATTAACAACCAATAGTCCGTTGGTTCGGTGTGTTACTAACCACGAAACATTTCCAGAATGTAACCAAACCATTTGCCCCATCTTTAGTTACAACCATTATTACAACGATGATGTAATCTCTTAGAGTGTACACTAATTTCTCCTTAATTGCGATACGGCCACTCCGCCATACACAATAGGATTCGCCATGTCAGAATACATAAGTCAGTTAATGAAACAGCAATTGTGGTATTTGAACACAATGCGGCATAATGTGAGATATTTAGTCACAAATTGCGAGCGACAGAAATTGTCTAAATAAAAATATTGCTTAAACATAAAATGTTATATTTAATATTAACTACGCCGCTGAAATAATGTGTTATGTGGTTACTACAGTGAACTCGATCTAAACGGGAATGGCAATGGGGTGATAGAAGAGTGAGCCAAATTTTACAATAGAAAAAGACAGTTATTGATTTGGATCCTTGACGTTCTCTTCTCACTTTATTGAACGGTACATTCTAATCTAAATTTTTTACACATTTTTACTGTTTGGTGAATTAGTAATGTATACGTTTTAGTTGAGTGGCGTTTGTTGTTAAATTCTCAATAAAGATCATTATGTTTATTATTATTATTAGGTGATCAAACAATGTTTTATTTAAAACTAATTTAATTTAATTAATTTCTTCAAAATACACACGTTTTACCTAAACAATAGGCAAAAAATTCCAAACCAATTAAATATTGGATTTGAAATGAAAAATATGTGTCTTTATCCAAACTCTGGTAAATATCACTTAAGGATTTCGGAAATATTACCCCCAATTTCTTTGGTCAAAACTTTTTTTTTAAAGTTAGTGTATTTAGTGTATTTACAGGAAAGCTCCATAAATCTTCGATTAAAACATTACCAACTGAAAAACTTAATGCAAGAGGATCTAACTATTTATGTGCATTAGGATGCTTCAAAAAAAAATTAGTAGTGTAGGTGGCAGCACTAGTTATATTAGATCATATGGTACAGTTGTCAAATTATCAGTGTCATATATTAAGAAATTATTGTGTATTGTCATTTTTTAAAGCTCTCAGTAATATCGATAATTATCATAATAATGATAAACGCCGAATTCAAAAGCTTCAAAACTCATGTCTCAGGTTGATTTTTGGGATCCGAAAGTTCGACAGAATTAGTCACACACTTCAAAGAGTTAATTGGCTAAATATGAAAAATAGAATATTTCTTCATTCTGCCGTTCTATATTCAAAAATACTAAGTAGAAAGTCTCCTCCATACCTTTTCAATAAAATAAGCTGTCGCTGTGACGTACATAATCTTAATATACGATTTAAGGGAACGTTTACTCCGCCAATGCCAATATAATATTGTTTCATATTTAAATAATTTGCCAAATAAAATCAAAAATTTAAGCAAAACGCTTCAAAACTAACCTTTTCCAGAGACTACTGGATGAGCAAATGAAGGAAATTTTTAGGTATTGCTTTAATTATTTTTACTTTGTATTTGATTTTCGCGGGAACACCAATCATTTTTTTTGTTTAAGTTACAACTTATAAAATGGAAATTCACGTACTTTTTTTTCTCTCTTTTATCGGGTTAGATAGAACAGTATTCTAATCTTTAGTAGACTGAATCTCGCCTTTTTGCCAAAATGTTATCTTGTTATTGTTATATTGTATATAATTGAAATAAAGACCTTTATTATTATTATTGTCAGTAAAATGGCTGAAAAGAAAATTTATTTGGTTGGTTTTTCATATAAGAGTATAAGATAAGTTTTACCATTATTTTTGTACAAGCATACAGATTCTAACCTGACAATTCATTAGAGTCTCTGTCGAAACTTCTAAGTTTGCAAAAGTTAAAAAAAATACTATGTCGATTTGACGTTTTCCATTCTTCATTTAAATATTTAGACTGAGCTTTTGTTAAAGAATGTGCTGAGTTATGATTAGATACATCAAACAAATTGTCAAGGCGGTTTTTAAATGTATGCTCCGTAATTTTTTGTTTCTGAGTTTTCCTTTTTTTATTTTTTATCAAAAGTGCCCACTCTCGATAAACTTTCATGAATTTAGTAATAGCGTTATATGGTTGACAGACGGGAATAACAGTAAGTTTCCAAACTTTCATAACATCACGAATCACTTCATCAAAACACTGTCGAATTGTGAGGTTAGAATCTGTGTGCTTGTAGAAAAATAATTGTAAAACTTTTCTTATACTCGGAAAAAACAACCAAACATATTTTCTTTTCAGCCATTTAACTGATAATAATTGAAATTGTTGAGAGCTTTAAAGAATGCCAGTACACAATAATTTCTCAATACATGTGTTGCAGACACTGATAATTTGACAACTGTACCGCGTGATCTAATATAATTAGTGCTGCCCCCTGCACTGCGTACCGACAACCATTTTAAAATTTGAAATCCATAGAAATAAAACACTGACTAACTATTAATTAGGATAAAAATTTTGAGAAATTATGTAGATAAAAAATTATTAGGGGCTATTTCTGAAAACTTCAAAATTTAGTAATTTTTAAATGGCTGTAATATCATAATGTAATGATAATCATACTTTGTTATACTGTTTTGGAAAGGTTAAAGACTCACTTTAACAATATAAATTGTTTTTTTGTAAAACATCGCGAACATTATATATAAATTTAATTTTAGTGAAAAAATAATTTTTCCCATGTTAATTAAATCTGAAACTAAAATAAAAATTGCAACCCCTTAGAGTTGAGCTACAGGTCTCATCTGTGGTGAGGATTTTTTTTATATCAAAAAGAAACATTTGAGAGGATAAAAGCTAAAAAAAAACAAAAAATTTTTTTTGAAGCACCCTAATATACATTTTGGTATTTTGTTGTCCAGTTTCTCCGTCTCCCTATAACTTGATATAAAACCATTTCGTCAACCCTTAAATGGATAGATAACGCAATTTTAACAAGGGTTCGTGAAACTGGAAACCTGCGTTTCTAAAATATTAATTAACAACGTTGTCTCGAATGCCTTCAGTGTTCTATGCAAACTCGATGCTTTTATAATCGAGAAAGGCACAAATGAATATGTATTATCGGAATGGCAAAGGCAATACTAGATGTTCATTTAAGTGACAGATGCCGCTAAAAAACACGGCCATGTTCGAATTTATACACACATCAAGAATGACATAAAATCAAATATGCAAAATAATTAACTTATAACAAGTAATACATTTTTCTACTTCGTCAAACGTAATGTTTCCTTGGATTGGATTAATTAAAAAATAAGTCTTTTGAACGCGTACCTTTATTTTTTTTTTACCAGTTCACCAGGTTTTTTTGGAAAATTAATCAGAAGTAAGTTCTCTATAATATGCTTTGAGATAGAATAGATATCAGAAAATTATTATTGTAATGGAAATTACTGTTCACATAAAAATCACTAAGATATTAATAATTTTCTTTTTTTTTTCGAAATACTACCTCGACGTTATATATATATATATATATATATATATATATATATATATATATATATATATATATATATATATTCTCACGTATTGATTCACGGATGGAAAAATGTGATGACACTATATTCCGGGATATCATCCGTTCGCTCGTTGAACTCCGACTGGAATCCTGCATCCGACTGGAATCCTGCAAATCTTGCATCCGACTGGAATCCTGCAGACGTTTCGCCAAAATCTCACTTGGCATCTTCAATGCTCGCGCTCCGAAAACACTTCGAACACTATATATATATATATATATATATATATATATATATATATATATATATATATATATATATATATATATATATATATATATATATATATATATATATATATATATATATATATATATATATATATATATTGTTTCATCCAATATGATGATAAAATAAAGAGAATTTTACATTATATCTGCTTGCAGCGCCCACTCTCATTTTTATTCACTGGAACTCTGATCGATTAAAAATTGAAAACAGGAAGATGTTGAGCACATTGTTCACTTATCCGCTTTGCAGATATGTGAACGATTCAGCGTTTTAAATCGGTGAGGTTTATTTCCTACGAAGATTTAAAATTAAAAAACACTTTAAATTCGACGGATATTGCTAACATTTTGGTTCATTTGAAATTTATAATAAAAAAGGATGTTCAGGAACTTCAAAGGAACTATGTGCGACTGCAGTTTTTCAAAAAATGGTATATTATGCGTCGTAATTGAATAATTCCACGTCTTTTCAAACAACCATGAAAATAGATTAAAAAATAGAAAAGATACAGCGATTTAAGCCCCGTGTATCCTTGTGCCATGAAGATTTTTGAGTGGATTGTGTGGATTCCATTTATGTAAACTCATAAAATTTAATTATAAGTTTTCGTTCAGTTGGCTACGAAATACGCGCAAAACATTATAATTTCATTTATTTCCGTACGAGCAAAACATACTTCCAACCCAAAAACCCAACAAAAATACTATAAACCTTGTTACTAAATGTTTTTAAATATTTCTATTCGTTCTTGTCCCACTAGATTCCACTATCCCTCTAGATTCTGCATGATCTTTTATATGCTTTTCTGAGACAAAACTATAGTTGATTATTGTTGTTGTTGTTGACTTTTTTTGTGTACAATCCCTTAAATGATCCTTAACCAGAACTAACCAAAATTAAGTTAATATAAATTTAAATAATAAAAACTATTAAAAAACTTAACTAAATAAAAATCCAGTGCTGATATATGATCTAAAAAATTTAAAATGTCAAGGAGTTTTTTAAACAGTAAATTCATTGGTGTAACAATGCGAAAAACCAAACTAAACCGTAATTCACATTTCAAAACAAACTGGATATCCAACGTAAATTTAAAAACAAAACCCAAGATATACAAGAAATGGGGAAAAATAAAATTTTACCGGTCTGGGAAAAGAACAGAATAGAAAATCCGATAAAAATAACTTTACGGGATATAAAGAACCGCGAAAAAGGTAAAAGGTCATCCGGAAATAGTTAATATGTCTTTCGCCACTCTATAGAAACATATTTTGTTAGGGCGCCTAAACCGATGTCAAATAAAAAGTGTTATCGCATATTTGATACAAGCTTTCCGATATTTCGATTCTTGTTTAATAAACCACAATTATTATGTTCATATTATGCGATTGCTGGATAAACTAGTGATAAAAATTATTGCTATCAGTTATTTCCCGTAAAAAATAATTTGTGTTTCGCAAATTGCAAAATAACATGGCCGCGGAATATGCGGAAAAGTTCAAAAAGGGTTGATGAAATAACGTTTTGGGGCGTTATTTATGTATAAAACTTTTTACGCCTGGAGCGCATTTTTTTACAGCATTTCTGGAATTGTTAACTAACTCTCTCCACATCAAAAGTTTTTAAATTAAAATGAATGCACAGACACGTGCAACTTTTTTCTAGCAATTTCAGGAGTCCCAAAGCTGCAGTTTGATTTATACAATGGGAGAAACCACATTACAAAGTTACCGTCAATCAAAACTTTTCATGTCATCGATTTAACCTGGTGACCACACAAAAGAAGTGCTCAAATGAAGTAAATTAGCACATTTCAGACGATAAATGAAAATGAACCAATATCGATGAAACAAGAAAAACACTGGGGTTTCTTAATAGTAATACTGTTTCTATCCATTATACTTGTCATATTTAATTTTAAAGTTCGAAAGAAGTTCTTAAGATCGTTCTTTAAAGTTTTGAAAATAAATTGGTAAACGGTTTAACGCTAACCGTTTCAATGATAAAAATCACGTAGGTGTTAAAAAACAGCGCTAACGCAAAAAGAATTCTATAAAACTGAAAAAAAGTCAATGCAAATCTTAAAAGCTTTTTCAGATAAGATAGCATAAGATAGCATGACAAAAGAGTTTTAAAGATTTAAATCTTTCGTGTTTCCAGGTTTAGTTTGAATTTTCTTTGCGAAAAGTACATTTTATGGCACAGGAAGTATGCAAGACAACATTAAAAATACAGAGACATCAAATTGTAAATACCGGCTATCAGCAAAGCGGAATTTTTTTCTAAAAAAATCCAGACTATAACGGACTAACCTGGAATGTCGACGCAGCGTGATAATATCAGTTGAATAAATAATCAATATAAAGAAAGAAATATGTTGTAGTCGACTTTCTTGGAGAGTCTACACTATTCAAAAACTATTAACTGCAAAGTTTGATGAATAATAAATATTTTATTTACCATTCTCGGGCACCTAGCTTCGAGCGATGTATTAAAAGAGCGCTTAATTTTAAAGGAACAAAGTTTCTCTACCAAGACGACCTCTAAGTGCGCACCACTATCACACGATATTTTACGAAAAATATCGCTAAATAAACCTCAAACAAATTATCGAAGTTTTTAAGTTGTTCTTGCTAAAAAGAACGAACTAGGTTAGAGAGGTGCAAGAAAAACCCTTAATTCTGTAGTATTCTTAGTTGTTATATATATGATGCCCTTTTTCTGGCGGTCAATCCTAAAAATCAGGGGAAAAAGAAGACATGACTTCTGAATAAATTTGATCCTGTTGCATGACGTAAGCCTAACAGGATCACCCACATGACTTTCAAATATGAGCTCAATATCTGCAGTTCAAGTAAAAACTAAAAATATATTTATTTAAGTTTCAACACACTGTAAGAAGCGTATGTGGACCTATGATTATATATTATATATTATTACTGAAATAAGCCGAGGATTTTCCCCCTTCCAGTTGCACAAACTATATAATAGATATTCTAAAAATGTAAGTCCTGGGTATTGGAAAGATATTTAAAATCAAAAGAATATATAGAACCTTTTGTCAAAATTATTCAGATCGATACAAATGACGCTGACGGCTCTGAAATCAACTAATCCCAAAATAATAATATTAATGGTTCAACAGAAGTGACACAGGAATTAAAAATAAGGAGAAAAGAAAGAACCGAGTAGTTCTAAAAAAAGAAGAGAACAGAATGATGTTTTGTTACGTTTTTTTATATCCTGTCATAAATTTACGGTTCATTTGTTTTTTAAAGGAATTAATGGATATAGTAAAATTATTTATCTTATATTTATTAATTGTAAAAGCTGTTAGGTAGGAAAAACTGTTTTTTGTGCTTAAATACTCTGCAATTATAAACTTTTTGTTTAATTTTATCATCAACAGAATCCACAAATTAAAATGTGATAAAATCAAAGTTTCACAGAAAACAGATTTAGGTTTTGGGGGCAATAAATGACGATAGCATAATAAGTTTAATATTGAAAATTCCGTCTTTAGACATAAAGTATTTACTTTAAACTTTATGATATTGTCGGGAAGACCTCATTGAATTTTATCTTCCATATAAATTTCAACCTTCTTGGAGCAACGTAGATATTTTAAAAAATCAAAAATGTAAATTATTGGGATGACGTCACTTACTATTACGAAGTACGGTGTGCGGCATTGTTTCAAATTAATATTATTCTCTTGAAAACTATTTGCTGTATTGGAAAATTTCATCTACCAGGAAATGTGGGAGATCCAGAACTTTAATCTCTAATTCTGTAATTTTCTCGATTGTATACAGGGTGTATCGGTTATTGTCAAAAACTAAAAGACTCTGAAAATTGCCGTTTTCATGGGTAAAATATTGGAAGCAAATGAGAAACTGCAAAGTTCTTTAAACTTTCAATTTTCATCAATGATAAGATCTACATTTTTACAAGAGATCGTACTATTCCAACTCAAAGTTTTATGTGTTCATTTAGCTCATCTAGAACATTATTACGGAATAACAGGATATCAGACTTGGATGGATTGATTTGACGAATATGGTCGTACTCACAAATGTTAGGAAGGTTATTTAAGTACGAATTTAACAGGTTATTAACAGTATCAACCACCTGAGAAGAGGAGTAAGGGGTATCGGGTATCGTCAGCGAATGTTTACAACACTGAAGACCATTCGCAAAATTAAAACTGTACATCCTGAATACGGGACCAAGTTCAAAAAGGGTTGATGAAATAACGTTTTGGGGCGTTATTTATGTATAAAACTTTTTACGCCTGGAGCGCATTTTTTTACAGCATTTCTGGAATTGTTAACTAACTCTCTCCACATCAAAAGTTTTTAAATTAAAATGAATGCACAGACACGTGCAACTTTTTTCTAGCAATTTCAGGAGTCCCAAAGCTGCAGTTTGATTTATACAATGGGAGAAACCACATTACAAAGTTACCGTCAATCAAAACTTTTCATGTCATCGATTTAACCTGGTGACCTCACAAAAGAAGTGCTCAAATGAAGTAAATTAGCACATTTCAGACGATAAATGAAAATGAACCAATATCGATGAAACAAGAAAAACACTGGGGTTTCTTAATAGTAATACTGTTTCTATCCATTATACTTGTCATATTTAATTTTAAAGTTCGAAAGAAGTTCTTAAGATCGTTCTTTAAAGTTTTGAAAATAAATTGGTAAACGGTTTAACGCTAACCGTTTCAATGATAAAAATCACGTAGGTGTTAAAAAACAGCGCTAACGCAAAAAGAATTCTATAAAACTGAAAAAAAGTCAATGCAAATCTTAAAAGCTTTTTCAGATAAGATAGCATAAGATAGCATGACAAAAGAGTTTTAAAGATTTAAATCTTTCGTGTTTCCAGGTTTAGTTTGAATTTTCTTTGCGAAAAGTACATTTTATGGCACAGGAAGTATGCAAGACAACATTAAAAATACAGAGACATCAAATTGTAAATACCGGCTATCAGCAAAGCGGAATTTTTTTCTAAAAAAATCCAGACTATAACGGACTAACCTGGAATGTCGACGCAGCGTGATAATATCAGTTGAATAAATAATCAATATAAAGAAAGAAATATGTTGTAGTCGACTTTCTTGGAGAGTCTACACTATTCAAAAACTATTAACTGCAAAGTTTGATGAATAATAAATATTTTATTTACCATTCTCGGGCACCTAGCTTCGAGCGATGTATTAAAAGAGCGCTTAATTTTAAAGGAACAAAGTTTCTCTACCAAGACGACCTCTAAGTGCGCACCACTATCACACGATATTTTACGAAAAATATCGCTAAATAAACCTCAAACAAATTATCGAAGTTTTTAAGTTGTTCTTGCTAAAAAGAACGAACTAGGTTAGAGAGGTGCAAGAAAAACCCTTAATTCTGTAGTATTCTTAGTTGTTATATATATGATGCCCTTTTTCTGGCGGTCAATCCTAAAAATCAGGGGAAAAAGAAGACATGACTTCTGAATAAATTTGATCCTGTTGCATGACGTAAGCCTAACAGGATCACCCACATGACTTTCAAATATGAGCTCAATATCTGCAGTTCAAGTAAAAACTAAAAATATATTTATTTAAGTTTCAACACACTGTAAGAAGCGTATGTGGACCTATGATTATATATTATATATTATTACTGAAATAAGCCGAGGATTTTCCCCCTTCCAGTTGCACAAACTATATAATAGATATTCTAAAAATGTAAGTCCTGGGTATTGGAAAGATATTTAAAATCAAAAGAATATATAGAACCTTTTGTCAAAATTATTCAGATCGATACAAATGACGCTGACGGCTCTGAAATCAACTAATCCCAAAATAATAATATTAATGGTTCAACAGAAGTGACACAGGAATTAAAAATAAGGAGAAAAGAAAGAACCGAGTAGTTCTAAAAAAAGAAGAGAACAGAATGATGTTTTGTTACGTTTTTTTATATCCTGTCATAAATTTACGGTTCATTTGTTTTTTAAAGGAATTAATGGATATAGTAAAATTATTTATCTTATATTTATTAATTGTAAAAGCTGTTAGGTAGGAAAAACTGTTTTTTGTGCTTAAATACTCTGCAATTATAAACTTTTTGTTTAATTTTATCATCAACAGAATCCACAAATTAAAATGTGATAAAATCAAAGTTTCACAGAAAACAGATTTAGGTTTTGGGGGCAATAAATGACGATAGCATAATAAGTTTAATATTGAAAATTCCGTCTTTAGACATAAAGTATTTACTTTAAACTTTATGATATTGTCGGGAAGACCTCATTGAATTTTATCTTCCATATAAATTTCAACCTTCTTGGAGCAACGTAGATATTTTAAAAAATCAAAAATGTAAATTATTGGGATGACGTCACTTACTATTACGAAGTACGGTGTGCGGCATTGTTTCAAATTAATATTATTCTCTTGAAAACTATTTGCTGTATTGGAAAATTTCATCTACCAGGAAATGTGGGAGATCCAGAACTTTAATCTCTAATTCTGTAATTTTCTCGATTGTATACAGGGTGTATCGGTTATTGTCAAAAACTAAAAGACTCTGAAAATTGCCGTTTTCATGGGTAAAATATTGGAAGCAAATGAGAAACTGCAAAGTTCTTTAAACTTTCAATTTTCATCAATGATAAGATCTACATTTTTACAAGAGATCGTACTATTCCAACTCAAAGTTTTATGTGTTCATTTAGCTCATCTAGAACATTATTACGGAATAACAGGATATCAGACTTGGATGGATTGATTTGACGAATATGGTCGTACTCACAAATGTTAGGAAGGTTATTTAAGTACGAATTTAACAGGTTATTAACAGTATCAACCACCTGAGAAGAGGAGTAAGGGGTATCGGGTATCGTCAGCGAATGTTTACAACACTGAAGACCATTCGCAAAATTAAAACTGTACATCCTGAATACGGGACCAAGAATACTACCCTGAGGGACTCCCACTTTAACCTAAGCTATGTCTGACGAAAATAATGGTAAACCACCCTCACAGCGGTCAAAAATGACGATAATAGTGAAAAGTCAATTTATTTTAGAACTTTTATTTAAGTCGCGTGATGCATCATATTAACTAATCAACTATAACGGTGCTTTAAGAATATCAATCAACTTAAACCTGATCTAAACCCGGATTGCTTGACATTGACATTGAAATACGCACAAGAAAAACTTTTCATACAATTAAATAAACAAATATAATAAATTCGCATAAAAGGAGCAGAATTTGCGATGAGAATCCCTACCCTGCTCTTTTCGCTGATCGATTAAAGGTGGTTGAGTTTCTTAACGCTTTGCGATGTAAAGATGCCGTTCCACCAAATGACTATTACTGATTGATGAGTTTTAGTAGATTAGCGCCATTGTGCGGTTCGCATTCCTTGTTTGAGTTATTTGACGGTTACAATTTTGGTAACTTGCTTTTCCAAAACAATACAATTTTTGCGCTTGAGGTATCCGGTCCTACATTGATTATTTCATTCTGTAATTTTTCTAAATTATTTAAAAGATTTCCAAGAGAAACAACTTTTCTAAGTCACGGAAGACTTTGAAATATGAGTTATTTATTTATTACCGCCCGTTATATAAAAAGTTTAACGCCCGGAACGAGCTATTAGCGTGTTGTCAAGAAAAGATAAGATATGAGGGTCAACCAAGAAGTCCTTGAAGGATGTGGTCACTTGTTATCACTGATAATGTCAACAGGTTAAATCTATTAGGTCAATCCACACTAAATATAAATTTTAAACTTATTTTTACACTCTTTAAATTGACACGAAAATTAAGCGTTATTTTGTAAAAATGTAAAATACAATGTGAAATTTCACAAAAATATTACCAATCATATTAAAGAATGTTGTCACGTAATCACTTCCCACACCACACACCAATTCAAGTCATTTTTATATTGTCGTTTAACGTGAAGATATTTGCCTATTATGTGTACTGATTTTTTATTTTGGCGACAAAGTAGGGTAGTTATATAAATATGTTTCTGTAAAGTTCTGTTATAACATATAATTTTTAATGTATAATTTCCATCTTCCCAGTTATAGCAGAAATTCACCAATAACATAAACATATTAATAGTCAATAGGTTGACGGATGTGATAAGACTCTACCTTGTTGTAGCATTGTCATGAGTCAACTAGGAAACGCTAAAGCAACAGCATCAGATAAAAATGAAGTTCAAATTTAATTGTTTTACCGTAACTACATATAAATTACTTGTGATGTGTTTCGTTTTCAGCACATGAAATGCCACAGCTATATCGAATCAGAAATTGATTGTTACAAAATATTAATGCTGCAATAATATCTAGTAAAAAAGAGATATTTATTAGATGAAGATTCATTGATCTAGCGTGCAATCTGGAGAAAAAAAATCAGCGAATAGAAACTGCATAAAGTGTGGAGAATTGTGAGTTCAGAGTTTATAATTATAGACTTGAACTTACATATTTTTCTGTAGAACAACTTATTGTATTAGTGCTACTGGCAGAAACAAAAATCCCTGATTTTATTAATATAAGCACTTGTATTTATTACGAATGGGTTCATACGACTGAGGATTTATAAAAATTCACAAAAAAGACCATCTATTTGTTGAAACGGCACATTGAGAAGAGGTACAATAGTAACAAAGCAGTAACCGCAGGATTTGTCGGTGTTCATTCAATTGTTCTCCTACAATGTTGTAAGCAAACATGATAAACAGTTTCTACTACGCTATTGATTTCTACAAAAAGCGATTATGTGAATATGCTGCGCTTTGTCGCTTCTGCACTGTCAAATATCAATCAAAATTGATATTAACAATAATAAAATTCGTTGAAGAAGTCAATAGACAATGTTTTTGCCACAAAATTCCTTTGGTACAAAAAACTAAGCACCTGATTGATTAAAACTTAAAATATCCATGTAGCTTACATAGGGCAGAAATTGAAGTGATCATAAGTTTTATGTATTGAAGCAGATGCTTATCGTAAATATGTTGATTTCTTTATATCAGGCCTTGGTTGAGATTTTAAGATCTGGAATTGTGATATGTGATAAACCGGTAACAAATTTTACAAAAGAAGATACTGAAAATCATTCGTGATAGCAGTGTGTCGTACTCTTCTTATTTGCTTTATGATAAAACTATTGTTATTATAAGAATATGTAGAAATGTATGTATAAACGTACAAAAAATAAAACTGTCCTAGCCAATGGTTTTCGAACCCGAATGAATGTGAATAAATATTTATTACATGGTAATTCTAGTATTATAAACCCAAAACATTTTTCAAAACTTGCGAATTTGTTAAAGTTTAAGTGAAGTGTTTAAATGTGTTTGAACTCTGCTATGGATCATGTGCAAACTTTGTTCGAGTGTTATTTATTTAGAATGTAATTTATTCTGATTGGAAGTTTCTAGAGCTGGGTTTTGAAACAAATTGAAATTGAAATAAAATAAAACAAAAGAGATTTTAAGAAAATAGCGACCCATAGCAAACAAAATTTCGATGTTGTCAAAACAATTGTAGCGAACTGAAAGTTACAATGTATATGAAAGCGAACGGTTTAATAACCAAAGCAAAATTACTGCCGTGTCAAAAACCAAAACAAGTCGTTTTTGCGGCGGTTTGAAACAATAAAATCTAACTCGAAATGCTGTGGAGAGAGTTCATAAAAATATATTATAGTACCGCGGAAATTTCTACTCAAAATTGTCAATAAAAGTGGGTTCGCGTTGTGGTATGATTAATTTTACCAACAGTTATTTTCAAGTTAAAATGCGTGAGCGCACGGGTGAATCTATTTTTATACTTTCTTTATTTTTCGATGAGTAAAATCGCTATGGACAGGTTTTTCCGAATCTTCAAACGGGTTCCAATTATCTAATTTTCATGCTCCGTGTATGCACACGGAATAACCTGAATCGACTAAAGAATTCCATTCATATTTTCTCGCGTTTGCTCAGCTTTTCCATAACTTGAAGAGTTAAAGATAGCGGAGTTATTTATTGAAATTTCGACGAAGAAACTACAAGTCAGGAAGTGCGTTAAAAACGCATAACACAATTTTGGCAAAGCATGTAGTATCAAAAAAGTGTCGCCCGTATTAATATATTTACAGCGGAATTAATTTAAAGTTAAATTATTCACGAGGTTAAAAATAAACTGTGACATTAACACTAAGAAAAGAATGATGCGTTTTCTACGTTATCTCTCGAACACATTTTACTCCATACGCCGCCGGTACTGATCTATTAATAGTCCTCAAAACCTGGATCCACTTTCAAAAGATCTCGTTAACATTACATTCGAGTCATACCGATTTTTTTTTTTTTTTTGGTGTTTACGACCTAGAACATCGCGGAGTTTGAAGCGAAATATCATCTGGTAAAGATTAAGATTACTTCTATAAATAAATCGAAGAAAAACCCAAGAAACAGAAAACAGAAACATGGAAATAGAAAAACAGCGAAAATACCTTTTCAGGGCTGCCGGGATCTAAAAGAATTCGTCCCCATTAAAGAAGTCCAGATTTCATTTGAATTGTGAAAACAGTACGAAAGTCAGGAGCGCACTTGTTCTGAAAGGTATGAATTACATCCCGTCCCGGTTTCGGAAAAACTACAGGCGTCGCGACGGCGATGCCACTAGGTGCTCTCAATACGTTGCGCAATTTGTGCGCATGCGTGGCCCAATAGGGAAATGATGAACACGAACACGCCAGGATGCTGGTTTCGCCCGGTTTTCCTCTTTAATTATAAAAATCCTGTCGTTAAAACGATGAACCTTCGATAGGGGCAATTTTTTTTTGGCCCACGTAGAACACGCCGAATTTAATTAGTGCTATTCGTTCCGCAAAATTAAGAACGAAGAGGTTAATTTTGACACCGCATACCCTAAAAACCAATCTTCTTACTACCGAAATCCAAATGGCAACAAATATAGCAAGCTAGCAATCATAAAAGTTCATATAAAGCAAAATGTCTTGTTTACAATATTTGGTTTTCGTGGAAAGAAAACTTATATATTGTCAATTTTCTTCTAAAAAGAAACAACATTTTGCGCTAAAATCGAGGATGCCCTAGCTTTCTTATCCCAAACAAATTACGACAGTTATTTAAATATTATTAAAAATTTTGGGAGTTCGTGGAGTAGGGGTCTGAATGCAGCAGGGCTGCTCTAAGTTCAACGAGGAAGTCAAGTTTGGATCACTTTTGTTCCTGGTCTACATTGTTTTGTTTGACTTTGTAGAAACTCCATACCGCATATCCCATTGTAATGATACAGAAGTGAGAAATATAAAATTGTGGATAAATCTTAATTAGCTTCGTATAAATTGGGATTAAACAAAATGTCTTCCATTGTAAGAACTAAATTCACTTTCGATAATTAAAAATTGCACGACAGGGAATCCACCAGTGAAAATAACTCCCACTGTAAAGTTAACATTACATGTTATGATGCTAACCACTAAGAATAAGGAGAGATAGCTCACTGAAGCTTACGAAGCACGCGAGGTAATTGCAAAGAAACTTAAGAAATGCTTATTCGTCTAGTAAAAACTCAAATCCATATTGCAAAATGGCATTCTGATCTAGGAAAGTACTTATGAGAATACAATTGACGCTCTTAGGTCGTTACATAAAAGAGCAATACACTTTTCAATATGGAAACCTCTTAGGTATGAAGCACCCGTTCTTTCTTAAACTAACTTATATTCCTACAAAATTGTGCTCGATTAGAAAACGGATGCAGGCGATGGCAGAAATTCCGAAAAAGAAAAAGAATGCATAACTATGTTGTCCCAAAAATATATAATTTACTTCCCATAGACCTAAAAAATCATAATTTGACTTACGATCAGTATAAACGAAACAGCAAAAGATGTCTGGGATCTGTAGACTCCTGATGTTTAGATGTATAATATTTGAGATTCTTCTTTATATCATAACATTTATACCTTAGAAACTTACTTTATCGATTTTGGGTAACATTGTTTTAAAAATTGTTCTTTTTTTAGATTTTTAGGTGTATACTTGGATAGTCTTGGATAGCTTTAGTTTTGTTAATACTTCACTTTTGTCTTGAACTTCTTACTGTAGCTCTATAGTTGATTTCATTTTGATGCCATAAAATTTTAAGGCCGCTTTAGTAATCATCTTTGATTATTCTTTTGAATTTATTAAATTATGTGTTATTTATTTGGGATAAGTTAATTTTTAGTGTTATAGTCAACAAAAATTGTACTTAAAGAAACTGTGTAAATCGTTATAAGATATTTTCAAAATAACCCTATCTAATATAGCTTCAATACGTGTGAATTAGATTCAAAATAAAAAGCACAATTCTAGAATAGGGATTAATCTCATTTAGAACACCACTGCACTTTCTCATCATGTGCCACATTGGCTGTTAGGAATTGCTTAAGGCAATTACAGAATCTGCCATCTATTTCAATTGTCTTCACGAATCTCATCTGGCGATTTCCTCATGTATTTCCTTACCGATTCTTTCATTTTTTTCACTAAGAACTACTAACTAATTTTGAGAACTAAATAATTGTTGTCTTTAGGTTTGATCTTTTCTTTCCTATAAAGTTCTTCATTCCGAAAAATGTTCGACAAATAGACCAAGAGGGTGGACGAATATTAGATATTCGCCAAAGGCCACCACGTCTAACCTCAAATGATAAAAAGGTCCTTTTATTGATCTTCTCGATTCGCCAAGTAAAGAATAATATCTATGAGAAATCTGTAATTGAAATTGTTGATGTAGTCAAACAATAATTAAGTAATTAAAAAAAAAGAACTTTTCGCAGTTCGAAACTGAAATAGATTCTTTAATCAAGATATTATTGTGGTCAGATTGACAGTGCAAAGCGGACCATAAAATTCTTAATTGCCAATTATCGGAAAACGACGTAAAAGGGCCCTTAGAAGTAATAATCTGCTGATCTTTTCAGTCCGGTAGCTCGGTATGACAAAGAAAAATAACTCGTTTTCACCATTATGTTCAAAAAGATGTTAACACGTGCCTCGTGGTATTGCTAAAGAGTATAGCAGAAAAACTCACAACATGTCTGCTTTTCAAAATGGGAGTCAAAAATTTTGCCTATATTGTTAAAAAATTGGCAGTGTTATATAATGAATAGTTCCTTCCGCCCAAGTAGATTAAAATTATCAAGCCCAGTGGCGTCCCGGAACAGCATACTTATTAACATAATTTCAAAGAAAAATGGACACCGCTGACTTCTTTTATGTCTCTTGACTTTTTTTGACATTATAATGTTAACGCCCGCGGCTAGAGGATAGAGAGGATTTGTAAAAAAATGTATTGCTCTCGTCAAAGGGAAGAAGAGGTGTACAGCAAATACGTTTTAATTGAAAACCTTTAGCAAGTATAGCTACGAAATTAATAGCTCGCAGCGCAAAAAAGGGATGCCAACGAAAGGCTTTTTAACTTTTTAATTAAACTTCATCACTTTTAAAATTTGTCTCGTTCCGAAGTTATTACGTTGTAATGTAGTGGCAAGGTTATTCTAACAAAGGTACAAGGTTTTAAATAAAAAAAAACATCCAGAAGAAAAACTATTTAATATCCCTTACAGTTCCATACATATTTTAATAAATGACATATACGATAATGGAGCGTACCACTAGAAACGCAACTGAATGCAGTACCGGACTTAAACTTTCAATAGAAACTTGAAACCAAATTGACGAGACAAAATAACACACAAAGTGCTTTAAAAATGGAAGTTTAGAAGCCTGTGAAATAAATTGATTTTCCTTATTTGAATAAATAACGAAATTAAAAAGCCAAACATTCGATACTTTAAATAAAGAAGACCCGTTATCAATAATTATAATCAGATCTTTAAGAGCGCACAGGAATAAAAAGAATTAAGGTTGTTGCGGCAGTTCGCGGTAAATTTTCCACTTAGTAGATATACCGAGAAATTCAACGAAACTTTTCGAAAAAGAAAACGCAAGAAAAGTAATTAACCTTCATGCACCAGACGTCGACAGTGCCGCAGAGACAACTCAGTAACTCCTAATAAGATGTATAATTCTGCAAAAAGCCATTCCAAGTTCTGTTTCCCACTCTCATTAAGTTTATGTTTGTTGACCTCATTCTAATTTAGAGAATTAAATTGCTTCGGAAAAACAACTGATTTAGGGTAACATTTATGATGCATTTTATATGGGAATATTAAAAATTGCAAGCATCTTTGCTGAATGGACACGAATATTCGCTGACGTTTTCAGGCTCTTTGTTAATCCTATAAAAGTTTTAAATTTTTTTAACGTAATTATTAAAAAAACACTCCCACACAAGCATTTAGTTTTAACTCCAACTCCAAAGATAAAGATAAAGATAGCTTTATTTATTTTATTATTTATTTCATATTTATCCATTTATTTATTTCTATAACACTTGAGTTACAAGTGTTGGAAATTGTCAGTATAATACGAATGTAAAAATATAAAATTATCTTAGTCTAATTAATTAATAATAATAAATAATAATGTTAGATAAATAACAAATATATAAACAATAACATACAACGAATACGTATTAAAAGGTATTACAAGAAAGAAAATCCTTAATGTTGTAATAGGCGAGGAGTAGCAATTTGTCTTTAAGAGTCCATTTACTCCAATTACTATTCCCTGTAAGAGACAGTCGATGTGTAGGTATTTTTATGTTAAGATTCGGTCTTAAACTGTACTGAATATCTGAGTTTCTTGAGAGCATATAAAGATTAGAGTTACTTTTTACATAAGTGCACAATTTACTAGGTACATACTAGGAGATGTCAATAAAGAGTGTTGTGCAAATAGGTCTCGACATGAAAAATGAAAAATAAACAGTATATCCGTAAAATGCGTTTCAGCATCCTAAAGACTTGCTCCGCACGTGGGGAACCTCCCCCACCAAGGCGTAGCTGAGACAAAAATAGTACATTTTTATCAAGATTGCTTTCGAAAAATCGTCACTGGGCGGGGCAAGTAACTTTTCATTATAAAATTATTTTATTTTTATTACAAAATTATTATAAAAGGAAAGAACTTCGCGAACGCATTGTTTTTCTTTCGCCCTCCTGCGGACCACTATGGAACTTTCGCAAAATCGATATAATTTAATTGTGCATGCACCCTGTATAAAATGTCCTTCACATCTCGTCGAACTTCAAAATTACAGCAAACATCGGTAAATATAAAAATTTGCACAAATAATAGCGTTGTCGAATGATATTTTTTCAAATATCTCGCGCCCTGTATAATTGACGAAACCTGAAACTCTCTCACAACACGGTTTACGATACTGTTCAAATAAAATTATCCCACCTTTAACGGTTTTTCATTTATCGCCATTAATTTAGCGACAAAAACGGAAATTTTTAGGATATTTTAGAATTTTTGTGTGCGTATGTGATAGACGAAAACCGCAAATACAAAAATTGTAGCTCTTGATGCGGCCTATGACACCGTTTGACCCAATTAGCCATATTTTTTACGATATTTGATTTGCGGCTAATAATTGACTCCGTAAAAAAACAATTTTCTAGGTCATTTAGATTTTTGCCTATAATTTGAAAACCCAGTATATAATCGAAAAAATGCCTGAAATAAATGTTATTGCACTGCTAAAATTACCAAAAAAAATCAAATATATTTAAAAAATACTTGGTAATATTTGATTGCGCCCAGTTTCTACAGTTTAAATGTGGACACGGACTTTTACTTCTCTGCTAAATTTGAAGTTGATATCTGCAAATTTGGGGCAGTTAACACATTCCTCAATCAGCACGGAATATCGGGAACACCCTGTACAATAGGTGAAAACCTTAAATACAAAAGTTTTTGCTGTCTATGCGGGCTATATTCCAATATAAAAGAGTGTGAGATCTGAATCACAGTCTTTCAGTTATAACCAATTTTCGAAAATAGGACCCATTTTTCAGCTTTTTTGAATTTGCGGCGCACCCTGTATATTTTAAAAATTGTCAAGAATAAACGTTTATAGAGCCGTATCTTCTGCTTCTTCTGGTTCAAGAATTTTTTTGGTCTCGTAAACGGTTTTTGAAAAATTATGTTTTTTGTAGATCCTTGCACGCGCGATGTTTTATTTTTTTAGAATACGTTCCGACCCCCCAGCCCCCCACATTTTCAATAGGTTCCGTCATGAGACAAAGCTGCATATATATGCCAAATATGAAGTCGATTGCTTTAAATTTCGGACACTTATCGGGTTTCATAGCAGAACTATTTCTTATTACGGGTTAAAAAGGGGGCAAATTTCAAGTTTGTAGCTCCAACGGTTCGAAAGTTATTCAGGAAAAACCAAAAGACGAGAACGGAGAATGGACAAACAGACAAAAATATTTTTTTTTCGACGGTGATCATTTTTGTACCAACGGCGATCCCGTAGGACTTACCGTTACCGAGATATAAAATTTTTATACGAGCTCAGATACTTTCGAAAATTCGATTTCATCGATTTTCGAAAGTAACAAGGGGAAAGAGTCTTGATGGCGGAGCCTCCATATGACAAAGCAATAAAGAGAAAATTTTTTGAGAATGTGGTCCACCTGTTCGAACCAGGAGAGTCTCGAGTCTACATAAACTCAGAGGAATTTTACAACACTGTTGGATTGTAATTTCATTAAAGCGTACTAATAAATTCTTATTTAAATCCCGTGTCGAAAAGGCGATCATCTTAGTTTTACTTTCATTCAATATCAATTTGTTAAGTTCGGTTGCAGTGCGAAGTTGCTCAGACGATACAGAAAGGATAGAAACTGCATCATCCGCAAAAAGGCAAAAGTAAGTATGGGGTAAAGATGACACATCATTTATAAAAACTATAAACAATAAAGGACCGAGTAAACTTCCCTGAGGTACACCGCAATTCACTGACCTGGAATCAGAGACGTATTCAAATCCGCAACTTAACCAACTGCGTACGCCCCCCAGAAAAGCCCTTCACCAATTTAAGACGTTACCTCTAATATCATATGAATATAGCTTGTCCACTAAAATATCAACATCGACCAAATCAAATGCTTTTTGTAGATCGAACAAAACACATGCTGTCTGCTGCCTTTCTTCTAACTTGCCAAGAATATGCAAATTGGTATTTGTATTGTATTTGTATTTGAAGTCATTCAGGCAGTGCACTGTCTCAATCGAAAACCAATGCCCATTCATATAGTTAAATTTTGGAAAAGTGTTATTTAAAAAACAATTACTGTGCGTCTGATATGCGGGGTGTCTCAAAATTAGTGGGTTAAACTACAACAGCATATTCTACATTCAAAATAAGCCCTAGTTTTTTATATAAACATGTCAAGAAACCAACACCTCAATATATTAGAATAAAGATCGCGACTATCCATTCAAAATAATGGAACTGTGTTTGAGCTTAATGTTAATTAGCATTTTTTTATTGTTAGCCCTTCAATGCGGATTTATAAATAAAACTTACTGGTTAATATCATTTTATTTTCCGCAAAAATAGCCTACTAGTGAGCCAAATTAACAAACAAACAAACCTACCAATCTGGTTTCAAGGCCTACTTTCCGATTTTATAAGAAAAAAGTCTAAAAGTCAACCTGCCAAATATTTATTGCAGTTTTTGTTACCTCAAAAGTTACGTTAAGTTGCGGGTCTGTGGCTCCGTTAGGGGTTGTTTGTCGACATATGTTTACATAGAAAACCAGGGCATATTTATGCCTTTACAAAAACAAAGTAAAGAATATGGACTTCATTTTTCTATTGCATTTAACGGATAATTTCACACAGCATCTGCATATGCGACAACAAAAATTCAGAACAGACTTTAAATTTGTACCAATCTTCGAGCATCGTATTCAATATTTAAATATTTAAAAAATTAATATATTGAAACTGGTGGTTAACCATGAAAACCAAAAAATACTATAGTTTAACGCACCTAAAGAAAAATTTAATTGTTTACTCTACAAGGTGTTTCGATTTGTCAAATAAACATCTGTCCTAAAGTCAATACTCACGGAGAGACAAGGTAGTAAAAGCAATTCTATATTTTCGTTTTTTATTAAATACAATTTTAAAAATATATTCACAAAAATTCGCATTTAGGAGTTTTCGGGGATGAAAGATGGTGGAATCAGTATTGCTATAACTTATAAATACACTTTTTACGAAAATACCATAATTTTTTTTTTGTATAATCTCAAATTTAATTTCTAATAAGTTATTTTCTAATATTTTATAAGTGAAAAAGATATCATTGTTCAATATCTGTATTTTAAGCGGTTTTCAAGATGTAGACCAACTAATAACCTCTTAATTTATTATTATTGTAATATTATTAAAAATAAGAAAGAAAACATGTGTTTCCTATTACTATTGGAAAACCAAAATAAGGATAATTGTATTTAATCAACTAACTAAAAACGTAAAGTAGATGTCGTACGTGACCATTATGCACTTCGATACATTTTATAAATCGTTTAATAAAGGATTATCTAATTTTTAAAAATGAATATCGTTTTATTCTGAAGTCATTGCACCCTGACTGTTTACTGGATCTTTGTGAACCACTGATTTAAAAAAAAAAAAACAAAAATCTATTGGATTAAAATCCGGACTACGTGCCAGCGATCGAAGCGGACTTCTTGTGCTAATCCATTTATGGGGAAAGTTTAAATTAAGATAACTTCTTATAATCCGCGCAAAATATGTTAAAGTTGAAGATAAATCATTTATAAAATCTATGAAGTGGTGTTGTAAAAAATGTAAAAACGTCGCTGCATCAAAATTTCGGGGGGTCATTTAAATGGTCCTAGTACATAATTATTTATTTATTGTGCCTGCCCACACGTTAATCTTGAATTTGTGTTGGAAACGTCTTTTCCATATCAAATGAGGATTTCCTAGTTTCCACAAATGAATATTATGAAAATTAAAAATACCTCCACGGGTAAAAATAACCTGATCGGTAAATAATATTTTGTTGACAAAACTAGGATTTTCATTTGTAGTAGCAGCTCTCAACCGACACATACTTGTTTGTGGATTAGGAATTCTTCTTCCTGATCTGGTGCAATATTTATTGGACGTCCTCCATTGTGCTCTTTTTGACGAAAAAGGAAAGATCCTGACATAGGTTTATTTGACAAATCGAAATATTTGAATACAAAGAATTTCGAAACAGCCTGTATATCCAAATAACAAATTCAATAAACGCGGTAAATATTGAAAATAATAGTAATTAAAATGGTCTGACAAATGGGTCGATATTTCTACCCCATACGGCAATGTAAATGTTTGTTCAGAGTTCGCATGGATCAAATGTAAATCCAAATCGGTAACAAACCCGGGAAAATGTTGTTAATGACGCTTTTTTAATTAATTTGAACGAAGCAAACTCAAAGGACTTTTTAGATTTTAAATTAATTTATTTCGTTGAAATGAATAGAAATAATTAATGTTATGATATCTTACGCATCATCATGTTTAGGAAGACGGAACGGAATGAATGTTCAACGCAAATGGAAATCTTATATTGGTATCCGATTTTCTGTTACGTTATTATTCGACACCGTTATTTTACATGTCTGCGTTATTTTTTATGGAAATTTATGCCATAAACTTTGGGGTAAACATTTTTCTGGAATGTGGTGCACAGTTTTCCATCAATTTTTTTACATAACACCGTTGCTCTATATAAGGAAAGTAATAGCGATTTATTGAACGTCAAATAGATGAAAAGAAGCGTACGACCAAAGGCGTAACCCCCCCATAAAAAAATATCGCTCGTGTTTATGCGAATTTTATTGCCACGCGGTAGACAATTTGTTATGAATAATTTAACGTTTTGTTGGGCCTAAAAAACGAGGCAAATATGGGTAAATAAAATACGGCATTTATTTCAAACCATTACACGATTAAGCTTAAGAGAATATTATTTGTTTGTGGCGTTTATAAAAATTTTATTTTGATACATATCAAAAGTTGTGTATAGAGTTTATATCAAGTATGACGTTATCCCAATGTTAATTAGTAATTTTCCGACATAACGCACTTATTTAGTTTAACTAGTTGCCTACCTACCTGCCTCGGATATAAGACATCGCGTCAAACTTTTCGAAGTAATTACTTACAGCACGGAGGCAAGTTCTAAAGGGACTATCAAATCTTCAGCCACTTAATTATTTATGTATTTATTACCAAAACTTTAAATACGTAGTACAAAGTCACGCATATAATAGGCCCCAAATCTATCTTTTCGCAATTTAAAGAGGATTAAGTTCATAGCACTTCTCAAAAAAACTTAGTATAGAATGAAATTTTGGTGAATAAACCTGAATCAACTGAAAAAAATGCCATTTTGGCTAAACCTATTTTGTAATTATACAAAAATAATCAGAATACCTATTTTCAAAAAAAAATTTTGGGCCACTAATTTTCGAAAATGCTAAGAAAGGTGTCACACAATGGTGTTAACTCAGCTGCTAATAATTTCAAACATACTATAAGAAATATTACTAATAATACTTTGAGATATAATATCTTTTTTTGAAGTTTTTCAAAAATGTTTGCTATTTTCATAAATATCTCGTATATATTTAGTATTGTAGTATTAATTTATACGGGATGTATCAGTGTAGCAAGATCTTAACACTCAATAATAAAGTCTGTTCATAGATATAAGAAAGTGACTAACTGATACGAATTAAGGAAAGACCCGGGCAAGCTGTAGGAATGAAATATGGCCGAACGTTGCTTAGAATTTAATTATTTGGGGTTTTGTTAGGAAATATACTAAACAATATTTATTTATTTATGTATGTATTTATATTTAAATCTAAAATAAAATTACAAATTATTTTTATAACCTACTTAAATTACTTAAAATTATTCACAAGATATTTCGGTATCACTATCGCTGTCATCGCCTGTTCTAATTGTTATTTGTTCTAAATTATTTGCAATATGGATATACGATTGTTCTGCTTTTTCTATATGTTTAACAGAATTTGCGGAGGGATGTTAAAAACTCCGGTTTCTATAAGTTTCAGGACATTGGACTTAACACGTTGTGACGACGAATGGCAGATTTCAGTTGGTGCCAAACATGTTCAATGGGATTAAATATACAGTGGTAAGGTGGAAGCCTTAAAACTGTATGTCCTAGATTTTTTGCATAATTATCACAGACGTATTCCCTTTGTAGGTTCAAGCTTTGTAGAACCTCAATTAATTGCTTTTTGGTATAATCTTCGTGAAAATAAATGTCGTTATTATACATGTAGTTTTGGATTGTTGCTTTTGTGTCACATGAGGAAGGGGTTGTAGTCAACTATCTACTGTGATAACTTGCATTGTCCATTACAATTACGCTAATAGGAGGAATGTTTGGAACTAGTTTGTTTTTAAACCAACTTTCAAATAAATCCGCGGTGGTGTCTTCATGGTAATCCAGAGAAGAATCTTTAAAATTTTTCGCAAACAGAGAAAGTACATTTGCAATCCAACCATCCTTAGACCCAGCATGCAAAATAGTTATTCTTTTACCTCTTTTTGATGGCGCGTTTCTTTACACTTATCAGTTGAGTCAACCCAATCCTTTTCCGGGGTATCATAAGTGTCGAACCAGTTTTCATCCAAGAAAATAATTGGCCTTTGTTGTTCCCTGTAAATCCTAATTTTTTCTAGATATTCCAGTAGCCATTTCCGAATTCTACAAGATTCCATTAAAACTTGCCTTTTATCAATTTTTTTAAATCTAAAGCCCCTAATTAAGATATCTAATGTAGGCACGCTTTGTTCCTCGTATAACTGGTAAATTTTACGCCGTATTATATCTTGATCACTTTCATCTACACTCGAGAAAATGTCAACATCGCTTCTTTTTTTCCTCGCTAAAATTGGATTATTCACAATTTTCCATACAGACGATGTTGGAATTTTCGTCAATGTGGCCGTTTCTTCTAAAGATGCTTGCTTGCTGGCACCACGTTCAACGAGAGTCAAATAAACATTGTTTATGACTTCCTTAGTCTCAATAGAATAGTGTTTTCTATATTTGGGCGGGAGCGTCTCCAGAGATACACTAGACTCGCACATATTTTGCATAATTCGCACACGATTCAACACGCGCTGTATTACACACGAAATAAGAATGATTACTAATAAACTTAAACTAAGTAGTATACCAAACTAAAGAATATTAAACACAGGTAGGCATAAAATTATTTTCTATTACGGACCACAATTTTAGCCGAATTTAAATTCCGAAACGTTAGGTAATAATCTTGTTGCATTGTATGTTAAAGACCATCCTTGGATAATCCCATTCAAAAGCAATTGGTCACTTTCTTATATCTATGAACAGACCATACCTTTAAAATTATTATCAATATCCTGTCCTGTTGAATTTACCAAATTTTTATCTGTATCTACAATGTAGATTCTGAAAATCGTAGCTGAGCGAACAAAGGACATTTAGCAACTGCAGCGTAACGTCATCTATTAAAAAACATATTCCGAATGCATTTCCGAAATTGTGAAAAACAAAGCAAAAAAAATCAGGCCACTCGCAAACAAAGAATTAAGTGTACATGATTAAAAATCAATACCCACGTGAGATCTAAATTTAACGCGAAATGTTTTTCATTTTCGTAATTGCCGTTTAAGTAATTAGCTTTCAGGGTAATTAGCGATTTCAGCTGCGTGATTTTTTTTATAATATCGGAAGTTTCAATAACACGACCTTACCTAAACTAATCTTGTATTAACTGATTTAATAGCCAATAACAGTGAAGTTCGGTATTGAAAATAGATTGTATCAGTTAATAAGCAAAATATTGTATGTTGCTAGAAAATAACTTCGATATTTGCTGAACAAAATTTGTTCTACCTCAGAGCAAACTTCTCTATTTTTAGCGAGTCAGACCTTTGTGAATTCTATATATACCGGTATACATTAAATTATTAGTCATTACATTATCCGTTCTCCAATACTTTCATTGAAAAACAAACAAATTACTGTATTATAGAAGTATAAATATTTATCACGAATCTTAATATTTTTTGAACTTTGGTAAAAAGATTTCTCTTTTCACCAATTAATTTTCATAAATTAAAGTGATGGTGTATTTTATTAAGAAATATTGTATTTGATTTTGCAGTAAAAACGAAATTCATATGAAATTCTTCAATTTTAGTACCAAAAAAATAAAAAATTGAGAATGCACTCTTTTATTATGTTGTTTTTATTATCAATAGATTATACTTAATTCTTTGGAGCTTACTCGCAAAAAGGATTTTATAGCGGTTTTTTTCGTCTAGTATTTTAAAGCAATCCTCTTCAAATATTTTTTGTAAAAATAAACGTTGTGATTGCGCTTTAGGTGTCAAAGAGGCCCTAAAAAGGCTTGAGAAAGCCGACTGCTTAACTCATAGAAGCGGGTGGACATTGCTCCGAATGGCCCAACTAAATTTTGAATATTGAAATAAATTTGCCAACAAATTTCGATATCAATTAACGGTAAACCATACGAAAATAAAAGGCAAACAAACCAGAAGCGCATAAAAAATTTACGATATAAATATCAAAGCAGGGTACAAATTGACTAGGTTAAACAATAAGGTGTTAAGTTTGTGTTGGTGTTGTTTACTTGGCCCCAGCGGTCGATAGATTCATTCCATTCGAATTGAAGTTTATGAATATTGCATTTAAAATATTACTTTACAATAACGGTAGAACATGGTAAACCGACTTTTGGTATTTTACATCGACTTTTATTCAATAAATTATTCAGCGCAATCTCCAGCATTTGAATTTCTAACTATGACAATTCGTATTCGCCTCTGGTTTTAATTTCCTTTAAATGGTTTGCCGCATTAAATAAAACTCGCTTAGACTTAAAATCTTAGCAAAATATAGTTCGCAATGCGAACCTTTGTTCAACACGATTATCCCCAAGCGCTTAACAAATTTTATAATTTTTCACATCTACATTTTGAAAATATATCATGTAACCTGATTTAATCCTAAACAAATTGAGAAGTTTATTTTATTTTCATTTGTCAAATCAGGAATAGTTTAAAAATCCAGGAATTGCGCCCATAACGGGAAAAATATGCTCAACTTAGTGTCTATTCCGCAATCGCCAGCAAAATTAATTAAAATTTTATTTAAAATTGGGAGCAAAGTGGCTTGTCACAAGTAAGGAAAATAAATCAATTTACTCACAAATGAGGAAAATTAAGTTAGCGTTTTCAAATCTTCTGGATTCCACCTGCGTTGCTTGTTTATACGTCAAACCTGCTGACGTTTCGCCAATTATCCTGTTGGCTTCCTCAGAGCTAAACTGAAGCTAAAACTTAAACTAAAAGCTTTAGTTTAGCCCGCAGCCAACAGGATGTTCGATTCATCAACAACCAACGCAGGAAGAATCCGGAAGATTTGTAAATAGTAGTACAGTAGCCCTTGTACGCTTCCTTGAAAAATTAGGGCATAGTTGGCTGCATAGGCTATAGTGTCCACATTTACCCTATTTTACATCTTGATTAACACATCCTTTTATTACCTTTATTAAACTGAGAATAGTTTGTAATAACTCCAGCTTCTACTAGCGTCAAGCATTTTTTGCAGCGTATATAACGTCATCGACTATGACAATCCTAATTTCTTTATTTCTGTTTTTACAAGGTAAATAAAGTTAAACACGCTTTGAAGCTATCTATCCAATATTCTGACCCGTCAGAGAACAATACTACGTTTAGAACATTTCTGTAATTAAATGAATCACTTCATTTTGTGTTCAATCGATTTTTTCTAAAATTGATAAACCGATACCTTTTGGCATTCCACTTTTAAACTGCAAAAAAATGAATTGAATCTTTTAACTGACAACGAATTAAACTTTGTGGAACTTAATCTACACTTCAAAAATAACTAAAATTAGCCGATAACTTCATATCCTTACATTAAAAAAATGCATATTTCCCAAAAAAAATTTTTTTTTTGATTTACTAAATTTATGCCGAGGTATAGACTCGCACTGTATACGGTATATTAGAGGCGTTTTTTTAAATAAATGGGTAGAAATCGGCAAACATTTGACTCAGAAAGGGGGTTTTACGTCGATATCTAATGGTTTATTACGGTTAAAGCCCGAAGACGCCGATTTTGACTAGTATTTGAAAGATATTTACATAAAAAAATGATAGTTAACTGCTGTTTTGATGCGGATTTAGATAAGATATATGTCGGAAGAGCCGATTTTGACTGGAATCTGTTTGAAATGAATAAGAAAAACCTACCATCAATCCAAGAAATTGGGTTTTTAAGTAGTGATCTGCAGTAGTAGTGACAGTTTGAGGCGTTTTCAGTACATATCTGCGTTTCTAATTTAGATTTCGGTGCAATAAGAGGCGAAAAAGCAGAGTCTGACTGGGAACTTAGCGAAATCGGCAAATATTTGACTCAGAAAGGGGGTTTTACGTCAATATCTAATGGTTGATAATGGTTTTAGTTACTATAAAGCCCGAAGCCGCCGATTTTGACCAGTATTTGAAAGATATTGACACAAAAAGGTAACTGTTTGGATCAAAAAATGATATCAACTTTTTTTTTAATTTGGGTACATTGGAAACACAATTTTACGAAAATTCAAGTAAGTGACGTACAGTTTTCATTTGAATATTATTCGTCGTTTTCATTAATTTCTGGGCCGAAATGTTTTTATTATTATTAACGGTTACACTATTTAACTTTCTTTTCACTTAAATATTTCCACGATTTTTTTAAACATAAATTTGAATCCACCGAGCACACGAATTTGCATAGATTTGCATTAAACCAAAACCGTAAAAAAGGACCCTTTGCTTGGTGAGAGTTGAGAAATTTTAATTGTGAATTTAAAACCAGTTAGTTTTGGCTCGCGACAATTAGATTCCCGTCTTTGATATAAATATCTTTGATCGCCGTGATCGAGAGTGTGAAACACAGATAACTAAGCGATGAAAGGTAACACAGTGTAAAATATTATTGATAATTATATCCCGAAATTTGTCTTTATTAGCAGAACGCGAATTATAGTAAAGCTCTAAAGATCCATCCATTACTCGCCCCTAATCCTAAAAGAAGACAGCCAAAGCGCCGATAATAACGAACCGAGAGAGTAAGAATAATGTGCGAACTCATAATTAATAAGAAAAGGCAGTGGTAAGATAGACGATATCACTAATTATCTTCGGGGATAATAAATGGAGCTTATTAAAAAGCTATGTCTACCGCGATATAAAAGAGTTCTTTGAAAATACGATTTGTTTTTTGGCGTTCCATTTTTATTGCGCTCTTTAAGAAGCTGGCAGATTATAATTTATCATTAATAAAAGCTAAATCTCCCTTGCCTTTTTACCAAGATGCCTGGTTAACGGGAGGTTTTTAGAAATTCACCCAAAAAGTCACTACACAACGCTCAAAAAAGATCATAGGTTAATCAAGTTGGAAAAAATATCACGCACGAGTAATTTTTTTTTATCTCGAAATTTGTTTTTACGGACGGGGTATGCAGAAATGAAACTTGATAAAATACGATACCAAATTTCGAATTGAAAGTTTATTGAAATATTAGAGCTGCTGGGAAACTTTACGCTAAAAGATTTAAATCTGGATTTTCGCTTTTATATTACGCTCCGGGGTGAATACAATACATTATAATTTATTCAGCTAGGATATAAGGGATCATTCGATCTCCTAAGTTTAACACACCTATTATATATATATATATATATATATATATATATATATATATATATATATATATATATATATATATATATATATATATATATATATATATATATATATATATATATATATATTCGAAGTGTTTTAGGAGCGCGAGCATTGAAGATGCCAAGTGAGATTTTGGCGAAACGTCTGCAGGATTCCAGTCGGATGCAGGATTTGCAGGATTCCAGTCGGATGCAGGATTCCGGTCGGAGTTCAGCGAGCGAACGGATGATATCCCGGAATATAGTGTCATCACATTTTTCCATCCGTGAATCAATACGTGAGAATATATATATATATATATATATATATATATATATATATATATATATATATATATATATATATATATATATATATAGTTCGCCATTACTGAACAGGGATGATTTGTCAATTTATCACCAGTTAGATGAAAATTATCAGTTTCAATGACTTCACAAAGGCACGCTATTGGACGAGAAATATCCGAAAACAAAAATAAAATTCATTTAATAAATAAGAAACAAAAAAAAATAACAAAATTTTTAAAAAAAGTCAGTGAGTTACTGACTTGATGAATTTAATTAACATTACATTGTCACTTGGAAATATTGGTTTTAATCGACTTTATAATTTTCTGTGTCATTTTTTATAATGGCCTACCTCCATAACGCCGATTATTATTTTTTAAACTTACTTAAAAAGTCACGCCAAGTTAATAGACGTTAGCAATTTTTTTTGTAAGGAATTAACCAAAGTCAAGTTCATATAAAGTGCCGTAAAATGTTACAGTGTCAAAGTAAAATATATTTTTCAAATTTATAATTTCAGTGATGGTACCAAACACTATTCTTGACCTAAAAATATCCGAGAAAATTTTTTAATAAACATTTATTGGAATCAAATATTATTAATTAATGTTATAATTTCAAAGAAATCGTCAAAGGTGTCTTCAATATAAAAAACTTATGCTTATATGAATTTGATTCCTTGAATGAAAAATACAAAATATTTTCCCATCACTTCAAAAATAGGTCGCTTTTGAATTGTTTAAGTGTAAAATTGGGGCAAATCGATCTCAAATGAATTGCGCTAATCGAGGTGACCAGGCATGCGAAGGATAAGTAAATGTCAAATACAATGCGTAATGCTTAATTAACTCACAAATGTTGCCTAAACCCTTTCGAAAGCATTTCGACACGGGAATGCGCATTATATATTCGAAATCGCTCTGAACGTGTTTCGGACATGTCGAATTAAAATTAGTATTATCTAGTAAACCACATTCGGAAACTGATTTGAATAACTCTTGATCAACGAGCTGTTCAGTTTCGAGCACTGCAACTATCGAAGTGGATAGTGGATAACAAAGAGGCAGAAACGTCTAAAATGTATACTCTGTGACTTAAAAAAATGAATCCGAGTTAAAACAAGATTTCTATACACAATTTCTGGTTTTATGATTCGTAAAGTGCAACAATTAATAACAATTTTGTCCCAATCGCTGAATATCATTTTCTGTTATTTAAGAGCAAATATTTTTTCTGCCATTTAAGAACATATTAAAATGAATTTGGGTGGAAGAAAATTTTACGAAATTGATAAAAGTGTTGGTGATGAAGTGTTGAGATCCCCGTTTGTCTAAGATATCGCCATAGACTCCGAGCTACTAGAAGAACCGTACAGTTCACAGAAACATTGCTATGACTCCAGTACAATTCAAGATACTTGGAAATATGAACTAGAAGCACACCATCCGAATTTTATTATGTTCTGGCAAAGTCGTATGCAGCTATGTTTGGGCAGGTAAAGTCTGTGCATAGATATAAGAAAGTGACTAACTGATACGAATTAAGGAAAGAGTCGCGCAAGCTGTAAGAATGAAATATGGTCGAACAGATCCGTACTTTGCTTAGAATTTAATTATTTGGGGTTTTGTTAGGAAAGATACTAAACAATATTTATTTATTTATGTATGTATTTATGTTTAAATCTGAAATAAAATTATAAATTATTTTTGTTACCTACTTAAATTACTTAAACTTATTCACATAATATATCGATTCTAATCGATATACGATTGTTCTGCTTTGTCTGTATATATGCCCTAGATTTTTCTGCACAATTATCACAGACGTATTCCTTTTGTAGGTTCAAGCTTTGTAGAACCTCAATTAATTGCTTTTTGGTATAATCTTCGTGAAAATAAATGTCGTTATTATACATGTAGTTTTGGATTGTTGCTTTTGTGTCACATGAGGAAGTCAACTGTCTACTGTGATAACTTGCATTGTCCATTACAATTACGCTATTAGGAGGAATGTTTGGAACTAGTTTGTTTTTAAACCAACTTTCAAATAAATCAGCGATGGTGTCTTCATGGCAATCCAGATTAGAATCGTTAATATTTTTTGCAGACAGAGAAAGTCCATTTGGAATCCAACCATCTTTAGAGCCAGCATGCAAAATAGTTATTCTTTTACCTCTTTTTGATAGCGCGTTTGTTTTACACTTATCAGTTGAGTCAACCCAACCCTTTTCAGAGGTATCATAAGTGTCGAACCAGATTTCATCCAAGTAAATAATTGGCCTGTGTTGTTCTCTGTAAATCCTAATTTTTTCTAGATATTCGAGTCGCCATTTCCGAATTCTAAAAGATTCCATTAAAATTTGCCTTGTGTCAATTTTTTTAAATCTAAAACCCATGTGTTGAATACACTTCCATAAGTTAGTTCTGCCACATTTAACACCGGTTTCATCTTTTTCAAGCCTCGTAATTAAGATATCTAATGCAGGCACGCTTTGTTACTCGTATAACTGGTAAATTTTACGCCGTATTATATCTTGATCACTTTCATCCACACTCGAGAAAATGTCAGCATCGCTTCTTTTTTTCCTCGCTGAAATGGGATTATTCACAATTTTCCATACAGTTGATGTTGGAATGTTCGTCAATGTCGTCAAGACCCGCACATCTTTTTCATAATTCGCACACGATTCAACACACGCTGTATTACACACGAAATAAGAATGATTACTAATAAACTTAAACTAAGTAGCCCATTCAAAAGCAATTGGTCACTTTCTTATATCTATGAACAGACCATACCAGAAAAGAGCACAATCGGACGAGAAATGGTAAGAAGGTGTGCATTCCGGTTCTTGACTGTGATTTCATAAATGCAATAGATGCCCAAGAAGTGGTGAAGATGCCAAATTTGCATAGTTTGTAACACTAACTTTGCTGGAAGTTGTTATGGCATGGCGGTTAATTACAATTATCAATAGAAATATAATGCCGTTCCACATACAACTGCGAAAAATATATGGAGCAAACACAAATAAAAATTAAAGAATTTTTCCCGAGCTGTTTGTCAAATGAATCGCGATGAATGTCGAAAATCCAAAAACGGAATGGAGATAAAATACCGTTATTATTTGTTCGAGCACAACAGTGAGGTCCTAAGAAGTTGTTTGTTGGGGAAACTTCAAAACTTATATCGAGTTACACTCTCGATTGCAATTCATGCCGCAGTCCCGTGTGAGATTCCGAATTATGTCTGGTCGAAAACATGGAATAAAATACGGTTGGCCAACTTCAACAAATTCAATCTTGGTGTAATATTTTACGTGACAAAACGTACAACCTTCTGACATCTATTTTATTATGCTAATATTGATCATTGTTTTTTTAGTGACTGAAAACTAGATCAACGTTAATTTCTGAACTCGTTTGCAAACTGATCATGTCCGAAATATCTAAAAATTTTCCACGGAAGTTTTTTTAACAACACAGACGGCTCCTAAACATTGAAAATAAATAATTTCGTAACGAATAACGACAAAGCATTATTAACTTAAATACATTTTGTAAGGTATATATTTTATTCACGGAACTTCATTTGAGCAGATCGTAAAGAAAACAGCTATACTTCTATTAAAAAACAAAAACCCTACATCGTGTTGTCAAAACAATACATTTCTAGCAATAAAATAATCGTAAACACTTGCCACGCCAAACTAAGAATTGAACTTGAGATTAGTGAACCCTCTGATATTAATCGATCGTTTGACACACGAGTTTCGTCCGAAAAACATAAAAGCTTGGTAAATAGGAGGAGAAAAAGCAAAGAAAGAGCCAACTTTTGTTCTAAATAAAATATCACTTCGTGAATAATCGAAAACAAATCTTTCTCTATCTATACCGTGTTTAATTGATAATGCGAACAAATTCAGGATACCGAAAAATTACGAATAACTTATTTTTGTTTTTACAAAATAATATTTGAATGGCATCCTAGCTTAAGTTAAGTTAACTTACACAGGGCACCGCACTAGTTTCAATCTTTTGTAAAGTCATTTTATTAAGTTTGTTAGTGAAAAAGACATCCCACTATCATTTTCGTCAAAGGGAATATAGCAAAGATTAACTTTTATATATTCAATAAAAAAACAAAAGTATAACGTTTATACTCTAAACCTTAGCAAATATTTTGCCTTATCTTGAAGCAGGGAACCTCGTTCTAGATTTTGTCCCAGTATTGATGAAACATCCTGTTTATCACGCAAGGCGAAAGTAGGGTTTTAAGTATAGAAGTTTGGCTAGCATGGTTTTCGTTTTATTGCAATTTTTAGCATAAAGAATTGATAGTTTATATTTAAATTACACAAATCAGTCGACAACACAGACGATAAAAATAGAATTATCAAACTAACCTATATAAACAAAATATTGATCAAAATACACGGGTGTGGCTGAACTTGTGCGATTTATGGGATGAAAACGGTTCCAATCAATCAAAAGAAGAAGTTACTTGGCAGTTCGGCCTTTAACGGCTGAATTATTAAACAAATGAAAACAAATTTGTGGGCGGTGCTCGTCAGCATCGCGCGTGCCTTAGTCCGGTGTTGACAAGTTTTGGCGGTTCTTTTAATTGCGGTTACTATGGGGATATGGGGCCGACGAACTTTAGAACAAAATTTTTTCCTTACCGGGACAATACAACGTCGAGTCCATTGCAAAAATGTGCGCAATTTGATGGAGAAAAAACTAAAACACAGCCAATCTCCATTTTATCGTCACTGACATTACAATTAGGTCAAATTAATTCGCAATAATTCGAATGCGTTAACCGAAAGTCATTATTGCTATTACGACATTAGTCGACATTTTCCGAAATTTGAAGGTGCCTCACCCCGCAGCTAACACCAGCTCGAAGTGTCGGCGACTCGTTGTCTATTGTATAACGCCATCACGCGGAATTTTCTTCAACTGTATAAACGAAAATCGGACGGAGCTTTTATTCCTTCAACGAATTTTGACCGCACTGCAGGAGGCCGAAAGTTGTCGCAAGTTAATTAAAATGTTTTATGTCCACACGCATGGGAATTTTTCTAAGCAAACAGTAAAAAATATATTTATTGTTAATTATTGAAATAAATGCACCAAATGGACATCGCAAATAGCAAAAAAGTGAAAATAATTTTTAAAGGCCCAAAAAACAACAATTCTAAGATGTATCACATTTCCCCCTTAGGAAAGAAAAAGTCCTTTCAAATTTAGACAAGAGACGCTAAAGCTTAATAATCTCAATTCCTGCGCAACCACCAAATATTCAATTCTAACAAACTATTTATTGATATCAAAATTTAAATACAAGAGAACGTACAAAAATATGTTAGTTAATAATACTGATTAATTACATTTCAAATATCACACGGTAGAACATTCTATAACAACTAATCTAGATTACTTAACAATTAGAATATCCATAAACATTATCCAAAAGCTAATGAAATATAAGTCACTCCATTTCTGGTATAATCCAACCTCATCAGTAGAATAGTCCATTATGACACCTAAATAAATTAGATGTACTACAGTAAAACAGGAAAATATGAACATAGCTGCTTTTGAAACCACGGAATTTCTTTTAAACAAATGCTGACAATCTCTGCATGGGTGAACTCGAATGCAACTATCAAAAGTTTGAGCAAAATAATCTCTAACCGACATCTGCATGACTGAAAATAATCCGATTAAAATAAGTACAATAGACACTTTCTTTTCAAAGCCATGAAGCAATGAAGATATGACAAAAGTTAATAGTATGGCATAAAATTTTCCAAGAGGGAGCCATTTCCGATAAACATCTAAAACAGAAGCAAAAATGCCCAAATTAATATCTTACTAAATTAAATAGGAACTTACATTCTTTTAAAAACCTATGCACAGGTATGTTCCAGTTAACTACAACAATTGCCAAAGCTTGTGGAAATTCAATGGCGGAAGGGTTTGTAACTCTAAATTCCCAATGCTTATTATCAGACCATTTATCAAATGTTTTCCAACCAGCAGCCAACATTAATGCTTCCGATAAATAGGAAATAAAATAGTGACTTGTCCTAAATGTCAATGCTTGTTTATAACCAACTATAAAGCTTAAATTAAAAACACCCTTGGAAAAAGAACTAAAATAAAACAAACAATACATACCCACCAGATTCGTCACTTATAAAATAATGTAACCAGCAGTTTGAAATTGATAAGCACAGAAGTGACAAACATAACGCTTTTGCAACACCTACAATCCACCAGACAGACTGAAACAAACAGAAATATAAAAAGAAACATAACTAAATTGAAGTGATCAAACCTTCACAGTGTGACATTGATTCAAAAGGATATATTCCTTATATTTAATCCATGGACCAAATAAGAGGTTTCCACCACAAAACATGTAGCCAAAATACTCGGTTATTGAAGGAATAGAAAACAATTCAGTCTTAACATCATTAGCCAGCGAAATCAGTTTCATTGTCAAAATCATCACGACTCCTCTAATGCTCAACCAGACTTCCGGATCTAATACACCATATTCACTAAAAACTTTGATGTTTATTTTCTAATTGTAAAAGTGTGCGCAAACTTACAATAATACCAGAACTATTATCACTTGATAGGTGATTAGGTTGTAGTTTTTTATGAAAAGAAGAATCTGATTTGTTTGCGAGTGTGATGATAGTTTTACTTCGACAACAAGCAAAAGATAGGTAAAAACTGAGTAACTAAATACTATTATTAAACCTACTGTTGAGTGACTCATTGAATATAACATATAGACGCCGGATAACCCCGATAAACAATGAAATATTAGAGCAGGGACAGCTAAAAACTCTAATTGTTATGAATATGTGGCAAAAAATTGAAAAAGTACTAACCAAAGGAAGTAACCAAACCAAACATTAAATTAATTAGGATCGCTTTGCACACGGAGTAAAATATGCTAAAAACGGATTCAATTACACAATTTTCCCAAACGTCCCCAATCGTTTCCGTATAGACTTCATAGTCCTTAATATACTGCAGGGCTCTAAAACATTAAATAAATAAATATACAAAATATAATATGATCACATTTGGAACATACTCATCGGTTGAATGTAAACCGGAAAAATCAACATCAACTATTTTATTCATTCTACCTAATTTAGCAGAAATTGTTTACCATTATTTAAATGAAATGTACTTTTTAAAAATTGAATGTTATATGGTTGCATAGCAACAGAATCACAGGCACCTAGAGTAGAGTCTAGACTATGCTGTTTGGTATGGTTGCAGTCACATTGACCACGTGACTTGCCGGAGGTTGTGGGTTCAATTCCCCCCGGGTGCCTTGAGTACTGTGATTGTTAAAAATTTCTTTATGTTATCATTGGGTTGTAAGCTGGCCCAATCGCTTTATGAAACAGTGGCCCAATACCGCGTAATCAAAAAAAAATAATCATTGACCACACAAAATAGGTCATAGATATATTACACACAATCATACCTTTTTTAAATTAGCAATTGATGTACCTCTAGAGGCGTGTTCGCGATCAGGCGCAATAATTAAAGATATAGTGGATTTTTAACGGTTTTTTTATTCAAAGCATCAAGTTCAAATATTGTTTTGCGTAACATAAAAGAGAACCTTAGAATAAATACAAAACCATTGACAGTTATTCTAGATCATTCGATAATATATATTAAACGTCATTTTTGGAATCGGTACAGTTTGTTTATCCGTTATCGGCATGTGATAAAAACAGTTGTAGCAGTTATTTATCATTCTAAACTAAATTTTCTTAATCCTTTGTTACGATCAGTTTTGAATCGTTCCATGCCAATGCATAATGTAAGAATAATTGTGATGGAGAATGACATGCCACATTAGTAGACAAATAAACTACAATTTTTTACAATTAATAAACAATCTTATTTTCTTATGATTATTATTATCTAAACGTGGACAGGCGTATTCCAAATGACGAAATTTGTTTCAAATGTGTAGTCTTCCTGGTGTTACACATTGCACGGTCTTATTTTGAAGATGTTATTTCATATTTGTTCAAATTATAATATTCAAATATAACTAGTTACCACACGGTATCTAACTTCCGGCTAAGAGCATACAATAATATAATTTTCCAAAATGGCTGTCATTGTTAAAGCCCGCCTTGTAATTAGAAATATCTAAGGCATAATGCGGAGCATCCACAATGTTGCCAAATCACCGGAGTATACATTTAGTATGGATTTTCCACTTTCCCTCGCGACGACTAGTGCAAGGTCGATATTTCCAATTGTTTGCTTCCAAGCGCCTAAAGATCGTGTGCGGCAACGCCGCGGATTTGGAAAGTTGGAAATGCGACTGCGTCACTCCATTCACATTAGTTAAATGTTTCAACTCCGTAACGTGGTTAGTCTGTAAAACATAAAAATTATATTACGATTATAACAATCGCGCTTGGAAATGCGGGTTAAGATATCTATATAGCGAACGTGTGTGTTCATTATTAATTTTTTGTAAATGCGTACAAACACACGAGAATTCTGTAATCTAGAAGCCACACGAGTATCCGCTAGGCTCCGGCATCGCCATTTGTCAAAAAGTTAGCACGGCTTAATTTTATCAAAATCTTGTATATGGTCTTCAAAACGTGTGAAACTAATTTCCAAAATGAGCCTCAGGTTTAGTCCGCCATCTAGAAACATGAGCATTTCTCCCGAGCCCTACGTTAGAAGAGGACGCTCAAGCTCAAGATCCCCTCATCATGGCCGCAAATACAACGGCTACAACAAAAGAAGTAAGTGTTCAATTAACCACCATCTTTTGGTTATCTCTCCATTTCGTGAATATAAGATGGTTGTATTGCGGGGTTGGAAATATATCTAAAATGGCAACGTCTGGAATCTTCAAAACTGGAGATTATTACCGTTTTAAGAGCCTCAATTTCATCTTTCTGTTCCACCTAAAAAAATATTCGTAAACAGCTCTAAAAATCGGGAAGCTTTGGGTTTTGGGCAGTACTGGCGAAAAACATAAGATTTTTCATATATTTGCGAATTTTTTAATTGTATCAAATTGAATTAAATTGAAAAAAAAATTATAAAAATTCGTATATATATAAGTTATTTATGATTTCCTTCCAGTTTTGATAACAGAAGTTATTTGATAAATATTGTAGGGGTTATAAGATTATTAGGTTAAAAAAGTGAAATAATTATACTGCACAAAAAAAAAATCGTAAAACTAATACACTGAAAATTAGAGTAGGGCCTCACTACGCATGCCGCAATACGACGCGGTTTAATAATGGAGGGGCGCCAGAGGGCGCACTACATTTTATCTCCATAATTTGTGTAACAAACTCCATAAGAAGCAATTGATATAGACGTAACAGCTAAATAATAATACAGTAAAACCTCTGTTAGTGACCACTCTCATAAAACGACCGTATTTGCATTTCCCGACTTAAAAAACAAAATCCATTCTTTCCTTTAAGCGACCACCCTTTCTAAACGACTAACACCCCAAGGGTGGTCGCTATTGAAGGGTTGTACTGTGATTAATTAAATTTAATTAATATTATACCGTTCCCGAAATATAGTGTCATCACACACACACACACACACACACACATATATATTTTTTAACGTATTGATTCACAAATGGAAAAATGTGATGACACTATATTCCGGTATATCATCCGTTCGCTTGTTGAATTCCGACTGGAATCCTGCAGACGCCTCGCCAAAATCTCACATGGCATCTTCAATGCTCGCGCTGCGAAAACACTTCGAAGTTTTCCATCCGCGAAACAATACGTGAAAAAAAAAAAAAAAAAATATATATATATATATATATATATATATATATATATATATATATATATATATATATATATATATAAATGTGTCCGTAGTATATTAAAAATTGATGATGATTAAAATTTCACTCACCAACCTGCAGTTTGCGCCATGTTCTTTTTAAACAGCGATCTCCACACACTTAATTCGGTTTTCCAGAACATTTAACGTGATCTTATATTTTGAGAAAATACTGTCATAATGAATGCTGTCAAATTGCTGAACCGTCAGCGGCCATGTTGGCCGTTGAACGCCTAATTCTTATTGGTTATAAACGAGATTTCAAATTGCCGCGCCTGCGCATGTTAAATGGCTTGTCTCAATATTTTTTCATCGTCGCTTCAAAAATTGCTGTATTATCAGCATAGGCAGGGCCCCTATATATCTAGTAGCTCTATGGAAATCACCTAATGGAAAAAAAACACCGCGGGTTGAAATTTATACTGCAGATGTCACGATAATCACCAATTTACTGCAAAAAATATAGTAAAGACATCAAGAATATTAAAATAAAAGAAAGATTCCGTCGGCAATAATATATTTAACCACCTCCTCTGTCGTGACTTGATGAATAACAAAAAACATTAATACAAGATACAACTCACCATTTTTTATCGTTTTTCTAGTTTGAATGTTTCTACATTTATTTAAATATTTGATAAAACTCGTATTCATTACGACAACTTGTTAATTTTATTGACTGAGGTAAAGGTTTTGCATCCGGAGAAAAATGGGTTTTAAGTGGATTTGATTGATAATATCAAATTTAGTTTCTTTAAAAATTGGTTGTCATTTTCAGCAAAATAACTTTAATAAAATTACGTTCAATAATATTACTAATATGTACAATAGTTCGCAACATCAACAAATTCGTATAATCTACCAAAACAATAGGTATAGGAAATACGATGTTAGATATTATGAAGTAAATAAATAAAATTTTTAACAAGCAAATTTATATTTTTATACAGTATATAAAGAAATTAAGTATAAAAGTGAAAATACGCTATTTTGTTGAAGCATATTTACTAAGCGTAATTTTATGATTTCATTGTAAAGTAATTTAAAGGAAGTAATGCAAACTATTCTGAAAACATTATACCTCATACTCCTACTCGCATCGTACATACATCCACAGGCCCTTTTTTGAAAATCTGAACCACTACAACACTAAACATAACAGTTTGTAACAACCCTTCTCGCTTTGACTTTGGCGGCAAGAACATGCGTCTGAGAGGCGCCAACTTTAGCTATTAAGTGTTCACGTGCGCCGTGATTTCCCGCTATAATTCGCGCTCTATCGTTAAGCCCAGTTCACATTGTTTCCATTTCTGACGCTAGCGTCTGTTCCCAGCGTATTGGCAGCAAAATTATGCAATTATGTATTTCTAGTCTTTGAATTTAAAATATTAACAAATTAACGCCTAAATATTAATGAAATTGTGAGTTGATGAAATTTATGTATTTCTTTGGACCTTTGGAAGAATTTATTTTACTACAGTAATATGTTAAAATTTGATATTTACGGGAGAATAATAAAATTTTATGTATTTCATTCATGCACTGTTATAAGTGAGTACTAAATTATCAATTATTGTTTTTGCAATAACGCACATAAATAATGCATCAGTATATACAATATCTCACGTTTTTAGATCACCACCATGATCACTTTGAAGATAGAGGAAGGCATGATAGTGATTACGATAGTGACAAGGAATACAGAAGGGATCGTGACGGCGGATATGAATTTGAGAGGCGATCAAGATCTCGTAGCCCAGACTATGACCATAGGGATAGAGAAAGAGAAAGAGGAAGCAGACATTATAGAGGGCGAGAAAGAGATAGAGAACACCATAGGTCGCGTAGGCGATCTAGAAGTAATTCTAGATGGGAACGACATTCTCCAGACAGAAAAGTTCGTGACAAAGACAAATATTGTGACGATGATAGGGACAGTGATAGGTACAGGTTTTTCCGAATGGTTCTAACTTCAAATTTTGCCGGTCAGATGTTAATAGATATTATAATTTTAACAGTGAACGAAGTCCAACTGGAGGCCTGATTGGTGCGAGTGGATCTGAAATTATCGGGTACAAAAGTCAGCCACCTAACAATACTATAATGATTAGAGGATTAGCTCAACATATCACCGAGAATGATGTATGACATAACTAGAGTTTGTATGAGCGTATATGAATTATCATTTGTTTTCCAGATTCGTCAAGATATAATCCAAGGCAAACTGATGCCAAAAGACATTAGACTAATCAGGAAAAAAGACACAGGTAATTAAAACCTTTAAATAAGACGGTTTTTCTGTCACCTTAGGTTTTGTGAATATGTCGTGATCGAAAAAAAGAGGTGGTTCTGGTATCTATTGGTATCTATTGTGCTGTTTAGGTGCATCACGCGGTTTCGCCTTTGTCGAGTTTGCCACTGTGAATGAAGCTGTGCGTTGGATGGAGATGAAACAGGTATCTTAGCTTACCCGAAGATAATGTCAGATAAAATTCGTAACCGCGTTGAGAGACTTGATAAGTATATTTCACACTATTAAATTACCAATAAAAAGCAACCGATTTAATTTCATTATGAAAGAAGCAGATGCGAAACACGAATATCCGCCTTTCATTATAATTGAATATAACCTCCGGAAGATCTAAACCACTAATGCCAGAAAAAAAGCTCACACTCAAAACACTGAAAGATGTCAGTTTTTTCTCAAGTTTCTAGGCAGCGAAAAGGTCTCTTTTATGAGAGGGGTTGTTAGCTTATGGGGCGCGCGTTCTGATTTATTTCGTGTTCTTTCAGGGTGTTCTAATGCTGCAAGAGCATTACCGCGCCATTATGCAATTCAGTATTCCCAAGGAGAATGGGCCCGCTGAAAAACCTCCATCCCATAAAGCTTCTTCCGACTGGTTTTGCATTAAGGTAGTAGCCAGGATTTCTTTGTTGTTTTACTTAAAAATATATATTTCTTAGTGTGGCGCCCAGAACTTCAAGAGAAGAGACAACTGCTTCAAATGTCACGCCTCGAGAACGGAAAGTGAAGAAGGAGGTAGCGGGAGTGACGAAATTTGCAGTTACGCGACTAAAAGTAACACCCATCCCTACTTAATATTTTGCTAATAATATATACGACCGTTTTCAGCAATTATGTTAAGAAATCTGGATGCGCTGTCGACTGAAGACTCTGTAATGCAAGTATTAAACACCGTTATCCCGGACCTAGTTAAATCCATATCGGCAGTATGCATCGGTCGTGATCCGCTAACATCTACATCTAGAGGCATCTGCTATCTAGGTACAGAAAGTACCATAGATGCTCTAGCAATATTTGGGGCGTTGAGTAACGTCAAGAAACTTACAATCGATGGCAAATCCGGTAAAAACTTTACCTAATTTTTTTATTAGCTAGAAATGTGTAGATTTAGAACATACTTGCCAAATATTTTTGAAATACACCATTTAGCTCGCGTTCGAAATATCAATTGAAGCCCGCGAAAATCGACAGAATCAGCTGTGACGTCAAATAAATAACCAGAACTTATAGAAAGTAACTATAATTCATAGATAAGAGGTTAGGTTAGTTTAACAACTCCCAATGGGGGCATTTAATGCACAGTAACGTCACAAAATGACTTTTAAGTTCATAATTTTAATTGACATAGTTGTGGATTATTGCTACAGCAAAATCGCTCTTTTTTCGTTTAGTGATACTCTCGTACTGTAAATACAACATGGGAGACACGAAGAAAGCGTATTCTACCGCAGACCAAGCAGCTTTTCCTAACGCTGCAGTGCCGGCTACTTACGCGATGACCGATGTCGATAGTTTAGCGGAATATGCTGCAAGACGTTATGCTAAAACGCCTGAAGAATATGTTCACTATATTGAATATTATCGGCAGTATTTTACTCAACAAATTAGCGCAGGAAACTCCATCACGTTGCACAATGAAAATCAAATGGATGCGGCTAACGCCGCTGCCGCCGTAGCTCAGTCAGCGATACAACAAATGCACGCCAGCAAATCCTTTTACGATAACACACATTTAGCGATTCCAACCGGCACCGACGGCAAAAAATATCGTGAGTATTTTCTAGTCTTTTCGGCTGAAAAGTCAACCTGGTTCTAATTGTTTTGTATGTGGGCATATTGATCTTACCATGGCTTTACATTCTTTCAATTTTGCTTAATGTAAACACACTTACTTAGTTCAGCCATTATCATTAAAAATTCAATGTTTTAATAAAATGGTAAGCTTGCAAATGTATGACCCATTTATTATGGGATGATACTTTGTCTCAGAACCTGTAAAAATATTTAGAGACTGTTTGGTTTCAGTTACATACATGAATCCAAGCATCCTTGTCTTTATTTTTTTTTTATATTTTTACAGGTTTTGTGATAAGATGTCCCACAATATATACAGTATATGTCACTGTGTTTGTACCATTTGAAGTAGCGAAATAAATTCGATTCTATTTCATTCTAATTTGGATTGCAGCGGTACCGGATGTGTCTAAATACGTGTATGACAAATCAACGGGGTATAAATACGATCCCACGACCGGTTTATATTACGACCCCAATTCCACATACTACTGGAACAGCGTCATACAAAAATATTTATTCTGGGACCACGACAAGAGTACATATTCTCTTGCTCCATCATATAATCCAAATAGTTCTCAGCAACTCCCTAGTAACCCTACTGGCAATAGTCAGGAACCGGAAGCTAAGAAATTCAAACCGGAAAAACAGGACAAGGTGAAAGTGGCGAAGAAAATCGCGAAAGATATGGAACGTTGGGCAAAAACATTGAACCAAAAGAAAGAATCTATAAACACTCGATCGAATTCGGACTTCAACATGACGCTGAGTAGTGCGTCAGCGGATATAGGATTTTCCGTATTGGAAAAAAAAGCTGCAGCGGTTGCCCTGCCAGTTTCTTCCTACAAAACTGAAGTACAAGAAGAAATGTCGGTGCCACAAGCGCCCTTAGTTGCCGCCTACGGAGGTGAAAGCGACTCTTCTGCCGATGACGATGAAGAACTGCTGGATTTCACTAAACTGATATGTAATTTGTGCAAGCGTCAACTTGGTTCAGTTGAAGCTCTACAGAAACACGCCAAAATGTCCGCATTGCATAAGCAAAATTTGGAAGCACGTCGGAAAAAGAAATCCGATCAGTCTAATAGCGGGGGGAAGATTGTATATAGAGATAGAGCAAAGGAAAGGCGTATGAAATACGGAGACCCCGATGAACCGCAACCGAGTAAGCTGAAAGAAAAATATTTGAAAGCTTTAAGTGCGGATATGCCGGCTACGTCGGCATCAGTCGTCGAACCCATCGGTTCAGAAAATGTAGGCAACAGATTGCTTCAGAAAATGGGGTGGACCGAAGGGCAAGGTTTAGGAAAACTTAACCAAGGAAGAACAACGATCATTCAGGTAAATTTGTTATGCCATACACAATTATTCAGAGGGCTTTCATCTAAAACAGTTTATTTTGCAATAAATAAAAAGCAACTTGCTCATGCATTCTTGAACCAATTAAGGTTGACTTTCAGTTGCGAGATCCACTGAATGGAATAAAAAAGAAAAAAATATTATATAGAGTAAATAACAAAATTATTTATAAACGCTGTTCTTCATTTTATTAAAGTCTGGCAGAATAGAATACAATAGAATACAATCAGTGTGTTGTGGATTTCGTCAAGAAGGTCGAAATTAGGTACACAATATAGATCACATTAAAAATTTATATAATAAAAATATGTGACTGAGCACAATAATACAGTGATAAACATTAATAAGCAAATATTCCTTTCAATTATAAAAACAGTTTTGTAGGAGAAACAATTTTAGTTTGGATTTAAAAATGTTTATATTACTACTGCTTTTTAGCCCTATTGTAGACTCTAACACCCGTGTTCGTAAAATTTTTTTGTTACGTTTATTATAGTCTAGAAAATCTCAATTTTTTTGAAGTTATTTTGGTTTTTATACACCCATAAACAAACTTCTAATTTATGTATACACACAAAAGGCAGTATTTTAAATTCCCTGAAGGGAGGCTTGCATGAACTATCCTTCGACACTCCAGCGATATACCTTTTGGGATTTGAAAACAGATATCGCATAGCTTGAATTTCGTCAAAAGGGAATACTGCAGAGTAATCTCGAAGGCATGTGAGCATAGTAGAAATTTACCATATATTTCCCATCCAAAACAGTTTTTAATTTTTTTTATTTGGAAACAATATGTGTGAAGGAAATAATTGCCATTGAGTTTCCCAAGCCAGGGTTTCGTCGAGTTCTAGTCCCAAAAATTTAGCGTGTTATTTTATTTCAATGGCCTCGCCAGCTGAGTGGAAGTTAACAGAAAGTGTTTTTTTTTGTTTTGTGGGCATTTGAATGTCAGTACACTTGTTTTCTGGATATTCAAAAAGAGTTCGTTGGTATTAAATCAGCCATTTAACAGTACACGTGCTGAATTAATTATGTCTTGAAGAGTTTGATAACAATGTGAAGAGATTAAACTTGAACTAGGCAGGAGAGCAAGCAGCAGATTCGACTAGATTTGTTAATTTGACACAAATTGACCTTTTCTTGTCTTATTTCAACATACTGCCTATGAATTATTAAGAACGATTTAAACCAGTTCAGAGCCATTCCATGAATTCCGTGTTGTTTCATCCTATTCAAAATAATTTCGTGGTTCATACAAACGGCCTGCTAAGATCACTCTCCAGACTCACTATAGTTGATAGCGTGCTCCAAAAATGAATGAATTGCTGTTTGGGTTGCTCTACATGTTGTGAAGCCATGTTAACTTTCAGCCAAAATTTTGCTTTTACTTATTAGGTAATTTAAGAAAATACCTAGTCCCTTATTCTCTTTGAAAAAATAATTAGAAATATATAATTAAACAATACATTTTTTATTATTGACAGGCTGAGCAGTATGGCAGTTCAGTGGGTTTGGGAAACAAGATGCCCGGCTATACTGCGGTGGCCGGTGAGTCCTATAAAGACTGTGTAAAGAAAATGATGTACGCAAGATACCAAGAACTTACTGAACGTGAACACGGTCATTAAATTTGACCCATAAGTTTGGTAGCAGTGCCAAGGAAATTTATACTATTATTATTACCTTAGGCGTTATCCCATGCAGAGATCATTATTTATGTCGTTACTTATTAGTAAGGAGCTCTGTATTCATTTCACATAAATTACTTCCTACTGTTATATTCTGAGTTTTAAGTTTATTATTTCAGTTGGAATGAATATGGTGCTCCAGCACTAATTGACACGCCTTATGTATTTCATGATTCCTTTCTATTATGGTCATATATTTTGAAAACGACATCTTTTTAAATTGACGATTGTTTTGTTTATAATAAATTAGTTACATACAATTTTTTTTGTTTTTTTGTCTTTGGTGTACCCTTATTCTAATGTTATGGTTTTTAACGCAAGGATATAGCTATATCAATATGTACATTGTTATTCACTCTACATGGTACTCAATACTGTGGACTACATTCAAGGTTTTCAAAAAGTTTACATCTGGGATATGTCTTATTATTGTTACATTTTTTATTATCATTTTGGTACAAGTTGTCACAAAAGTGTTAAAAGTTGTATTTTTTCTTTATATTGTAGCATAAGTTGTTTTGTTCTACCAACAACATCTATTCTGAACTAAGGGATTTTTCTTCAAAGTACCTTTCGTTTTCCACACCAATATTAAATATCTTCCCTCTTTCCATACAATACAAGCATACAAATAAATTATAGAACTGAAAGAGCGAAGCCTCGCAAAGAACTTCAGGCAAATGTCATCTCTTTTGAGATGGTGATATACGTGAGTGGTAGACACCTCCACTGCTATTCAGCTAATCACGATTCTACTCTATATTTAAATAATTAATTATTTACTCTAGAAACTCCCGTAAGACGTTTTTTCCGTCCGTGACGTCACATGTCGGTACATTCAATTCTAACCTCAAATAGATAAAAGCGTTGCTAAATTAAACATTTCCTTATATTGCAATATGTATGTTCATAGAATAAACTACATACATTATTCACTAGATTATCAGCATTTCTTCGAGTTGGGGTCTTTAAATTCTCGCAGGATACATTGGTGTACGTTTATATCACTCTTATTTTGTAGGGTAACTAATGACCCATTAATATTAATTTAGCATTCATTTAACATTAAAATTAACAAAAAAGTTCACGGTAGGATTTTGTGAATTGGTTAGAAATTAATGGAGCATGTGCACTTGTCACGTCATTCTTCTTTATGGCAGACAATTCTATTTTGGACCTTTTCGACAGAGAATAGCAAATCTAAAAAATCTTGTTAAGTTGTACGCGATCGATTTTTGGGTTATAAATTTAAAAAGTTGAGTTTCAAACATAACAGACACCACTGACATTCGTGGCATGAAACATAACACCATTAGTTATAAACGCTAACTCAAATGATTCTTCTTGTTGTCGACCTTTGATATTTAGGCGGTGAAAAGCGAAGTGGTAGATTAACGTTTGGCACCCCTTTTGAAAAGCCATCGTACATTTTATGAAACTACTCAATAAAATTTAAGAAATTATAGCTACATCCTGTCTTGTACCATTTTGGTAGCATGGTTTACCAATTTATTATTTAGTTATTATTTATTTAAAAGTACTCGCTTTTATGCGCTACATAAATAATGTGGGAACGGAAAGGACGAACGGGTGGATCATTAGGAACTATTTTTGCGTTGGAACTAAACTCCACAAATTTCGACAATTTTCTAAACTATGGCGGATTCGCTAGACGCAAACGTTAAAAACATTTAAATCAAACAAGTAATCCAACTATTTTATTTAAAATTCCATCAGTAGGTTTTTTTATTTCGCTGAAAATTCGATACTTTATCAATATCATCTCTAGACATGATATTAAAGTCGATGACTGTCAAACTCTGTTCAGGCAGGACGACAAACGTTGGTGATCCACTTCGACAACCCTCGCGTTGCACACCTCTGGAATTATGCCGTTCGGCAATTTTATCAAATGTTTTTCTGGGGCTCGTCGTCCTAAAACTGTAAGTAAACTCTTCAAAAGAGGTTTCGCTGTCGTAATTAGTGTTTAAATTTTTAAAATGTATAAGGGCTTCAGTTCTATTCGCCGTTGTTCTCGAGTAACTCGCGTGTCTTCGGCGTGTTTGATTTGATTTCGACTTTTTCCGTTTACTGGACACTTCTGCTGCGAGCTGAACTGGTATGGCGCCTGTGTTTTGATAGTACTCCAAAAATGTTCGCACTAAATTACGACCCGATCTCATATCTTATATCAGTTACGGAATTTTTGTCTAGTCCCAAATCAAAAAAATCTCTGTGTGTGACACAAATAAAGTGAACTTCTCATTCAACTTGTCAAACCTTTGAGACATACACGATTTAGTTGAAAAATGTTAATACTATCGTTGAAATAAAAGAAAGGAAAAAGAAAAAGGCTTAAGAAACTCGACATATTGTTTTGGTTTGATCTTCAAAATACCGATGTATAAAGGATACAACTTTCTTCTGTGTAAGGTATGACAACTTCCGAGCCTTTAAGTTTGTAGCCGAAAATGGAAACTTCAAACGTGTAACAATTAACTCTATCACTTAAAAGGGAGCAAAAGAATCGCCTAGATGTACCGATTTTATTACTATCGGAATTAAACATTGTATTTTCCGGCACGTAGTCGTCCGCAGTCGTCGCCAGCAGTTTCGGGAATAAAATATGTCGTTCGTACCTAAAATCAATAAAGCTTAAACACCGCAAAATTCAATAAAAAAAGGTACCTGTAAACATCGTCGTACGTATTGCCGTATACAAAACACCCCGTAAGACTTGAGTGAGCGTGAATGTCAATCACAAAGTCCAATTGGCACTCCTTAAAATTTCCCCTTAAAAATTTGCGATGTTAAACTCTCACAAATCATTTATACCCGATTTCTATCCAATACGGTCAGGACGTCGATAACAGCTTTTAATGTAGGATGGCACCATGGATTGGCGTTATGGTAAGATCTATTTAAATCGTTACCAATCACGGTACTCCTGTAGTTTCCAAGAAAAACGCCGTCTGGATTTAGCATTGGTATTATTTTAAAAATTACGTGTTCTCTCAAAATGGCCGCTATCGAATTGCAACTAATTAAGAGCTCCAATAAACCTAAAAAGGCAATATTACTTAGCTGACAACCAAATAATCAACTTGTACCTTGGCACACAAAACTAGCCGGGGATTCCCCAGGATGCACTCTTGCCATAATGGCCACCACTCTTCTTTTCGACTTTGGATTCGACTTATCCAAACATCCGATAGTTAATATATCGACCCTTCTCTTTTGCTAAAACTGTTCGCTCGCATCAAATGCAAATGAGATGTGAACAAAACGTACTATGCTATTTGATAATAAATCCCTAGAAAAACGTTCGTTCAAATAAGCTGCCTTTTTCTCGAGTAAGCCTAAAAACGCTTGTAATTTTGAGTAACTGTAGGGAGGAGCCAAAGCGAATTGGAACACGTCATCTTCCCGATCAAATCCAAAACAGAAACTCAAAATATAATTACCCTGGTGCGCTAAAGACTTGTGGTAAAATACGTATTTTTTCGGTATTCTTTGCCTGAAAACCGTATAAATCGATGACTCGATAGAAATTGGGTGGAAAAGTCACCGGAGACCCGGTGATTTTCTTTTTCTAACGATTTCGCTCTACTCTGGGTTCGCATGAAAATATTCGAAATTTGCATAAAATCGATAGGAAAAAACATATTTCTATCGGTCACGAATAGCCGTGTAATATGACTTACCATTTCGGCCGACTTGAAGATTTGACCAACGGGGTCATGTTTTCCATGAATAAGTTTCGCTCTTTGCTGATGTTAACTATGTTAAAAATAACCCGCTGAAAAACCAACGCAAGTTTTTATTTTCACCGAATCCGTATTTAGAGGTCAAATTATACGAAATAAGCATGCCCAATCAACGTTTTCACTCTGTAAGGTGCTTTTATACCGTGAATGCAGGGCTCATGGAAATTTGAGGAATGGTAAGATGCACTGGGTAAGTTAAATTGGAGGGCCCATACCTTTAGTATGCTAGAGAATAAAACAAAATATGACCGTAAAAAATTTACGTAAATGCTACATATTTATTAAATAAATTAAATTTTTATAAATATTTAACGTAGAATTGACTCCGTATTTGTCTATTTCTTAGATAAAATGTATTTTCATTATATCATTTATTTGAAAATTAATTTCGAACTTCGAATATATTTTCTTTTATTAGAACAAAACTGTACAGGTAATGGTCAAGCAGGTGTTGTAACCTCTGACTCAGACTAAATACGATTGTAACTAAACCAACAATTGAAAAAAAAAACTAAACACACAGTTGAAATAGTGCAATTTTCAGTAATATATCTACAAATCCAACGCAATAAAATTTTGAAAATTTGTGGTTTGGTGGTAACCCTACACTATTCTATTAAACAATTTGATTCAAACTTATGAATTTTTTAATGTATGAATATAGGAACAAATCTAGAACGATATTCGTACTAGCTAGTTAACAATGTATTTATTTTAGCATATTTTTGACAAGACTAAAACGTGTTACGAAGGCATGATACAACATTATTCTAGTCTAGTTAATTTTGATTAATTAGTTAGTAGTTCGTGGGGATTTTTTTAAAAATATAATATAAATATACGAATAAATATTTTTATAGCAAACCAATTATTCTTGTATACTTTTGACAAGATCGAGACGTTTTACAAAAAGACAGAAATGACAAAAGTTATATTCTATTGATTGATTTGAATTTTATAAAAATCTGCAATATTTCTACATGATTTTTAGAAATAAAATATTAAAATTTTGTATAATTTTTTTAACTTTACCAACAAAACTTAAAAATCAATAATAGGATGATATGTGGATGTGCGGCTAAAGGCTGCAAATATTGAAATAGGGAGACAATTACCTGATCCTGCTTAACGTTGTCGACTGTAAAATTGTACCAAAACCGCAACCTGGGACTGCAGGTATCGGGCCTTATAAACAAATCATATTCATATTCGTTAATTAGGTCAACTCTACCCAAATTTCCGCATTCGAAAGAAGCATCGAAGCACAAATGACCCCTTTTCGCTTTACCACTGTGACCTGGGGGACGCATTATTATTCGATTCACGTTTCCTAATCCGCCTTCTCCGTCACTGTCGTCGGAATCTGCAATCCGGTTGTTTGATTTACGAGAAAAATCAAAAGTCCTGATTGCGTCGAAACAAAAGATGGCGAATGCGAAAAGCAAATGGAAAAGAAAAAAATAAACAGAAAAACCTTCTTTTCCGTGGTATATGCTCGTGTGTTGCAAAGGGTCGTAACCGGTGTCCATTATTTTTAAGCACACGCAAGCGGATTTATTGACATTTCTTTATTAATAGAAACAGGTTTAATTAATCAGATTAAAGCTTCAACTAGGTCTAAACTCTCACACCAACTGAACCTAAAATGCTTTGTTCGAAGCGTGTTAAGCCGGGTTATCAGAAATAGAATCAGATGAACATGAAATCTAAAGCTTTTTCAAGCGCGCATGAAACCCAAGTAATAGATTTATAATTAAAGTTTCTGGAAAGGTGTTATTTACTTTGCGTTAACCGCTGACGTTGTGCCCCAGACAATTACGCCCGCACGCATAGGTACACATGCATATATATTTTTATTATTACGTTTATTGAGACCATCAATCAAAAATAGCAAAATGTTTTTGCAATATTATTAATACTAATAAAATAATACTACTTTACAGGGTGAGTCGAACATTTCGATTTTTAATAAATTTGATTATATCATTTCTGCAGCGAGCGCCAACTACATGATTATAATGACCGAGTGCTTGACAGTAAAGTCTGTTCATAGATATAAGAAAGTGACTAACTGATACGAATTAAAGAAAGACCCGGACAAGCTGTAAGAATGAAATATGGCCGAACAGGTACGTACTTTGCTTAGAATTTAATTATTTGGGGTTTTGTTAGGAAACAATATTTATTTATTTAAGTATGTATTTATGTTTAAATCTAAAATAAAATTACAAATTATTTTTATTACCTACTTAAATTACTTAAAATTATTCACATAATATATCAGTATCACTATCGCTATCATCGCCTGTTCTAATTATTATTTGTTCTATATTATTTGCAATATAGATATACGATTGTTCTGCTTTTTCAATATGTTTAACCGAATTTGCCCAACTTTGTGGAGGGGTGTTAAAAACTTCGGTTTCTATAAGTTTGAGAACATTGGAGTTAACACGGAGAAAAACGTTGTTACGACGAATGACAGATTTCAGTTGGTGCCAAACATGTTCAATGGGATTAAATATACAGTGGTAAGGTGGAAGCCTTGAAACTGTATGCCCTAGATTTTTTACATAATTATCACAGACGTATTCCTTTTGTAGGTTCAAGCTTTGTAGAACCTCAATTAATTGCTTTTTGGTATAATCTTCGTGAAAATAAATGCCATTATACATGTAGTTTTGGATTGTTGCTTTTGTGTCACATGAGGAAGAGGTTTTAGTCAACTGTCTACTGTGATAACTTGCATTGTCCATTCCAATGACGCTATTAGGAGGAATGTTTGGAACAAGTTTGTTTTTAAACCAACTTTCAATAATAAATCAGCGGTGGTGTCTTCATGGTAATCCAGAGAAGAATTTTTAATATTTTTCGCAGACAAAGAAAATCCGTTTCGAATCCAACCATCTTTAGAGCCAGCATGCAAAATAGTTATTCTTTTACCTCTTTTTGATGACGCGTTTGTTTTACACTTTTTACAACCCTTTTCCGGAGTATCATAAGTGTCGAACCAGGTTTCATCCAAGTAAATAAGGGGCCTTTGTTGTTTTCTGTAAATCCTAATTTTTTTTAGATATTCCAGTCGCCATTTCCGAATTCTAAAAGATTCCATTAAAATTTGCTTTTTGTCAATTTTTTTAAAATCTAAAACATATGTGCTGAATACACTTCCATAAGGTAGTTCTGTCACATTTAACACCGGTTTCATTTTTTCAAGCCTCCTAATTAAGATATCTAATGTTCCTCGTATAACTGGTAAATTTTACGCCGTATTATATCTTGATCACTTTCATCTACACTCGAGAAAATGTCAGCATCGCTTCTTTTTTTCCTCGCTGAAATGGGATTATTCACAATTTTCCATACAGTTGATGTTGGACTTTTCGTCAATGTGGCCGTTTCTTCTAAAGATGTTTGCTTGCTGGCACCACATTCAATGAGAGTCAAATAAACATTGTTTATAACTTCCTTAGTCTCAATAGAATAGTGTTTTCTTCATTTGGGCGGGAGCATAATTGGCACACGATTCAACACACGTTGTATTGCACACTAAATAAGAATGATTATAAATAAACTTAAACTACCAAACCAAAGAATATTAAACACAGGTACGTATAAAATTATTTTCTATTACGGACCACAATTTTACCTGAATTTAAATTCCGAAACTTTAGGAAATAATCTTGTTGCATTGTATGTTAATGATCACCCTTGGATAATCTCATTCAAAAGCAATTGGTCACTTTCTTTTATCTATGAACAGACCATACCAGTATTATACTAGAGGCTGGTCGTAGCAAAAGTTATATGGTCCGTACTCTAAGAATTGCACGGTCTATAGTTAAAGATGCTTGGAATAGGTTTTTATAGAATTTTTACCATGCGTCTAGGATCTGGCAGAAGATTACCTTGTCATCGTTAATTCTTTAAGATCGAAGATCTGCTGATCGACAATAATAAAGATCGAGTTAATTCGGTACAGAATACCTCTTTTTTCTACAAAATATCTAAAAACTAAGAGATTTATAAATAAAAATATTATTTTTTAATTAAAATGTCTTGTCAGAAAACCGGTGGAATCATCTTTTCGACTCACCCTGTATAAGTATTATTACGATCGACTTTGCACAAATTTTGTGCTTAATTATTTTTAATAATAAATGTATGTACAGGTGAGTCACTTTTACCATTGGAACATTTCGAAACATAAATCATTCAAAAATGCTCAATTAAAAAAATATATGTCAGTCATTTGTTTATTAGTTTATGATTTCTTTTATTTAATTGAAAATGTTGCTAAAACTTAAATTTAGTTTTGTATCAATGACAATTAATAGACCGTGTGGATACGTTTGAAAATTTTTGATAATTATTCCTAAATATGTTTTCATTTTTCGCTAATAGAAATTTCCACGTGGATCACATTGTTTCAATTGCTCACATTTTATTGGCTGGTGATCGATTTAAGAGATTATAAAAATAATAATCTAGTAAAGTAAAAAGTATATTATTATTATTCGATGCCAAAATAATAAAAATTATAATTTAACGTTTATTTTCTGCCTAAAACTGACTGCACGGAATATAGGTGCTATAGACTATGACTATGACTTGGTTTGAGATGTTGCAGATGTTCATTATGTATTCACAGAAAATCTCCCAATGTGTTCATAGGCGCAAACAATCTCATAGATTGGATTTCTCGATTAAATTTTCTAAATCCTGGATTATTTTTTGTGGGGCTTCATATAACAGGCTCATAACAAGCATGAAAGACTTACAGTAGAAAATTACCGAAAAGTATTTTAGAATTATAGCAGCGCTTTTCTTAAAATGAAATTGAAATAAATAAACCATTAGAAAAGAAAGAAATTAAGAAATTTTAGTTTTAGTTAAACAATTAGCTCTATACACTTGTAATAAAGTAGATTGCAATTATTTGGATCCTGATGATGACAAAAATTCCATCTGAAAGTAATATTTTTGCCAAATTTGGTATTTTATTACAACCAAATTAAATCTGGAAGTAAGAAATAAGCGTCCAGACACACCCACAAACTTTCCAACCAATCCCAGCGCCGATCAATATATTAAAATTGCTAAATCAATCAGGAAATTTATAAAAATGCTTGGTTAGTCCGTCTCAATATGATTCATACGATTTCGTTTACTGGAGTTCATAAATCAACAATAAATATATGATAACATCGTTTCCAGGAAAAGAAAAATAAAGGATATCCTATTGTATTCCATTTGATCTTTGTCTTTGATAATAATCAAAATAATGGACCCAAAAGTGGTTTTAGCCAGTCGAACTTGCCACACATATTCTAAAAATAATATAAATCGATTAAAAAGCGTGGCTATGAAAAACATCTATCATCAACATTCATTGAATAGGAAATCCTAGTTGTCAACAGAATTCACGTATTTAAAGAAACAAAATGTATTTTTCATATTGCCCACAGACCTAAAAAAAATATTTTTTCAAATAACAATATAAATTAGTTAAATAAGAACAAACGTTGTTCAGATTTTCACATAAATATATTTAAATGACAGCTGTTTCGGCAACACTGTGCCTTTATCAAATGCGAATATCAAACGCTTTTAAGACTAATAACACCCTAGGAAAATTTGTTAAAAACAATAAATCTAAATCTAATGGATCCCAGAATTCTGGAGTTTATAGATTAAATTGCGGATCATGTTCTAAGATTTATATTGGACAAACAGTTTAACAACAATTTAATTTTCTACTTTTTGAGACAGTGTGTAAAATATCGAAATTGTCGTCAAAATTGTGTTTTTCTAAATTTAAATGTATAGCTTAATTAGAATCTGAACGTTGATACGTTTTTTGAAAGATCTACCTGTTTGTCCAATATAAATCTTAGAACATGATCCGCAATTGAATCTATAAACTCCAGAATTCTGGGATCTATTAGATTTAGATTTATTGTTTTTAACAAATTTTCCTAGGGTGTTATTAGTCTTAAAAGCGTTTGATATTCGCATTTGATAAAGGCACGGTGTTGCCGAAACAGCTGTCATTTAAATATATTTATGTGAAAATCTGAACAATGTTTGTTCTTATTTAACTATTTTAAATGGATTTTCATCAAGTAAAAGCCACTTCAGTACAACAATATAAATTTTATTTTTTTTGAAACTTTTACATGTTTGGTCCTAAAAGCTGATTTTCTATTCAACACTTGAACAAATTTTATTAATTAAAAAAAAAAATTCTGATTTTATCGGGCTGGTTTTTTAATGAAACCCCAAAATACTCCTGCTAAATAACGCATAACATGAATTTCGTAAAATGGGCTATGAGATATATATTATTTTCTCCCGATCCAGAACCTATTATGAAAATCCCACAAAATCGTCGACAACAAATGATTTTTTCTTCTTTCAAAAATTTACAATGCATTAAAAATTTTAAAAAGACATTTTCGGCAAGCCATTGTATGCTTATGAATTACACATTTTCCAAGTTGAATTATTAAAAACTTGTTATTATTATTAAACATTTTTTGTCGAAGATCACACGGAACCAGTCAAAATATGCTATTACTCTAATACAAAAAACAAAATAGAAACAATAACAATTGAGGTCAGTTTGAATTTAGTTTAAATGTTGCATTTGTTACTGTTCCTCTAACCAAGGTGCAAATTTTGCTATAAAAGTCACTATTAATATTATTGTAAGCATATGTGAACTTTCTTTATGAACTTTCACGAAGCAAAAAATAAGAAAGCGTATTACGTCAAAGATTATAATACTCCATTTTCATGGAATTTTACTTAACTTGTAATCTTACCTTCTCCAAAATCTCCCATTTTAAGCACCCGTATTAAAACTGAAAAATAAAATTATAGTGAAACTAATTACAGTCACGCGAGCTTTTCAGTGTAAAGACATTCTAGTTAACGTATATACCGATTTGTAATCACCGAACAGCCACCGGTAACTGGTCCAACCTTTGCGGATTGCTCGTGTCAATGTTGACATTTTTTAGGCCAATGTTTGATCGATACAACAACATTGCACGATTTTATTAAACATAAATTTATTTCCCGTGCCCTAATTATGGCAGAAATATGTCGCGACGTTGCACTACCTTTCCGCCGCTTCAGTTTACAAAAGAAGCAAACCAGTTAAGTTCGTTATTGATTTCCCACGAATGTTCGAAACATTTATACCATTACCATTATTTGTAAGAATAATAATAATGTATTACATCGAAAAGAAGGGCAAATCCCAGTAATTGGCTCAGAAGCTTGTTAACTTCTAGATTATGTTGAATGCATTAAAGGTTCAACGATAACAGACAAGTTATCGAAAAACGTGTAGCTATTTTAATTAGTAAATTTTGCATGATTGATCGTGTTGAAACGTTCCAATGAAGAAAAAAAAATCACTAATGAAAAGGTCTGGTTGATCTGGTACTCTTTTCATCCCTGTAGGGCATTTGTGACATCTCGAAAACGTTAAGCATTATTAAAAAAATACAAAATGGCACCAAGGACTGCTAAATAAAACCACATAAACTGGAAATAGCAGAAGAAGAACAATTCAATAAAAACAAATAATTAAATTGAAATTTTGGATACTGAAAGAGTTATTAATAATCGTAGAAATTCTTCATTATTTTAAATTCCCTTTCAACGATATATGGACAAGCATGAGTCGGAAAAGTTCTATTAGTTGGTGAGTTTCTTAGAAAATATATTGCCCAGAACATAAAACATTTGTCGAGGGATTTGATGTCGTAACAATATAAGCTAATATATGTCTAATATTTCATATCATTTTAGTTCCCTTTAAAGATAAAAGTTTATGCATTGGGTGTTGTTCGTTCGTTTTTTAATGCAAAAGGGCGTTTTTTTTAATTTAATTTTAAATTCCTGATTTCTATTCTCAAACATTCAGAGGTGCGTCCAAACAAAATATTTTTTATTTAATAATAGTCTGAACAATCCGTATGCTTTTTAAATTTAAAGTGAAAAGGAAAGATAATGTGAAAAACGACATTACCAGCGAAAAGCTCGTATCGTTAGTGACTAAATCTTGGAATAATTACGATAAAAAACAATTATAAGCTTGGAAAATTCCCCATAATCAGGAAGCGTGTCTGTTTTATGGATCCGTATCCTGCTACAATCGAGCATATACAACTTTAAACTAAAACTAGGTGAACTTTAGTCCTCCGGAACGACAAGCAGGCTAGAAAGGGTGAGCCACAGCTCGTTCGTGGTGCATAGTTGCCAATTTTCTCACCTTGCAAAAAAAACCTGCTCGCAGTTGCACTGGGAATCCGGGATTTTCCGGGTACGGTGAAATATGACGTCGCAGTTGCCAGCTCTTATTACCGGTACTTATTGAGTTTTCATCATCCGTACTTATGTTTCGTACTTTAATTAAAAAATTTAAAACGGAAAAATTTCTGATGTACGCGATATTGACTGGCGATCGTAAGAATCTTAATATAGGGTTTTCGGCCAGTCGCATTTTGACTCTGAAGATGAATTCGTTTGAGAAGGTCGAGGATACGAGATGATTCCATTGAAGCAGTCTACTGAATAAATGGAGCAGGCGGTTCTGTTTGAAATGGGAGAATCTACTGGGACTGAGACTGTCGGAGAGTCCCAATTGAATAGCAACACCAAAAGTACGAATTGTCCCTAAGTATTTCCGCCCCATTAGGGACAGAAAATTAAGAGCATTGGAGTATCCATTGATCGAGTTCGATGAATTATCAAAATTTGCGAAAGAAGTTCTGGGGAGCTCGTCTATAGGGTTTTTAGTAATTTAAGTTGCGAGAAAAATGATGGGATCTGGCAACGCTTTTTGTCGCAGGAACGGGGGCGTCGCTGGAAAGCCGTCGGTATCAAGGCAGCGGCGAGGGATGAAAGTCGCGCGCATACTATCGACCACTAGGGGTAGCCGACACCCTTTGCTCTAGCGCCATGCAACACCATTTAGTTATTGCACTCTCTGAATAACACTTGTGTTACGTTTGGTAGTGTACGTTATGTAATAATATCATTCCTTGCATAATTAATTATTAACAATAATTCCTTGCTATTGTGTACGTTTGCAATAGTAATAATATTAAAAGAATAAGTTCGTTTTTTGACGGTTTATATTGTTCGGTTCGTTATCGTACCCTAGTTTGGCTTCAATAACATTTCAACGTTAGAAATTATTGTAATTTCAATGGTCCTTTGAAATTTTAAATAAGTGCAATCTTTCCGGTTTTTCGTTTTCTCGATAAACTCGTCACTCTCACCCGCATTACAAAATAACTTATACAATCACCCCTCGAAATATTAACCAACTATCGTTTTTGTGATTCCAAGAACGTTTTTGATAGCATTTACATATAACCAACACCAGTTCTTTACTTTGGAAACACCAATCTAAAGGTGAGTACCTGACTATATCGCCATTTGTATTAGAACGTCCGAAATCCACACCTAACAAAACCCAAAACACCTGATCCACCCCTATGTAACCCCTTCCCCAACCCCCTGTGTAGTGTTATCCAGTTTTGTTCAATTCTATGCGTGCAAGTTGCGTGAATTATACGATAAAATAACAAAGTAGTAGATTTTTCGAAAGGCTATCGGCTTTGCCCTCCACAGTATTTGGATCGGTGGATGAAATTCGCGGAGTGCAGAGATAGGGGGTGACGCGCACTTTGCCGATCAATACGAGAACCAGCCTGGCGAAAGCTATTAGCCTCCCACTCGGTTGATGTTTTAACAATATTTCCATTGCTTTATTTCACATACTCGAGCGTACTATTAAAAATATTTTAGGGACGTATCTTGTCGATTTTGATCATCCGAATTATTCAGAGGAAGGAATGAACTCAGGGCAGACCATCTTTTATATTGAAATACGTCAGCAATCAGCAAATCAGCAAATCATTAGTATTTGTACAGATTCTCAAAAACCGTGTTTTAGAACGCTAATAGAAAACTAACGTGACATAAAAAGTTTTTCTACTCCACCACATTCTAAACGCCTTTAGATATACAAAAAAATTAGATACTTGGGTGTAGCGATAAGTGAAAAAAAAAACACGCATCACCGAAATAACGTGATTACTCCAGGGAAAGAAAACACTTTTCAATTTTCGTAAATAGAAAATTTGTCGTACTCTCTTAACTCGACATTTTCGTATCAAATTTAAAATACCCACATATAATTTTTTGAAGAAAGCAATTTCAAATTTTCTAATCTTATTTATATTTATAAAATGAATATTTATTAAAGTGCAGACACACGGATGGATATAGATGCAAAAAATTTAGAAAAAAATGATTTTTGAAAGTCAAGAAAATGTAAAGTAAGATATGAAAATTACAATTTTTATATTTTGATTTGCATTAAATAATTAGCTAATAAATTACGAAAATATATGCATTTTTTAATATTTGAATTTTTATTTGAAAATTTAATTTTGCCTTATTTTTTTTACTATTCAATGATTTGTTGACACTCACACCCAATTGTCAATATTACGCAAACGCGTTGTTCCTGTGCCCGGCGCATCCGTTAAAATTAAACAGGCACTGAAAATATATAATATATAGTACTCAAAATGTTATGTATTGTATATTTACGTTATAATGGCCAAGCTTTGCCGACCCGACAACACCAAGATCGACAGATATGTCGATTCTTGGAAAGCCATGAGGAACTAATACGCGTATCGGTGGAAAATCGGCTTTATTTCTTTTTGGTACCTTACACACTACTATATATGTACGTATCAAATATATCGATATCGATAAAGATTCAATTGAACTTAAATTTGCAATTGCAAATTTAAACACGTGCATCGGAAAATAAATCAGACCTTTAACAATGTCGTTTTATGTAATAAAACATTGGACATAAGATACCGAGAAATCCAGCGAACAATGTAACGATGTGAAAGTATAGTTGAGGCAACTCAGCAGTCAATTGATCGAAGCCGATTGCTGATGTTATTAATAAATAAAACGCTATCATGCAAACCGCAGGTCTGCACTTCGTAAAGATATCACTTACTTCAAAAACTGTTTTTTTATTCCTAGTTTGGTGGAAAAATAAGATCTTACTAATAAACAATGCAATAACAATTGGTTTAATGAACAGGTTAAAAATGATGCATTAATTCTTTGTCGTGCCCTCAGTAATCGGAAGGTTACCGTTATAAATCCACTAGCCGCCCCTAATTAAAAAACGAAATGCCCTTATTACATCCCTGGTTTTATTTCGCCGGTGATATACATATGGTATAAGAACGGTACCATTCATTGTTACTATTAATACGAAGATTTATTGCCGTTCTCTCTTTATGTTTGTCTTCCGACCGGTTGTGACGTTTTGTTATAAGGGTCAAATCGGTATTTTTAAAACTTGCCGCTTTAAAGAGATTAAATATTTCGTGGTGTACTCGCCATTTTTCGGATTAAAATAGACTGTATGATTAGATTTTGCTAGCCTGAACGATTTCACATAAAAAATATAAATAGATTTTCGATGTCTACCGCCACATAGTTTCTCCCAATCTTATAGCATTCGCTGTGCGTCATAAGTTTGTAGTTTATTTAAACAAATCGTACTTATTATATAATTATTATGAATTAAATAATTAAAAATAACATTTACAAATCTAAATTTTATACTGCTGCAACAACACAGTCACCTCCCTAATTAACCCCTCAGATACCATCACTGGGGTCAAATTTTTTGCATTTTCCGGTTGGGAATGTTTTTTTCACCCCCAAATGCATCGGTCATATCTGTAGCCCCACACGCGCACAACCGTGGACGCATATTTCATTTAAACCCGTTTCTGATTTAAATAACATGCATTCTACTTAAGGGCGCGTGCGGCATATGGTCAGTTTCCAACCCTCTGCTTAGAGCACACGCCATGTTCACCACCCTTGAACCTATATCATAGGAACGGGGTCCCATTCACATTTTTAGGTTATACTTTCTAGCTCTCTCTTCTAATATTAAAATTCCTTTTTATCGATAATAAGATACGAACAATTTTTTATTCTTATATTAATTACGATGTTATTTGGAGCACCCTGTATAATTCGCTGACAAGTAGATAAAAACGCACGCACGAAGTATGTGCATATATCTTTCTCTGTCATCGGCAGTCACAAGCCCTGGGTATAGGACCACGTGTTATAGAGGACCAGCTGATATAGCTTTATACAAAAGAAAAAGTACTAAGGGGTGGTTTTCTCCCCTATTTCTGGTCTAGTCTGCATCCAGTCTAGATCATTAGGCTAGGGCATTCACCCCGTGCAATATACGAAGCGGCCGCCGCTCATATACAGGGGATTGAACCCCGTATCGCAAAAAAGGTTCGTATGTCTATGCGGATATGTGTCTACATATTAGCAAATTTTTGCTAATTGTAAAATTGCGTTGGAAAGAAAGTCTGAAATTGCATACTTTCACTGTAAATCGGACGATATTTTTATTTAATAACCGAGTTTTATTTACGCACATGCGATAAGTGAAATTATAGTAATTCTAAGAAAATCAGGTGAAAAAAAAATCATAGCCACGCAAAGCAATCAAAATGAGCAGTGAAAAAATATTCATCGAAAGATTTATATAACATTCGTCAAATTTAAAATGGGCGCACTGCACTCATTTTTTTGGGCGCTAGAAAGTTTGAAAAGCACATTATCAAAAAATTCATTATTTCCTCTAGCCTTAATTCTGGATTTTGTCATAAAACAGGAAACTGGCTTTTGGTGGGTAAGTCGGAGATGGAATAATTAAATTGCATTTAGAAAAAAAAGCGCATTTTAAAATGTTTCCAAAATAATATAACTAGATTCTTCATAAGCCAAACAAAAAAAGAAATGAGGGCTCAGTTTTGGATTTTTCTTTTTATTATTTCGTCAAAGGCTAATGGAGCTATAAACGCAATAATCAAATTGTCTATAGGAAGAATAGCGAATTTTAAAATCTTCCCAAAATAAGATAACTATAAATATTGCAAAATAAAATTTTAAAGTAATACAAAAAAAAACGTTGAATACTTAGTTTTCGATTTTTCCTAAACATTAAATTGGGTGGGTAAGTCGCAGATGAATCGAACAAATTTTTTCTCACAAACTCACAAACTAATATAACTAGAAATGTTGTAAAACAAATTTTCAAAATAATTTATAATTTTTTTAAACGACTATTTAAATACGCGTTAGCAAAAAAAAATGAGAGCTTTGTTTGAAATTTTTAATAAACATTAAATTTGGTGGGTAAATCGTAAATGGAAATCGAACAAATATTTTAATGAAAATTAAAATACGCACGTAACAAATCAAATTATTTAAAAAAAAACTAATTTTAAAATCTTATAAAATAATATAACTAGAAATGTAGTAAAATAAATTTTCAAAATAACTTATTATTTTTTCTAAATAATTATGTAAATACGCGTTAGCAAAAAAAAATGAGGGCATAGTTTGAAATTTTTGATAAACATTAAAATCTGTGGAAATCGAACAAATATTTTAGTGAAAATTAAAATACGCACGCAACAATCAAATTATTAAAAAAAAGCTACTTTTAAAATCTCACAAACTAAAATAACTACAAATGTTGTAAAACAAATTTTCAAAATAATTAATTACTTTTTCTAAACAATTATTTAAATACGCTTTAGCAAAAAAAAATGAGGGCATAGTTTGAAATTTTTAATAAACATTAAATTGGGTGGAAATCGAACGAACATTTTAGTGAAAATTAAAATAGGCATGTAAAAATCAAATGGTTTTTCGGTAAACTTCTTATTTTCAAATTTTCACAAAATAATATAATTAGAAATGGTATAAAACAAATTCTGAAAACAATTTATTATTTTTTCTAAACAATTATCTACCTTACTTATTAATCCCTTGTTTCGAAAAAAAAAAATAAAAAAATAATTTAAATACAAACAAATTTTCATAATTTATAATTTCTTCTAAAAAATAATTTAAATAAGCGTTACTAAAAAATTGGGGACTTAGCTTTGGACCTTTCCTAAAAATTAAAAATAGGAAATTGGCTTTAGGGTTGCGGATCATGCGCGTGTGAATGTTTGGCCGGGTAAATCAGACCCCGTATATGTTTGTGTGCGTCTGCCGCCTGCGGCAGCCGTTGGATATATCGTTCTAACTAGTACGAAACGAAAGCACGGCGGCTTGGTGTCGTTTTTAGTTAACTTTTTCTTTTTTGTTTTCGTTAGTTTATTTTATTTTAGCTTAGATGAAAAAAATAATTATTTATTTATTTAGCAGTGTCCGACGAATTCGAAGGGTTACGCGGGCGTGCGATTTTGTTTTCCGTTTTTTCATTTAGGTGAGTTTAGTGTGTGCGAAGTTACATTCGATAAAACGTCACGATGAGCATTTGAATTAATCGATACAAACATTGCTCGTTACTGCCGACATGAATAATCAGCAGTACACGAAATTACAACCCCTCAAAGTATCACGGGTTTCACATGTGTAAATTTAATTAAAATCTATTAACCGTACAAAACTAAAATAGGCTCAGAAAATTGTGTCACTTGTTCCCGCATTAATCCGCGGCAATATTCCTCATTTAAAAAAATGTATTCCTTAATTAAATGAAGTTTAAATTTTATTCGTGGACCCGTAAATAAATGTATTATGATTATCACCCGTTTATCTAATAAACAAAATTGTTCGGGACTAAAAGTAATTGGTCGGTCGTTTGCTTCATTTAAATCCGATTAAATATACCCCGTTTCCGAAATTTTATTCAATTGTTTATAAAACGGTCCGCTCGGATTTTTGTTTCACCGTCATTTTATAAAATTTTGTAAGGTTTGTATATGCTTCTTTAGACTAAAATAGCCACAGCCGCTAAAAATAAACTATATACATAAATACAAATTCATGTTACGCGTAGTAGGAAGTTACTTCATCTCTTAACCTATTAAATACTTGAAATAATTATTTAAAATTTTAGCTGAACGCGTGAATTTTGGAATTTTTTCAGCCAACACGCGGTATCTAAATATAACTCTTTTTCCTTTTTTCTATAATAAACAACCGGTGTCTCGGTGTTTTTACCGACCGTCTGGATATGGCTTACCATAATTGCCGGTCGGCTTAGCAATAAAGGATTCTGGCAGTACTGTTTCAGATAGTTGGTACAGTATTTATTCTATGTGGTATATAATCGTTTAAAAATTGGAAATTCTTAATAGGTACGACAATGACTTTTGAACTGTTCATTATAATATGTATACTGGCATTTTCACGCCTTGTTTGTCACCTTTTACCTCTTTTGAACAATGCCCGTTTTATAAAATTACAATTGTTTTAAAATTGTTGTTTCGGGACAATGGATATTACATGTAGAATTATTTACATTAATAGAAAAATAATACACAGAATTTTTTTTGAAATATTCGAATTTGAAATTATCCAAAAAGTCAGTTAATTTAGTTATCCAATCTGATTTTTCGTTTATTATTCCTTTATTCAACCGTGTTTTATGATAATTAACTTTATACTCCAAGTATTTTGTGTGAATCAATATTTTTGGTTTGACTCAGAAGTAATGACAAAAAACTGCCCATTTTGAATTTTGGAAAAACAACCACCCCACAATCTAAATCTTCTTTGCTTAAAATTGAAATTTTTAGATTAGGCATTTTAATTATGGAGAAATAAAGTGTTCTTTTTTTTATTTTTGCAGATATTTTTCAAACGTGACTAAATATTTACATTTTTGTTGTTGAAATTCTCCCGAGGGGAAGGTTACTGAAACATTGCATTTCCTTTGTACCTGTTTGTTATTTTATCAGTAGTGTGGTAAATCTAACGATGTTATTGATTGCCCAAGTATTTCAATGACATTGGCACTTGGCACAACTAATAAGTCGTTATTGTGTTGATCTAATAAGAATGCAATTGATTGTGTGTTCCTATTTCACTCTTTTCAGATATTTAAACGAGGGATATTACCTGATTTGACGGAAATCGTACCTACGCTCACTGTAGTGCTAACCTGACCAAACCAAACCAAAACAAAAAAAAGAAACATTTTCTCGTCTGACCAGTCCCAAATAATCTGCCACCATTGAAGAATTAATTAAAAAATTCACCATTACTACTTTTAATTTGAGTGACGAAAAACCCACTGACAAAAATATGATGTCCAACGGATTGGACTCTGGGGTTGGACAGCAAAATGGCGGTAGTGGAAATAACGTGGGTAGCGGACAAGAAGAGTCCAAAACCAATTTGATAGTGAATTATTTGCCGCAAACCATGACGCAAGAAGAGATCAGATCTTTGTTCTCCAGCATTGGCGAAGTTGAAAGTTGCAAGTTAATTCGTGACAAAGTAACAGGTATGTTTATTACTTTATACCATTAGAAATCGTACATACAGACTCCTGCAACACTGTGTAGGCGGTTTTAAAATAAGTGTAAGTGGTTTAAAAATAAAGATATCAATTTGGCACTTTTGACGAAAAATGTACCCAGCACTAAATATTGTTGCAGATCTCTGTAAATGATAAATTGTGATATAAAAATTGGCGAAAAACAACATGTCTTTAAATTCTGTTGCTGTTTTGATTTACGTAAAATAAAAGACCTTTTGTTTGGAGTCCAATTGAGTGTGACAATTTGCTTGTCGCGTTTCAAACACTAGTACTGCGAAGATATTTTAATAACACTGTTTTTGACAAGCAAGTTGAAACACTAAAACAATGGCAGTTCGCTGACATGGTGAGTGGCGAATGCGTTTGCCCTATTTTATACTAAAAACATTACGTGTGCTGCGCAGAAGTGCTAAATAATTACGCAGCACTGAGTTCTAGCACACGCCACGCAAGCTAAATAAAAAAATATATATCTATATAACAAAAAGGTGTGATGCCAAATAACATTTTTTTAATCGAAGGACAGAAACATTGTAATAATTTTATATTGGGTTAACGTTAAATAGTAGTTTCCTGTTCGCAATATATAAACATAGGCGACGAAATTGGATGTTGTGCTTAATGGCAATTAAAACTTTAATATAAAAATGTGCAAACTAAACACTTTTCCGCTATTTAAACACACGTTACTGTAGTTTGCTATATATTCTTTGATCTAAATTTTTCTTTGCAGAAAAATATTCACCTCTGGAATCAGCCGAAGAAGGTATCATTTCCAAAATTTTCTTGTAAAGTGGGTTGGGAACTTGCCAAATATATATTAGTCACTAGATTGAACAAGGGTTAAAAATAAAAATAAATAGTGAAAGATATTGTTGATGTTGTAGTGAGTGTGTTCTGTCGCTATTTTTCTCTTTCAACTGTTAGAAATTACATTTGAACTTAAAAATCTCCGCTTTTGTTTTGGTGGTGTGCTCGGTTTAAATAAATAATTTCGTACATGACAACGATGGTTAAGGTGTGATACGAAAGCAAAGACAATAGAGCGTTTTAATACACATCAGTGGTTCCGGTATTATCATTGCTTCCTGTAACTTGATAATTTAGGAACTTTGTTTTGAATAAAAGGCATCCTACGCAGCCGAATAGATGCAATATGGCTGCCCGAATCCAACAAACAATTCGGTAAATTTAAGGCTTCAATATTAACTGTATTACATGAGAAGCTTATTAAAGCAATGTTGAATCGGCTCAAACAAAAGTCAAAAATTTTAATTAGAGCATTGTGTGCATTAAAGAGAGAACTACAGTAGGAAATTTCCGCGTTAAGATCTTTTCATTCCCCCTTAATAAAAAGTGACTCACCTCTAAAAAGCACGTGCTTTGGACCCTTTCTACTGCATACTTAGGGGGAGGGCTTTATGTAAGCATATGACGCACAGAGCCGTATTCAGGAAAATCCGCTCTCCACTTAACGAATTTCGTTTGACCGACGAGATTTTTTTTGCTTTTTGTGGTAATTCCTGGCCAAAGTTTGCGTTTTTGGCATGTTTTATTGAAATTACAAAAAACACTACCTGGACTTCATGGATTAAATATTTCGCGCGATCCTGCGTGAATATAATTGTATCAATTCCCAATTCAATTTAGACATTAAGTATTATCTGATTAAATTATTAGTATTGCCGGATGTTAGCAGTAGGTACTTGCCGAAAAACTTAAAATACCATTGCAATTTTTTTATTTATTTATTTATATTCATATTCAACGGTTCAATTGCTTTCGATTAAAACATTCTTTGATCAAGAAAATTAAAAATAAATGTTCAGTAACAGCAGTTGACTAAGACAGTAGAACGCAGTATAGAATTTAATTAAACTAACGAATGCACATAAAAAATTATAAAAATACATAATTCATAAATTATGTATATTTATATATTTCATTTATTTTTTAAACATCAAAAAACGTTCAAATAAACGCATCTCCGCTTGGTAGGCATTATAAATGAACAATGCCGGTATAGTATTTAAAAGTTATGCGCCCAAATTGTTATGTAATTCAAGCAGGTGCACATCAATAAACCATAACGACTATCCAAACATTTATTTCGGCGGTGATATTTTCATGCAAAACAGTACTAGATAATGGGTACATTATATCAACATAGATGTCACCCAAAAGTGTTCGTCTTATTGTTTACCAAGTGGTATTTGCCAATGTATAAGCTGAAGATATATCGGATTATATGAGGTAACTCTGCGAGATCATTAATATTTCGGCAGCGATCGGATATACTATATAACTTAAAACCATTCTTTGCAATTTGACATTAAATGACTAATTTGCATTTAATTTTTGTAGGTTTTCTGTTTTTTGTAGAACTTCCTTATATATTTTTCACTATTTATTTGCTTTTTAAGTAAATACTAACATGCTATCGTACGTATGTGTTGTTATCACCTACGAATGAAAGATTATAAAAAAATATTCGAAGGCGATAAGGACGTGCTTTAACCATATTAACGTCTGCTACTAACCCAATAATGTTTTGTTTTAACGCTATGTGATTTAATCATTCTTGAAAAATAATTTGTTCTAACTGTCCCTCGCATATATTTTGCTATTTTTTGGGAGATCACCTAACGCTTACCAGAATAACCATTATTTTGTTTATTTTGTTTAACTTTTCGGTTTATTTTTGCGTTATTAACACTTGTTTTTTTCGAAATTGGCTTTCCCACAGTGCCTGGGGTTATCACTAGTCCGTTGCTTACAGGGCAATCGCTGGGCTATGGATTCGTGAACTATCATCGTCCTGAAGACGCTGAAAAAGCAATCAATACTTTAAATGGACTTAGATTGCAAAATAAAACCATAAAGGTAAGTTAATGTGTCCATTTTTCTTTCACATTAACTAATCACTCACTTGGCGGCAGAGGGATCGGTAGTACTTTTGTTGTGTTTTTTCTGTTTTTTTCTTTTATTACGTTTTGCATTGGTATGGGCACTTTGTTTTTGCTTAGTTCAAACTAATTGCAAAGAAAATTTAATTAGAGCGCTAAAATCGCGGCCAATTAACTTACCGAGATACATGACCTACGTTTGGCAACATTACAAATTACGCACAGGTACACGATTTGCATGCGACCCAAACATTTCAGCAGCCATTTGTATTTGTACTAGTAACAAAATTTTATCATACCGTAATTGATTTCATTATTTCAGGTCTCGTTCGCGCGCCCCAGCTCAGAAGCGATCAAGGGAGCCAATCTCTACGTCTCTGGTTTGCCAAAAAATATGACCCAACAGGACTTGGAAACATTGTTCAGCCCATTTGGTAGAATTATCACTTCGCGTATACTGTGCGACAACATCACGGGTGAGTTTGCATATAAATACTATTAAAACAGAAAAATTAAATGTGACATAATAAATTTAGGCACTTTGGGAAAAAAAATCAAATTAAATTTCCGTTTGAAAATTGTGGTTGTCAATAACCATTCTCGTACTATTTAAATCATCAAATTTGGCGAAAATGTTTGTACGCATTCAAAAATTTTCGCTGAAGCGCCACAATCACAGTAACATACATACAAAATACATTAACATACCTTTAACCAGTTTGTTTATTGATTATTTATAATCAGTAAATATTTAGTTTTTATTATTTTGATGTAGATTTACTTTTTATTATAACTACTGATTCTGAAGTTACTGTTGAATCTTGGCTTTAGAGTACAGCGGCATCTACCTGCGGTTTAGTATATTCAACAGTAGCGAAAGCCACGCATCTTTCAGCCATTTTTTCAAAATTTTTAAAATACAGTTTAAAGATGGCTACTGCCTGCATAGGAAGTCCCAACTGTACAACTATGGGAACAATCAGTTTTTAATGCTAAATTTGTCCAAAACACGCCTAAAAGCTTGGTGATAAAATATGAGGTAGCCATAAAAACTGGGACGCCCTGTACAGAGTTCACACAAGTGGTTTTTTACCTAATATTGCTTGCCACTATTTTTACATTGTCTCCAGCGTAGGACAACTAGCTAGTCGAGTAATTTGCAAACAATATTAGATAATTCACTTGTGCAATTCCTAGAATTTTTCGTCTTGCAACTGTATGACAATATATGTACATACATACTTTTCTTTCAAAATACTGCTCTTTGAATTTTAATTTAATAATTTCTCTTAACAGTTGTTTCAATTTTGTATGCTTCTTGTTCCCTTATTTTTTCAGTATATTTAATTTGTTTTTGTTCTGTTTGGTTTATTTTTTAATTTGAACTATTAGAGAGAAAATGGCTGTTATGGTAGAGGATTAACAGTACATGCGATAGTGAAAAGGTATGCAGGATGTAAAAAAAAGCCGCCTGAGATAAAACATTATGCCGGTATAGTGGGGTATTTACCGTAGGGGATTTGCGATTATTTTTTATATGCAAAATCTAATCTGATTAGGTGGTCTCAAGCTGCTTTTGTGACCCATATACATCCTGTACAGCGAACGCGTGTACGACTTAAACATGTGCAATTTTGCTACTTAAGTTCGAAATACTTTCCGTGGTGTATCGCCGTAAATACTGTCTTAAGTGTTACCTATATTTTGGTTTATCTTTTTTTCATAGTACGTCAATTTGTCTCGGGTGCCGGAGAAACTTTGCCTGGTACGTACCTTTTTCTCTACCATTAACACCCAACTGAACACCATACCCACTGATACCAATCCACCTTTGGTTGTTCTGTTACGGGAATGCGCGTCCGCGAGCAAAAAAACAAATTGATCCAAGTCAAAACAGCACTTTGAAATTCAAATAATTATGACGGCTTGACCGTGTATGGACTTTTTAATTCTCTGAATAAGCACCCATCCTCCAAATTAATTGACGAACACAAATTCAAAGTTTGTGTTTATTTAGTAAACCTTTCCTTTATTTATTATAAAGTCATTAGATTTGGTTGAACTTTGTTTATTATTGTTTTGCATCGTGCGCATGTATTTCTTTTAAGTTGCTGTTAATTTCATTAGTTTGATTAATTTCGATTTCGTTTTATTTATTTATCAAGTGAAGAGCAGAGCAATCACTACACCTTACAAGACACTGACACTTAACGACACTTTTGAACGGCTGCACATAATTAAAGATCGTTTACCAATTCACTAACCTAACATAGACATGAAAAGAGGCCCGCTCTTAACAATTTCAGCTGTTTAATAAGCGTTCGCTGCATAAGACTACCACGAAGTGACCCTCCTTGTCTTGTTTATGTTCGGTGCCTACACTTAACGCACTTTATTCCACACGCTACGTATATCACAGATCATAGACGATCTTTTTTTATAACGCGCCAATAAATTAAAAAAAAAATCTTTCACGCGCCACCAGAATCGGTAAAAATATCTTTTTAAATCCAGGCTTGTCAAAAGGTGTCGGATTCATAAGATTCGACCAGCGCATCGAAGCGGAGAGAGCCATTCAAGAACTTAATGGAACCATCCCCAAAGGATCCACCGAACCGATTACCGTGAAATTTGCCAACAACCCTAGCAACAATAACAAAGCCCTTCCTCCGTTGGCGGCTTATCTCACTCCACAAGCCACGAGACGATTTGCTGGTCCAATACATCACCCGACCGGGCGCTTTAGGTAGGTGGTCACTCTATACTATTTCAAGTATTTAGTCTTTGTGTGCTCTATTCATCAAAGATCGCATTTCTATTCGGTCTATTATTGATTCCTAATCGAGCTTTCTGGAGAACTTTGTATACGTGACCTTTAAGTATCATTTGGTGCCCTATTAGATGCAACACCAACTCCTCAGCAGTAGATACTTACTGGACACCCAGTGTGCAATTAATGTATAGGGTATATCGTCGTTGTAGGTATTCTCCGCTGGCCGGAGATTTACTTGCGAATTCGATGCTACCGGGTAACGCGATGAACGGTTCTGGTTGGTGCATTTTCGTATACAATTTGGCGCCGGAGACGGAAGAGAATGTCCTTTGGCAGCTATTTGGGCCGTTTGGCGCCGTCCAAAGCGTGAAGGTAATTCGCGACTTACAGACCAATAAATGTAAGGGCTTTGGCTTCGTCACAATGACGAATTATGACGAGGCCGTGGTAGCCATTCAGTCACTGAACGGTTACACATTAGGCAACCGTGTACTTCAGGTCAGCTTCAAAACAAACAAAAGTAAAACCACATGAAGCGACGAGTCTTGGTAGACACCAGCGCATTCGCGGCACTCCCAGAGGCTCATCTGTCTGACTAATTTATTCATTATTTATTATTCTCGACGGTAGCAAAAAGAACAACAACCCAATAGGTTTATTAGATAATTGCTCGGGAGGGCCCGGGTGGAGTGATGCGAGTCCGGAGGTGCAGCTGACCGCCAGAAACGCACCTCCACAACCTTTGTAGTACTTAAAACAAATTCGAAGCTAGTCAGAAGTGCATTCGCGTTTCCTACAACAGCAACGTTTGATTACGGTATGATGATTTATTAATTAATATGTATTGATCGTGCCATCACCGTTTCATTGTTCGGGAAGCAAGTTCTCACAGAGAAAATAATACACTAAATATATTTACATATAGTATTTATAAAATAAACATTTTCTTTATATTAATTTCAGTGTACCTACTTAGTAATTTATGTATTTATATGTAGTGAATTAATTGTGTATTCTTATATTCAAACTAGTCGCGGAGCATTGGCCACAGACCACTCCCGAAGTTGAATCGATGGATGTTTAGTGACGTGGCTTATGGTCAACTGCCTTTGTATTTGTATTTGTGTTAGCAGCTGTCTATAGCGGCAGGGGCCACATCAAGTTTTGTGATAGCATAGTTTTACTAGTTCTAGTGAACGCAGACGCGGACCGACTGACACGTAACAGATTATGGTGACCGCCCTTGTCGCTCTAGCGCCGCTTATCTTTTTTTGTGTGTTGTGTTTAGTTTCACGTTACAAGAATTCAAATCAGCTTTTTTTCCAAAAAAAAACTGCGTGGTTTTGCTTCGAATGCCATCAATTCACGACGGCAATGCTTTGGCGAGGCCACAACCGTATCTCTTTTCTTTTTTATTATTATTATTATTATTATTTATTTTTAATTTCGCTTCTCGAGTTCGTTTTCAGTTTTGGTGTCCCGATAAACACCGCTGCAAAAAAATTATTCCTTTTTGTTTATATAATTTATTAGTTTAGTTCTTCATTTTATGACAATTTTTTGATTTTGGTTTTTCAGTTTTTCGTTTCAGAATATAAATTAAAGTTTATTTATAATTTTCGCCTTCTTTTTATTTTTTCTTTGTTTCCCTCGTTGTGTCTCACCGTCTTAGCTGGCGCCGAAAAAACCAAGAAAAAAAAAATAATAAAAAAAAACGAACGCATTGCACAAGCCTGTGGACATGTTTGCTGGTTGAAATGCCACACGGAGTCCATCACACCCAACCACTTACAGACTAACCAGCCACTTCCACTAAAAAACACTTATTTTTATAAATACTCCCGTCTTGAGATTGTTTAAGATCGAATTATCACCGAAACATCAATTACTGTAGATCCCACGGCCGTAACAGACTGAAATATTGAGGATCATACTGTTTAGTTAATTATTAACGTAATTTAAATGGCTGATGACGTCGGAGCCAACATATAGTAAAACGCACACAACACCGCTCGGCAACGCAGAGATACGAAAGATGTAAATAGAAATTCTAAGTTTGAAAGTTTGATCAAATCGAAATAAATAAGCAAATAAGTACAACTAAAAAAAATGTCTTTCGATAGCTTTAACAGTTGCGGGAGCGTTCGACCACACAGTATACAAGTTCATTAAATTTTTACTTCCAATTACCCTGTTTAGGCAAATCAATCGAAGCGATTTATATATACGTAACACCGGTCCCCGTTTTTGAAAAAAAAAAAAAAGAAAATAGTTACCACGACTTTAAATACGTAAAGTTCCAGTGAAATAAAATTACCACTCGCAATCACCCCTAGGTATGTAAATAACATTTTCAAAGTGACTGTGATGATAGGAATGTAAATCATTTTAGAAAAACTAGTGCGCTTTCCAAATAATTCTCTATGTCGCGAACAGTACTAAATAAAGATTGGTCTGCCTAAAAATAGGAACAGGATGACTGTGTAGCTGAACATGAAACGAAGTCTCTCTCGCTTGTGATATAGCTGCGAACGAGACAACTAGGTCTGGGCTTATCGACGCTATAATAATTATTATAACAAATCGGACCTCTTTCGTTTTAATCGCCGAAACGGTTTAATCTTTTAACCTTTTTGGCATTTTCTTCGGTTTGTGCAATAAAAATATATTCATAGATCAAAACTCCTATAAGTGCAAAAGACTTGTAACCGAAATTCGGTAATAAGGACCATATCGATATGTGATATGCTGGTATTAAAACGTTGATATATATATACGTCCTAATGATATACCATATACACTAGATTGAAAGTAATTTTAAACATTAATAATATATTAAAATTTTCGAAAATTTAACCACCGAGATAATTAATTTACTCATCTCATTCTCTCGTAGTTCCTGTTAGACGCTTTAAACGATTCTAAAGCAAACTTCTGGATTACCTAATTATTTATTTGATTATGATTTAATCGAAGCAATAATGAGCGGTTGCCTGCGGAAGACAGCCGCAAAATACGAGTGACGATTTAGGGGTGTAGCAAATAGACTCGCTTTAAAAGTAAAAAAATTATCTCGAACATGTTGATTATAAAATCCGTGTTGGATAAACGGATCGATTTAGGTAAATACTAAGCCCAGATCTAGTGCTTATGAGTCCTGTGCAAGTCCAAACGCTAGCGGGATGATGCGGGCGTCAACTAGCGTCGAAATGACGATCAGACGCAATTGCATACGCCGTACGGGTCAATAATGTACAATCCCACGTTCGTAGGCGTGAAGGCGTTTTACGAAATCGCCGCTATCGATTTAAATCGGGGTTTTATAATTGAAACGGAAATTTGGTAGGGGTAAATGGCGTATTTGAATTGTATCAAGGGATGGGTATTCTTCTAAGTTTATCTTAACAAATTGAAAGTTCAAAATTAAAAAAGGAACGCATGGGATGATGTACCTAAATGTCCAATCGCACAAAATCAAACTAAATGTGAACTATGCAGAAGTGTCCCATAACTTATCCGCCGTAAATCAGCAGGCCATACTATAAATCAAAATAGGATTTTTTGAAACCGAATTTGAAAACGGATAAAAAATTAAAAATAGTTGGTCAATCAGTTTTCAAAAGTGCGATTTTTATTGCACTAACCTTACTTCGAATTACAGTATCGCGTATGGCGGATAAATACTGGGACAACCTGTATAATTGAGTTGATCGTTTTTGACGGCTTATCCGCTGGTTGATATGTAATTTGAATATGGCTGTGACAGAATACGGGATGGTAGATGGGAAAAAATGACTCGATGTTCAAGCTTTAATTTTCCGGATTTTCGATATTCGCTAGGCGTGGGGTGGGAATGGGGGTTAGCAAAATGGGGTATCGTAAAACGTTTTCGCACCGATGAAAGTTAAATAAATTTTAACAGTGTTCAGAGCACAAACTAGCGATGTAGGACGTAGTAGGTGAATAAATTGGTTACTCAGGCCTAAAATCGAAACTCTTGTAGACTAATTCCATATACAGAACAACGATATATTTCCAAATGATAATTATAAATAAAAAATGAATATGTCTGTCGGAAAAAAATGCTTATTTCAAATTTTAGCCTCTATTTGACTAGCGTTTGCTAACTATAACTTTGCTTAACGTTTTTCATTATTACTGGTTGATTAATTGTATTATTGATTTCGCGTCGTTTTATTGCGACGCGGGTCTTATCTGTATTTCTACATAAGGGTTATCTCTTTGTGTGTTGTGTAGATCTCTAGTATAAGTGTAATATAGTACATTACATATTCCTATTGGTTAATTTATCTATGTGTAGCAGTTGTGTTGTGGGCGAGGGTCCCATAGAGCCACCCAGAGGGGCAGATGGCACCCCCTCCCTCGCGGCCGGTTCAGTTTTGAACAGAGCCGGCCTGGCCCGCGAACGTAATGCAGGGCCATAGCTCAAAACATTGTTGTGACGAGATGCATTCCATTTTTTAAAGAAAAAAAAAACCACTAAATGATATTTACATAAATTATTATATACTCATGCCTATATTCTATCTGTTTTGATAAAATTGTGGTTATTATTATAAATAATATCGAGTGCAAAAGTTATAATATGTACAGAAGTTTTATTATTAGGAAATACAGTACCTCATAACTGTAATTCATGCAATAACTTAATATAAGAAAGTTCTAATTACAATATACTTATAGCTTTAGTAGTTTTAAGAAGCGAGGTTCGTAAGATGATCCCCATTTGATGCTTCATTTTCACGAATGTCTCTTGACTCGTTTACCTCCACCCACCCACCTTTTCGGCCACTACGTGAACGGCTAAAAATTGACCCGCAGCATCCAAATGCTTCTCCCTTGGTCTTGTAAACGTTCATCATTTTTACCAGCCTGATAACTAAACACACCAAACGTAACTTTAGGCAATCAAAATAATGAAACGCAAATAAGAGACTGGAAAATATTCGTAAAACAAAAGGCGTTCGTGAAAGGGGGCGCCACTAATTATCAGACGGGAGATCGAAAGTAATATGGCGTCGATCTCCCGTCTCCCTCCTCGTGTCACTAAGGGGCGTCTCCATCAACACATTAAACGCAAATGACGAGGAGGTGGACAACATATCAACAAAAAAAACGCTAATATTTGACCCAAAAGGGCTGTGCATCCGATTCGCCCAAAACTCCGTGAATTGTGATTGGTAATTTAAGTCGAAAGCTATTATTTCACTATTGTCATCATCTACACATTTTGCTTCTTAAAACTTCGTTTAAAGTGAACCGAAACATTGAGATCGGGGATGTAACGTACCAATCCTGGCACCGGAACACACACACACCGATTTGTTTTTTGTAAGCCGTACCAAAAATATAAAATAAAACACGTACACTGCCGGAATACGCAAAATAAGTCAGATTTATTTTACAAAACTAGGATCGGTGTGTTAATATCCCCAAATCGGTGTAAATGTGCGGGATTTTTCCATTATCGTGAAACAACAGTTGAGGACTGGATTACTGATCACCCACGAAATGCACTAAAAGTGCTACAAAACCGTGAACCAATTGGAAACAATTTTATAAAAACTCCTCAGCAATTAAACAATTCATGAAAAGTATATATATACTGTTCTGCCTATTGCCAAATCGATGAATCTAAAATATTTTAATAAGAACTTTTTATCCGGTAAGGATTATGCATGGAAGATATAGTCTGGATGAGGCTATTGTATCTTCTAAAAACTACTAAATAAAAGTATGCCAGAACGTAAGAACTCATGATGTAAATAATAGACTAATTAATTGTTAATAGTTTTGGATGTGGTAATTTTCTGGGTTCAATAAAAGTAGTTGAATAAGTACAGAATATTCGTTTCTTAGACATTTAATAATCGCAGGACATACATAATTGTGTTTATGTAATTTTTAACTTTTCATGAAGTGTGCCATTGCCTTTAAGGCCGCAAAAACAAATGCGACGAAACATAAAATATAATATGGAACGATTAACGGGATGACGTTTGAAGGAACTAGGGCCATTCGACTGCGATCTCTATAGGGTCCAGACCGGTATACCATATGCATATGCAACCCCGCTGATGGAACTGAACTGATTCACTCATTACCGATGATTATTATAAATATTATTAATTATATACCTAATCTAATAAATGTGCTAATTACTGAACTACACTACGTTCGACCACTCTTCGACCCATTTTGTGTCGAATCAAATTTTACTTTCCATTGCGTTGCGTTAGTATAATATCCGTTACGTTACTGTTTATGTATCCCCTATTCATTGTCTTTCCTTGCTTATTGTCCAGTGTTACACTATGCTGCATTTGTGTGTATTAATTGTCATTATAAATGGTTACTTATTGTATCAAGTACACCTATTTATTAATTATTGTATCAGTACTGACATTATAGTATTAGTTAATTCGATTAGTGTAGTGGAGGGAGATGAGTGGATTAAGACCAAGAGGGTGCAATGTTTAGGATCTGTTCAATTTGGGTTGAATTTTTTCAGTTGAAATCGATGAGCTGAATATTGTTCGGTTTCGGATTGTGTTATAGCAAAGAACGGTTTTGCGTTTCCATTCACAAAATATTTCTGAACCTGAATGTCGATTACATCGGGAAAATCGGACTGTAAGCTAAACGTACACTGACGCTGGCAGAGTTTCTTTTCGAGATTGTCAGTTGGATTTGGATAAACTCTTTTACACATTCACCTTCTACGAGTGTAAGTACTCTGGGCTAGGTCAGTGTAATGCAATATTTGTACTTTTCCATGTTGACAAAACTCAATACAATAAAGTATGGAAGCTAAATTCAATATATCAATTTATTTCTTAACACCCCACCCACAATTTTCCTCCCAAATCGCGTATTACATAAAATTTACTTATTGCATTGCGAAAAGCATTAATCCATTTTGTCCCAGTGGTGCGTTAATGCATTTGTTTTGTCACATCCAGAAAATAATTTTGCACATCCATTTAGAAATTTTATTATCACTACTAAAGGATATAAAACGTAGAAATCGCTAATTTATGTGTAAAGGAAAGATCTTATATAAGAATTCAAAAGTTAACAAAAGCGGTACATAAATTTGTATCACATTTTCAAGTAAATCCAAAATAGTAAAAAAATATTTTGGATTTGTATTGCCATTTTTGCTAAGTCTAAAGCATGTAGATTACATCGCAGAAAACATACATTGCAAATACTATATTGATTATGCTTTATTTTTTGAAAATATTTACTGGTGCGTGAATGCATCAACTTTGTTATTGCAAGTCTGGACAAGTCAGCGCATGTAGAATAAACATCCAACAATTAGCGTGTTCTTTAGTATTATTTTGTGCAGTTAACGTTACAGTTCGTAGAATATGGTATTTTCGAAGTATTTAACTCAAAAGGAATTAGGGGCGGCTATGGAGGAGATCGTGATAGATGAGGACAATAATAATGAAAGTCGTAAGTATTATTTGGATTTACGTATTATTATGTATTGTAGCATTCCATTCCTTGTAAATTTATGCTAAAAATAACGTGAACAAATATTTACAGAACATATTGACGCGGTCTATATTCGACCCGACGTGGATACCTTGACTGACGAAGAAGATATGAACGATAACATAAATTTTCAAGAGTTTGGGGAACCAACTGATATAGTTGGAACTTTCGAGTTATATACACCGAATGATACAGCTCAACAGTCCTGTAATGATGAATGAACCTGAATGGGACTCATCAGATGATGAAACCCTGGAATTCAAAAGAAGACGTATGCTTTCTGAACACGACAGGCTTGCTTCCATTGTCAAATGGAAGAAAGGGCAGATTGAGTACACTCACACACCGATGAATTTAGATCATGTGAGGAACTAAAAAATAGCCTTTGTGGAAAAACTCCGCTTGAAATATTTTTTATGTTTTTTGATGACGAAGTGATTGATTTGATTTTAAAATTTTCGGTAGACAATAACAGCCATGACTTCTCGTTGTCAAAAAATTAAGTTTTAAATTTTGTAGGCATTTTATTGTTCTCGGGTTCATTGCCACATATTTAGCATTATTGGTCTACTGATGGAAGACAAAAGAATTGATCTTATAGAAAAATGCATGAGCCGCAATAGATTCCAATTGACAATAATGTGTTGGATAAAAATGATAAATTTTCAAAAGTTAGACCCTTCTTTGATGTAATAAATAAAAAAAAATCTTCAGTTCGGCATATTTTCGTTCAACTTATCCATAAATGAACAAATGGTACCTTACTTTGACCGCCATTCCTGCAAAATGTTTATAAGGGGTAAGCCAGTTCGTTTTGGTTTCAAGCTTTGGTGCCTTTGTTCATCTGATGGGCACCCATTTTATTCACTTCCATATGGTGATGCTCAAAATAAACCTCATTCTGACCTTTGTCTTGGCGGTAACGTTGTCATGAGTGTACTTTCTGTTGTAGATAAGCCAATAAATCATTAATTTTTTTTTTGACAATTTTTTTCATCATTGAAACTATGTGTACATTTAAAAACTAATGGTCATTTTGCCACCGGTACCGGGAAAATAGAACAAATAAATGTCCAATGGAAAATTGTAAATCATTTGGAAAAAAAGACCGGAGATCCTATCTTTCAACATATGAATCTGAATCAAAAATTTCTATTTTCCGTTGGCACGACAATTCAGTTGTAACTGTAGCAAGTAATGTTTCTAGAGTAGATCCTGTCCAAAATGTAAAGCGCTATAATAGAAAAGAACGGAAATATGTAAATATACCCGAACCTTATGTAATTGCCCAATATAATAGATATATGGGTGGGGTAGATTTACATGACAACGGAATTGCTAATTACGGGTGCCAGGTATTTGGAAAAAAATGATGGTGGCCTTTATTTTGTAACTCACTGGATAGTTTAGTAGTGAATGCATGGAAAGTGTATAATATTGCCAACGAACAAAAGATTTCTCAGTTAGATTTTAAATCTTACATTGCTTTGCGACTTTTAAAAACTAATAAAACAATTACTCAAAGAAATCTTGCCCCTGCCTTAGATGAAATGCGTTATGATAATCAAGGTCACCTCATAATTGTTCATGCTAATAAAGCCCGAAGGAGATGTAGGATCTGCCAGAGCCACACAATTTACGCTTATAATAAGTGTAATGTGCATTTACATACTTCATGCTTTGTAAAATATCATCAAAAATAAAACCGGGTGTTTCCAGTGGTGCGCTCACGCACCATAAAATATTATGCGTTTTTTTTGTACCAAATCAGGTTCTATTTGGAAAAAAATCTACTTTTAGTTGTTTTCTGTCGAATTTGAACTTTATTTTGTATATTTATGTATAAATTCCATGTTACATCTTATGTGCCCCAAAATATTATTTAATGTTTTTTCTCAGTGGTTCGTTTAGGGACCAGTATTTTTTTGTATGTTTCGAGTTTTTTTTTTTGACACATGTGATGTATTCTTAAGTGCAACAAAATAAATAATTTCAGAGCAAAAAAAGTATTTTTTTTATGCTTGGGATAATATGGGTTAATTAAAAATATATTAAGCATATAAAAAAACACGTTGATTGGTGGTATCCCAAAATAATACCTCGCCTTTGCATCAAATGACAAATTAACAAAAGAAAAAAATATTAAGACATTTCTACAGACCTATTGTAGGTGGGACATAATACACTTTTTAACGTAATATGTTGCATGTATGTTCAAAATTATTATCTTTACATATTAAGTTTTCGAACACACCAGGTGGCTGAAAAAAAAAGTAATTTGGCTAATTTGTATCCATTACGACTGTGTGACTGGACGTTAGGCAATTAAAAATTCGTGTAGAAATATAAATTTATTTAAATACAAATCGGGAGTTTGACAAAAATGGAAAACCCTGAATAACACATGTTTGTTTGACCTTAATATACACGCTAGAACAAAATATTTTAGTGGTCAAAGCAAACAGCGGCTAACAGAAAGTACACGTTCACTGTAACAATTTAGAGCTAAGGTTATAAATATAAATAATCTACTTAAGAAATAACCTGCAACAAATTTAAGACGTACTTTTTACCTAAGCACCGTTACATTGCGACGCGTAACGAGTGTGATAGTGATGTATATTAAGCAATAAACTTAATTAATACTGATTTCTATTTGAAAAATTTAAAAACCTTTGAAACTGGGGTACAATTATTATTAGGTAACTTTTAAATAAAAGAAATTTATCCACCATCCAATTGCAAGTATAGGTCTATAGCACATTACTGTTACCATAAACCAATTTTTAAAATATATATAAATAAAATTTTAAAACCTTATTCCGACAAAATAAAATAAAATTACTTATTTTCCACATACTGACTAGACTAATTCATTTATTCCTTGTGGAAAATCGATTTAAATCAAGATCATCTAAACTAAAATATATCAATGTTTAGATTGAACGGAAAATTTGTTTTGTAATCAATACACTGTATAAGCTATATAAAAATTTCAGTGTGCGTAAAATAAAAAACGACAAACTACATTGTTTACAACGAATTGAGAACTAACGAGATCAATTTAAAAAATGAGACAAAAGACCTTTTAGATATTCTCTCGTTTTTACTGATTTTTGTCCTCGCCCAGAATTTTCTAGTCAAATATTTCACATTTAATTCTAAAAGATGAAACATTAAATTATTTAAAATGTCTCATTTTTGACTAAAAAAATTATGAAAATTTAAAACTTTAGTTAAAATTAAAACTTACAAAATTTGAAAAAATAGGTAGTAAATATGCATTGCATATACGTGCATCATTTTTATAAACGTTCCATGGCACAAGTAACGACGTGCAGAATTGCTAAAAAATTAGCTAAAAGCAATTTTCTAATACATGAAATTTTTTTGTAGTTTAATCTCATTTGTAACTGAGTCATTTCAATAGAACCCAAAAAATTAAAGATTTCGTGAAAATAATAAATTAAAAAAAAAAAAAATTTAGACAACCACACTTAATTACTTTTACTCTTACACTCCTGTTGCCGACTGTGCTTGTACATGGCTAAAAGAAAAATACAAAATGTCACAGGAACTAGTTCAAAATATAAATCGAAATACTGAAGCTATGCGAAGATCAATTGGTTAAAATTTTGCCTAAACCGCTATTGAACTGAATTTCCAACAAGGCTCCACCCAACGTTTATTTTGATTTATTTGATTTTTGGTCCAAATTTGAAACAGGTTACTTACTAAACGCAACAAAGTCGTTAAGGTAAGGATTATTTCATTCAGTTGGCTCATTTTATGCTGACAAAATACACACAAATCTTTAAAGTTTGTTTAGGACAATTTTTTATCACTCTATATTAGATGTTAAAAAAAGTTGTAATTATAAATTTAGGCGTTAAAATTTGAATTCATCGCAGCTCTCATTAGGACACCAGAACCAATTTTTTTTCCCAGAAATGAAGATTTGGATGTATTTTAAGAGTTGCCTGTGGATTTTTCAAAAAAAAATGTTTAAGCTTACGTTCGGAGTCTTAACGAGTCGACATTTGAAAACATGTAGACGCTATTAGTTACATATCCAGTCTAAATCACAAAAGTGAGAAGTTTAAAGTAAAATTATTTGATTTTTAATTTTTTGAAGCCATAAAAGGCATTTTAAATAAAACATCTAAAAGTAGACTGTGACGCAAAGTAAAAGCTGGAGTACATATCAGAAATTGCGGAAAATCACGACAGTGTATACAGCGTGGTTTATAAATTATGAAGCCAGCACCAAGCGTTGCCGCTTCTACATACTTGCACAAATAAAATTGATTAAATAACAATAAATGAAGTATTGAAAACCATCAATACCTTATTATTAATTTTAAATTCACATTTAAGTTTCGTTCGTTATAAATTATTTGAAATAATAAAAATATTTTTTATTTCAAAAAGACTAAGGCAGAATAGCGGACACTCGAGACAGGGTATGTTAGTAAACAATTATTCTGGAATTTCGATTCCAACATCTTATTTTTGAAACACCGTGTATTTATCTAAATGTTCTCTCTAGCCGCCTGCAAAACTTTTTTCTTTAATCAAGCTCCAAACTGCTTCAATACTGGGGAAATTAATTTTTATTTCAAAAAGGGCAAAATATTGACATGTTAGTGTAGATGTAGCAACACTGTGTGCTCCAAATCTTAAAGCTGGGAAGGCTCCTCTATTTACATCACTCTTTTTTGTGGTATAAGTTTCCGCAGCGCCTACACAGATGCCAAACGATACTGTTTTCCAATTTGTCGAGTATTTTAAACAAAACATGTATACAAAATATATTACCACGAAATTTTGCTTAACTTTTTTTCAACTCCCAGCGGCATATAGAGGTCGGGTTTCTTTAAAACATCTTCGTACGGTGTTATCTCGTTACATACGTATAAAAAAATGCATAAAAAACTATACAAAATGGTCACAGAGAGGTTCACATATAATATACTCTATCATATTTATAACGGATGTGAGAAACTATCTCTGCAAGCAAAAAAAAAAAAAAAACAAATCAACTAAAAACCCACCGTATTATATCTTAAATTAATACATCACGTCGGCTGTATTACTATAAGTGCAACCCCGCGGAAGCATAAACGTCTATCTGAGTGGGGATTATATTATGATTCGGTCTTTTTCTTTCGTTTAAAGATTTTTTCATTTATTTATAAAAATTTTTTCACTTCCTATTAAATTATTACAAATAAACTGTACATTATCTTTTAAACCATAAAGTCGGGATCACTGTAATCGTTTTCACTTTCACTGTCACTCATAATTTTTCTTCGCTTCTTTTTGTGTCTTACTTTTTTTGTTTTCTCAGACGATCGTTGGCTACGCGGCGTGCGTTTCGTATCACTTTCAAATCGTCTATGCGATATCACCAGTTTCGGCACTTTCGGTGGAGAATGATCCTAAAATACCAAACGTTTGTTTTCACACATCCCGAACGACTCAAATCAATTCTATTTTAAAATAGTATTAGCAAAAATTACTTACATTTTGACCACCACCCCCGCCCGTGGCACCTGGACTTTTTGCTTTTGCGATAAACCCCGTTATACAGGGGGTTACAAATTCGCTTCTCATCATTGAGATCTCGGTATGCAATCGATTTCGTATCTGTTACAGTTGCCCAGATCCCAACAGGGAGAAGCGAATTTGTGACAATCTGTATACAAAGAAATTAAGAATAGGTGATACTATGGATTATAATATTAGTTCAATAAATGTGGCAAAGAAACAGCGTGTTGAAAGCGAAACTGAAAAACTATATTCTTAGTTGTTTTCAATTCAAAAAAAAAAAAAGAAACAACTCAAATTTCGCAGTTTTATCAAAAATATATAGGTTTAAAGTTATATAAAGTATAATATATAGATATAGAATAGCCTTAGATTACATTTCGCCCTGTATATAAACGTTCTTCTACATTTATAGTTTGTTTATTAGGAACAAAGTCGATTATTATTATTGTTATTATAATGTATCTTGGGCACATTATTTAATGGTTCAAACTGTTATGAATTACTTCTCCGACAAGAATGCTAACATTAAAATCAACCCACACACAAGCAACTGTATTAAACAACCAAACCTAAACGAAAGCACGGCACGAAAATGTCAACCATAAACCAAGTTAAAATAAAAGTCGATTATTAATTCCAATATACAACAACAAGGACATTAGTAACACAAATAAATTTCAAAATTAACATTTACAAAATTGAAACTGAATACAACAAAACTAAATCCCTGATCTCTTCTAAAGAAACGTGGAGCCCAAAACGTCCCCAAAGATATTTTCGAAAACAATTTACGATTTACGCGTCGTGTTCGTTTTCAAGACTTTTCTCTACTTCACTCCGTTCAGCGGTTTTTTCATAAAATTTCTTTTCCCAAAGTGGACGCGCGGCCTTACATTTTTTCTGCAGCAGACGCTTGAAAAGAAAAATAACCGATAGAATGTATTGCATATGTCCATTGCCGTCACGAGGGTTTCTTGAAAGTAATGTTTTAAACATTGCATTACGAAACTGGGTACACAGCACAACAAACAACATCTTTAAAAACAAGGTGCAAGCAAAAGACATAAACCCACAACCTTAGAGAAAAAGAGCAATAAACCATTTACAGGAATATATACATCTATTACTAAGCAAAAAATGTCAGTTTCTGCCAAACATTATAGAATTGAATTATTTAAAGAAAAAACTAGTACGCTGTCTTTTTCAAAATTTCATTGTAGATCCAGATACCATGCAATAATTCTAATTAACTTTTGTTCAATTCACATGTATTCCACAGTTTATAAAGAAAACATCAAACTAAAAGCTAGCAACGTTTTTTTTAAAATTTAGTTCGCAAAGAGGAAAATTTCTTTGTCTTCCTGTATTTTTAACAAATAACCACCGCCATTGTGCACTTACCTTGTAGTTCTGAAGCACCAGTTGATCGGCTTCCGTCAAAATGGCACCCGGTGTTCCAGAATTCAGTTGCGGATTGACGTTTCCTCCCAACGCCATGACCTTATTTTCGTCGTCTTCGACGTCGTCAGGATCCAATTGCAGCATAAGGTGCTTAAACTACGCGTATACAGAATATAGAATTGTTAGATTTGATTTGATGAAATTCTATAAGCAACATACATCTAAATACTGTCGAATCAGATCCCGTCTGCCGTTTTCGTCGAGATACTCTGATGGTGTGCCTTCTTTGATCTTCTGAATAGTAGCTTTAGGATTAAAGAGAGCATTGGAGCGACGACTTATGGCCTTTTCGTAAACCTTTGCTGCCGCCGAAGGCGAATATAGCTGAATTTTACTGTAACAACAAAAAAAAATTCTATGCAATGCGAGAGGGTCATGAATAGGATGATTGTCAAGGGATCCGAGAGTGGCAGGTCGATTGACAGGTAGTGCCTTAGTGTTTACAACAAGTGTGGGCAACCCCCGGGCCTGTTGTAAGATTTGACCCCTCAAGGCATTTTGAAAAACCCAATTAAAAAAATATATATATTATTGTGAAGTCAAATGGCTAAGCAAAGGGCAAAAGATTTAGTAATACTAAAGAAAATATGAACTATCTGAATTGAGTGACCCATTTCTGGTCGACCTTACAGGCTATTTGAATGATTTAAATTTGAATCTTCAAAAGAAAGGATAGTTCGTAAATTATTTGTACAGCCATATGAAAACGTTTCGAAACAAAATGTCACCTCTCGTATGCGTATGAAAATATTGCGTACGTCCAATAAGCTGAAGAACTCAAGTTGTTTGCGGACGACACGGCTTTCTTAATAAATAAAAAAACTCTCACTGAAGTATTTGCCGAAGCTAACTCCCAATTAACAAGTGCTAAGGTCTGGTTTACAAAAAATAGTTTACTCCTACAAAACACGTTTCTGTGATAATCTTCGTTCAGCTTTAATGTATGCCCAGATGCCGACATTTATATATTTTATGTTTTATATATATTGTATGTTCTCAACATTATGCTGTAAAATTGTTATTCCATGTCATATTTTATCGCCATCACTGATTGTATACATTTTTTATGTTTGTAACATGGTAATAAATGAAATAAAATGGAAAAATTTCCTGTCGGAACGAATTTTGAAGAAATTTAGTGATTTTAAAAACACGGAAGTGGGTACCTATTTATTTGCTACTCCAACATCTAACACCTAAAATCTAAATTTGAAGACGTGGAGTTGTGCGAAGACCATTTTCCGCAGCTTATGCAATTCTTTTCAATGATGAAATCAAAAATCGAAACATGGTACAAGGTTGACTGACGATAATCTATTGTGTCTCATTGATTTCGGTGCCGCTATTTAACTTTCGTAGTTTGAAATAATTCAAAATTTCACGATGTAATTGTAATGTTGTACGTATTTTTTTCATTTTATATTATTATAAAATTATGAAGGTTACATTGAAATGCGGCCGTCGAACGTATTTGCACATTAAAATTTGGCCCGCAATATGTCACAGATTGCCCACATCTGAATTTGTTGCTGACAAACCGATAAATAAAATTTACATTTTATTAGTCTCTCGCATTAAGGAACATAGACTCCCAAAAGATCTGCAAAGTTTTGTCAAGTTCTTGTCCGTTACAAATAAATTAAAGATGATTTTACCCATCACTCAAACCATATATGTCTTTAATGTGTTGCTTCAACACGAGAAGCAATAAACAACCCTGAGCTGCGGTCAGACAAGCCTGCAAATGGCTGGCGTCTTCGGGTACTCTTGCCGCTAAGGCGTCCTCATCATCATCTTCGTCCAACGCCGACACAACGTTATTCATTTCCCCGTTTTCCGTTTCGGGTATTTTATTTTGCCCATCCGTTAACAAACCCTGCAAAATACAATCGCGTCATGTTTTTGTTTTTTTTTTTTGCCGAACATAAGTTTACCTCTCGAAAGGACTGTAAAAGATTTGTTCCCGAATTTGAGATCATCAAGTCAATGTGTTGCACAATGAACAAGGGTTCGTCTTGAACTTGATAAGGGAAATACGCCAAGTCGTCCGCAAGATACAACATATAGGACAAACTCGTTCGCTAAAAAAAAAATGCCGAAGTTACGGAAAGACCGAAAAACCACCGAAAACTTACGGCTTGTTCGTCGAAATGCTTCATAAATTTAAGAATTAAGGCACGTCTTTGTTGTCTGGAATTCCTAAGCAGAGAATACAAGTAGCCGTTCAAAGCGGTCGGATATTCTCCTTGCTCTTTGACCTTGGAGCCCCGAACGATGGCGTCGTTTTGTAAAATTTTTTGTAGTTGATAGGACAATCTGATGCCGAAGGACGCTTGCGTGTGGATAAATCCAGGATACTTCTTTTCGATATCTTGCAGGGTCTTGTCGGCACTATGCGACACGGATTTTTCCGGATCTGTACTCATGCAGATCAGATACGGGACAATCTGCACTGGATGTACTAAACCCTGATTGTATACCAGTTGGATAACCCTCAAGGCGGGTTGCCTAACTAATAAACTGTTATGTAGATAGGACTGCATGATCTCTTTAAGATAAAGCTGTATCACAGTGCTCGCCATGCCCGAAGAAACATCATTCATTTCCTTCAAGTTTTCTTGCTTTGATCTTTTCGACCCTGTTAAAAGACAGGTAACACTACAATCGCATGTACATACATTTTCTTCTTAAATTGATATGTAAAAAAATGAACCGAAAAATTGAGATGTTGCCAATAAATCAACTAAAAAAGGAAATTATCACTCTGGCAAACTAAGTCCATTTCAGCATGGCTTTTCGAGGGATAATTGTTTTCTCTGATCATGCTTCTGACGCAATTGGATAAAAGCAAGCAGCAACTCGACGTCATATACACTAATCCCGAAAACGCTTTTGAGAAATCTAAAGTAGAAGTTTGTATAAAAACATAATGTTTTTTACCAAAATACAATGTTTTCTATCCTTTTCCCTTAGGAATCATGTAAGTTTTAATGTGCAAGTGTTACCTATTGTTGGTGTTTGTAAAGAGATTAAACGAAAAAAAAAATCACTTACATTCGAGATCTTGTTGAATCATCCGATTTTCCTCCTCAATAAGATAATTTTCAATGTTAACTAGCACCTCAATTTTCATCTTCAACGGAGCGTCATCCATTGTTAGCTGCCTATGATAAAATACTTTCAGTTCAGGTTCCAGCATAAATTCATAATGTCGAATGCATATGCTCCCCAACGCGATCAAAGTATTGCTTTGTATGTCGATGTTATTTTGTTGTAAGAAGTACATCATGTTCAAGTACACTTGATCTTTCGTGTCAGGCTGAAATATCACATATTATACGACATGGTCCGTTTTTTCCCAAGACTTTTAAACCTACCGCTAGATCCCCTAATACGTTAGGGTTCTTAAAATCAAAATGACGAAGCAAAAGTCCGACAACAAACAGAGATCTACGCAATAACTGCCTATTTCGAAAATTGTTTTGGAAATCCATATCATAGGTTTCGAGTCGCTTCTTAAATTCCAACAATGTCATATTAAACCTTTTAAAGCAATCGCGAATAAGCTTAAAATTGTGCGTGACCTTGTTTATAATCGATCCCAGACAAGACAAGCAACTGCTCACTATGGGTCGATTGTATTGCAAAATTAATTTCATTGCATCTTCCTCTAACTGTGCCAGAAATGTATCACTGGGGTGTTCCATAAGTGGGACGACCAGTTCAAGCATTCTGGCAACGCAGCTAATGATTTTTGCGTCGCCTTCAGAATGACATTTTAGAGCAAGATAAGGCTGTAACGTGCTGGCGTGTTTAATTAACAGCTGTGGTCTGATTTTAGCAAACGATTGCAAAGTAGTCACACACGCCACTAATCTTTCGGATGCGCCAGAACGTGCGCTGTTCTCTTCCAGCCTTAAAATATTTTCAATAAGACAATCAACAATTTGCCTACAAGCTGACAACAAAGCCTTTGGCGGCTCGGTGTTTATTTTAGTTGAATCGTCCTTATCTTCTTTTGGTTTGTAAAGCTGTAAACAATGATAATGTCAGACAACGCTTGCACGACGAAGAAGACTTTTTCGTCATTGTCAAAATGGTTTATGACAAACACTGTGTAAAAAAAAAAATAAAAAAAAAAACTTACACTTAGAAGCAACTGCTCGAACCATTCCAAACCGATTTCTTTGGATGAGGCAACGACGTCCGTGATATGCATAACTTTCCTCAACAATGAGTCGTCGCCTTTAATAGGTGTAAACCACATGTTTTGGAACACTTCCATGACTAGTTTTCTGATCCCCTCTTCGTCATTTATCCGTCGTATCATTTTCACACATATTTCGGGAATCTTTGGAAATTCGGGACACTCCACGCAAATATCTTTGAGGATTTTAATCACCCTCTTCCTAACACTAACACCTGTGTCTAATATTCGAGGAGAGAGTATTTCGTAATACTTGTCGATGAGTTCGGGGCGTCTCAAAACAAATTTTCCAATAAGATCAACCGCCGCTTCCCTGACCGATGTCGATTGATCTAATATAGATTGGTTAACGCCCATTTGCATATCGTGCCGTCCCAATACGGAAGGATCCGCTTCTACTATCATTGTTAAACATTTCATGGCCTTAGTCCTTATAGCGATAGACGTTTCTTTTAAAACAATAAGTATCGCCTTCAAATATTGGTCAAAGCTTTGTGAGAAATGTCTTTTTGATGCCAAAAATTGAGCTATAAGTTCAGCACTGTTGTAATCAATGTAAGTTTGAAAGACCTGAACGCGGTTTCCAGACGACATGGATTCTTGAAAAGCGATAACTTTCGCCAACAAAATTTTCTTCTTTTCCTCGATTACGCGAAATTTATCGGCATTTTCTTGTTCGGAATTTTTTCTCTCGGGCTCTGAATCATCCTCGTCGCCACTTTTATCATCTTTCTTGCCCGAGAGATTTTTCTTCTTACCTCCAGATATTAATTGGGTTTTTTCATTCACGAGATCTTTATACCACTGCGCGATATAAAAATGCCTTGCGTATTTATAAGATTCATCATTTTGCGAATTTACAGCCAAGAAATCCAACAGTATTTTTTGCAAAAATTGAGTACGATCATCATCACTTTTGATCGAAGAATGCTTTTTCTTGGAAGAAGTTTCCTCCCTATCTTTCATCTCTTCCTGTCTAATATCTTTGATCATTTGATCAATTGTATTAAGCTTGCACCTGGATAGCACACTATCCCTACGCAATCTCGCCGCAACCACGCCCAGGTAATCCAAACTTGCGAGCCTGAGAGACATATCAGTGCTTTTGTTTGAGAAATTTTGAACCAACATTTTACCCAAGAGGGAAAGTAGCAATTCGGTCGCCGGCCATTCGGGTTTATTCACAGTCGTTAATAAATCTTGTACGAAATTCTCAAATAATGGCCTATAATCGATCTCTTCGGACTTATTACCGCATTTGCTAAGAAACACTTTCAAAAATGTTCCTGCAGTCGAGGTTGCCTTTTCGAACTTATTACAAATAAGGACGTCTTTATCCACCTGCTAATGAAAACAAGAAGAAATAAATTAAAATCACTTCCTATAAAAACATAATCATTTATAGGGCATGAAGTTAATATTTGGATACCTTATGTTATGAAACTCAAATAAGAGAACCGAAAGAGAAAAGAAATTGTGGAAAATAGTTTTATTTCACTAAACAAATTCGCACACTAACATTGCCAGTCAAATAATGGCCAAATCTCAATTTAACTTTTTTAAAACGACTTAAAATAATTTGCCTCTTTTAATTCCTTTACTATTTTTTTTAACTTTACAATCTTCAATACATTTTTTTTTCAAAATAGTGAAGTAGAAGGGACCACAAAAAATGTGACAAGAGTTGGATATTATTTTAATAATTTACATTTCAACAAAATAAAACGTTTTTTCAAAATTTCTCTAATTTTCGGCCTCATGTGGATTCACATCTTGGACACATGTTACATTTAGTGTCATTTTCAAAAGGAGTTCCCATTGCACAAGTGCACAACATTACTTCAAAATTCAAGTTAATCCTACCATAGAATATGAAAATTGAATGCTTAATAACCCTTACTCAAAAAAAAAAAATTACGGGAAGGTACACAAAGACTTTCAAAATTAAGAACATACTTTGGAAAACCCTGATAACTCGCTTAAAAAGATCACATCACAAAAGGAAGTAAAGTGGATATTTTTCTAAATATATTTTGCCTAATGATTTAACACAGTAAGCAAAAAAAAAAGTATGAAGTATCATAATCAAATTATGGTATTAGACATTGCAGTAAACTTCATAACATTGGGATAAAATAAAAAAAAAATTAAAAATATTAACTTACATTTGTAGATTTGTCTGGAGTTTTGTCTTTTGAATTTTTGGTGGTCGCTATTTTATCAGGTAAAGCAACCACACATTGAATTAGCTGCAAAACTAAAGCAGTCAGCATCTGTATATTTTCCTCGCTATTTAATCTGTATGTCCTTAAACTACGCTTGGTACTAGGAAGACGGGCGATTGAGGCTAAGATGTCATCGAGAAGCAGCCTGCGGTGACTTTCATATTTCGTAAATATCTAAAAATTTTCGATTCAAATTAGGAGAAAGCTATAAAATAATTTCAACTTACAGTTGTGACAAGTTTTAAGCAGGCTAATTGCATTTCGCTGACATTTTCGACGAAGAAAGGCGATATGCCCATTGACGAAGCGTGTAGTACAGATGTATCCGTTAGAACTTGTATATTTAGCAGTTCCGATAATAAATTGATGGATTCTGAAATTTTCGTATATAACACTAATATACCCTTCTCTGAAACGGTCGTCTTCTTTCTCCTGCCGTCTTTCTTTTTATTTTCGAGTTTGTAAGTGGAGTCATAGGATGGAAATATAGTATTTGAAAGATGATATTTTATATAAAGCACTATTCTGTCAATTACTTCCTCCAAGTAAACCCTTTTTGACATATTTGGTGAGGTCATTATGTATAAACAAATTAAATTCGCATCTGCAGCGTTCATTACTCGTTCCATGGTGGTTTCTAACCAAAACTGGCGTACACTCTCATTGTCTTCCTAAAAAGCAATACACCTGCTGCTTAATTAGTTAAAAATTATAATATTGTAATATAATAATAAATATTGTGTAATTTATGTGACCATCACTTGGATTTAAAAAGAAACAATGTAATGAATGTGTATTTAAAAGTCGCGTTAAATTAATTCACCCAGAACATAACATTTTAAATTTTTGAAATATTTGAAAAACTACCTGGGTTTAAATTGTGTGACAGCTGAAAATTGGACATTTTTAAATGACAGAAACGAAAAATTTAAATCCTAATATGTACAAATATATAATAATAATCGATTAATACTTTTAGTTGGTTCTTAAATGCCTAGTTCAATTTTGTTAAATAAAATAGAAAATGCTTTTGGTGAATAAAATTGTGAAATCAGAACTTTAAGGAGACTAAAGTGTGTTTGCCATCAACTTTTAAAAAAATTAACCATTAAACATAATAATTTTTTACATTTAAAAACATTTAACATTCTTACATCAGTTATAGGAGATATTCTGTCGCCTCCTCTAATTGTCAGTTCCAAAATGTTTAAGAGTCTGGTCAACTTATCCGTCGGTATCATCTCCATAGCACCCAACACTTTCAATTTCGCAGATTCAGTACATAATTCCTGTATAATTGATCGGCTTAAAAGATGCTCATCCTGGATCATATCATCAGGACCAATTTCAGCAAAATCTATATCCTCCACAGATCTTAAAACATGCTCTACAGATTTATTAAATCTGACATATGTGTTGCTTTCCATCAACTCTTCGGTTGATAACTTCTGAAGAACTGGCACAAATTTCTTTTCCACTCGCCTCAATTTTGGTTTGGAAAGAACAATTTGCGGTTCCGAATTTTCCTCTTTGTTCCCAACTCGTCTACGTTTTCCAACTAGAGCGGAAAAAGTATCAGTGGGATCTACTTCCGGTTCAAATTCATCATCACTTTTATTCTTCCTTTTCCGTTTTCTTGTACCAAGGTCTCTGTCAGAATCAGAATCCTCTTTATAATTCTTTGTTTGTTTTCCAAGTTCAATTCCTAGCTGTTTTGCAAGGTTAGGCTTAGTTTCTACAAATTCTTTTAAACTTTTCTGCATCAAAAGCTGATCTTCTACAGATATTCTTCCTAATCTCACAATTGGTTGTTTAATTCCAGACGAAGAATCTATCTTTTCACCATCCCCCACTTTCACTATTTCAGTCCCAGATTCTTCAACCGACTTCCCCAAAAAGCTATCATAAACAGTCTTACCATTGGAATCTTTAGATGCTGTTGTGCCAATTACATTTTGCCCTGACTCATTAGTAGCATCTTTTACCCCTGCGCTAGGTAAGACTTGACCTGCGCAAAAAAATATACACAAAAATTAAAAATATGTACTGGCAAAAATACCTCATAACCTTTTCATTTTTAAAGAAAAAAATGTAAGCCCTTTTCAAAACCTCAATTTTACAATAGAAAAAACTCATCCCTAATCAAACGCGACACCCGAACATATATTTTTTTCTAAATTGCGAGATATTTTGTAATAAAGATATAAAAAAAAAATTATATTGATATTGATAGTGTTGCTCGCTTGCTTCATAAAAATTAAGAAGAAAAAAAGAATCGCTAATTATTAAAAACATTTTGATCTAGGTTTTGTATTTCGAAATATATATATTTTTTGTTCCTTGTAGGACATCTAGTATAAATTTATAAATATATGTTATTCGCAATGGTTGAAGTTGCCCACTGACCGAAGTTTTTGCCCACAACGCGTTATGGATATGAGAAATTACTGACAGATTGAGAAGATTTAGAAGACTTTTTTCAACAATTATACAATAGGAAAAGCTAAATTAATATTGACAATCCTTTGTTTCGCAAGTTGCCCATGTCTCATTCGGGGCAGTAAGCTGTGGTTAGTTAATTAACTAATTAAATACAATGGTTAGTCATAGGAAAATTGTTATATCCATAAATAAATAAGTAGATAATCAACAATTCACTTGCCTCGAGTCCTTCGAAGTTGTCTAAGCTCACTAGTAGTACTATGTACTGTGGCAGGGTGATCATTCACAAGTATACTGTTACATTTGCTCATCGCATCTGCACCAATCACATTCACTTGCTGTTCCAAATGCTGCCCTATAGGCAATGAAACCTGCAGCTGCCCAGAAGATAACACAACATCATTAGCTACACCAGATTTGTTAGCCAATGGCGGTTGAGTAGAAGTATCTAAAGGTTTAGCTATTGATTCTAAGTGTGGATGTGTTGATCTAGTGTCCTGCTTATTTCTAACTGCAGATTCCTGATTAGGTTTAATTACAGTGTCTTGTAACATCTTAGTAGCAAGCTCCGGCTGATGTGACTGGACCTCTTGCTTTTGAGGTTGAAAAGCAATATTCTGTTGGTTGTGGGGAGAACTGCGTGGTTGGGGTTGTGATAAAGATATTTGTTGGGTTTGTTGTTGTGGTAGAGACTGTGGGGCAAGTTGCTGTTGCTGCCTCAAATATTGTTGTTGTTGCTGGTATTGCTTCTGCTGTATTAAAAATTTTTGCTGCTGCTGGTATACTTGAGCTAAAAAAATTCATTCAAAGTGATAGAAAGGATCACCCAAAGTTTTGCTACCTTTGTTTCCACTAAATACATGTGGATTGGCTTCCAACAATGCCTTTAGAAGATCAGGCATACCTTCCTTATCAAATTTGGTGTCTGAACCAGCATAATTATCTTTTACTTCTCTGCAAATAAAAAGGCAGTTATATACCTAATTATAGAACTCAAAATGAAAACATACATATGTTCAGCAGACGTTTTTTCGAGGGACAAAACTAACTGAGGAACTAAAATCTCGTCTTTTATACCAAGTAAGTTTTGTGCTTCTTCTGCTACCCTGGGATGAAATAGCAATGATTTGTTACTTAATGTTTGAGGTGATGGCGTGGGTAATGGTAACTCTGGCAAAACTAAAATATATATGTATACAAATTAGAGAAAAATTTATAAATAAAGCACAGAATACAAAGGACATACAAAGATTTTGCTATTGTAGGCAGTAAACAAGACAGATATGACAACCCAGCCTAAACTTCATAAAGATTGTTTTATTAATGCATATTTATAAGTTTAATTTGACCTATATAAAGTGGAACATAGTAATACTATATGTAAAACATGCACAATATGTCTTACAGACCATTTCAAGCATCCAGAATTACCTTTTTGCACACTGTATTCGGCAGGCAAAGCAGCCTTGCAATCTGTAAGACTTGCAACACCTGCTAATGTAATTGGAAAGTTAGGTATTCCGGGATCCATTTCCAAAAAATGAAAGAGGGAACTATCCAATCACCATCTTCAACACTAATACTGGAGCTACGGATTTTATAATATATGTCACGAAATTAGGTGTCATTGGTATTATGATTACTGTTCATATTAAACGGAAACTTAACCTATGACGCGCTCTTGAATTTCAGTGTATTAAGAGAATAATAATGCACCACAACTAACAATTTTAACGGTGAGATATTTGTTTACACAAACGATCTACACAATAATCATAAATAAAAAACGTTCTTTTTTGCAGAAAAACAATTGCAAATGACATAACTGTCAACACCATCCTCGATGACATTTGACGTAAATAAAGAAACTACAAAAATTTTAAATTTGAACAAAAATATCTGGATACTCCGCGTTTTGATCTCAAAACAAAATTTTTCACTTCAAACCAACACTCGTTAACACATAACTATTTTGTTTTATCAGTGGTAGGCTTTAATGTAATTGTGGATTTGTTTTTCGGGTTTCTGATGCATCAACAACGACGCCATCCAATCACAAGTTTATGCATTTCACTAAACGCGAACAAGCCCTACCAGGGATTATTTCGTTCATTGTTGCTTGGAAATATGATATTTACTCTTTAATAACACACATTATTGTTTCAAACTGCAATAAATCAAACGAAGTTGTTTTAAACAGACGGCAACAGGGAGGAAAACCCCAGTTAACTTATTCTTCACTACTCGGTCGGTACATTTCATTCTACATCCAATAGATGGCGCTCATTCGGATATGTCTAAATACTGTTTAAGTATTTCTTTTGACATAACTGATTTTTAAGTAACAAATTTTGATAAATTAAACAAAAATTTATAGGTAGAAAAAAAACCTTCGGTGTGTTGTTGCTCCTTTACTTTTTATAATAAACATTTCCTTGTTAAGACTTTAAATCAAAGTGGCATCCGAATTACACAAGCTACAAATACTATAATAATGTTGAGTTAGCTTATCTGGTTGAATCAATGTAGATTGAATTTGTTCGTGGGAATTTGTTATGTACTACGCATTGCGTTATCTTGGGCTTGCGAGATCAACACCACACCATCTCTTGTTCAAACTCGTTACTGTTCTATTTCTTATCCCTCATAGAACCAAATATATATTTTAAAAGATATGGGGATTAACTTTTAAAACAAGAAATATCTCTAATTTTCTTTTGCAATTTATGATATGTTTACAAGCATTAATTTTCAAATTAATCCTAAATTCAAAAATAAAAGTGTCAAGATTAAAGCCTGTTCAAAAACAGCTGATCGATAATGTTCAGCACTCAAAATCCATAGTATCATAATTGACCGCCAAGCGCTTAAATGTCAAAATCTATCTTTCGGGGGTTGTTTTGATAGATGTAACCTAAAAATGTAAACAAATCGTAAAAGAAATCCGAAAACATCTTCAAAATTACCAGCTAAAAATGGTTCTTTACAATCAAAATCCCAGTTAAATGTTTCATTCAGCATTTTCCATGGTTTATCACCAAAGAAAATGGAAATGTATGACGAAAATGTTCAAGTCCCTGGAACTAGTTTCAGTTTTGAAGAAGGCGGAAGAGGATGTAGAACAAAGAAGAGACAAGTAGATCCTATATGCTGCCCTGTATGTAGCTTGACTCTCCGACAATCTGAAATAGATTGTCATCTTCATGTAGAAATTGAAAAGCTCAACAAACTGCCCACCAGTAAACTTAAAATAAATGGTAAAAGCATACCCTGCAGTTCCAATGGTTCCAGTAGCTGTACGCAAAACGATGGCGCTAAAAATCGAGAAACCTATCAAAAAGTACGATCCAATAGGCAAAATAGACAAAGAGTGAAAACCAAAAAAAGAAAAGCTGAAGATATTATTTGTCCAATTTGTAATAAAGATGTTTCTGATGAAATTACAGCACATGTCGAAAAATGTATTCGTAGGTCTGAACAAGGTGGTAGTGATAATGATGAAAATATTGATATTGAGTCTTTTGAAGAATATGAATGGGCTGGACAGTCCAGAGTTAGAGTCACTAGTCTTTTACCAGGTGGGGTATCCACTTTAGGAACCTCAATAGGAGGAACTGACGAAGATGAAGATTTAAATGTAGATGGGGATGGGGATATATATGGTTCCCCCCAGTATTCAGAGAGGGACATCATATTGCCATGTGAAGATAGTGCTGAAGACACTGCTTTAAGGAAAGCTGTTGTGGGAAGTGAATTAAAGCATTTGCAGTCAGATGTCAAACATGGGAATGCAACAGATCCAAAAGGTGATCCAATATTAGATGTTTTAAAGAAAAGGATTAGAGAACTAGAAACCAGACTACAAAGTAGAGAAGAAGATTACAAATGTCTAATATGTATGGAGAGATACCGTACTCCAGTTACCTCAGTGTGTTGCTGGCATGTTCACTGTGAACAATGTTGGCTGCAAACTTTGGGAGCTAAAAAATTATGTCCCCAATGCAACATGATTACATCGGCATCTGATCTGAGAAGAATTTACATGTGAGATACTCCATGTTTTGAATCATGAATAGATGATTTTGTGTTAATCAATTAGAATATGATCACTTTTTCACAACCAGAAATAAATATATTTTTTAATAATGGTTTTTATTTGGGTTGCAATGGTAGTACTTACATTTAACAAAAAAAACTACATAAATCGGCTTAAAATTATCTAATATTAATAATCCTAACTAGTTACTAATAATCTTAAAAGTGTTGTGGTTGCATTAACAATACCCTATAATCTATTCCAAATATCACAGATGTCCTTGTCACACTGAAAAAATAAATACCGTTGACACAAACATAATAAAGCAACGTATGGTAAGCAGTTTTACGCATGGTACCATAGCTGTTTTATTAAACACAAATAATCAAACATAACAAAGAAAAATTGATTTAATAAGACTTTAAATCAATTTTAAGTTAACGACGACACAAAAAACAACACACAAAAAATTTATTAGTGCCCATATTCAATTTGTTCCTTTAAACACAGTTTCAAAGCCTTCAAAAATGTTTTTCGCCCATAATCAGAAAATACCTGATACGGATCGTTTTTTGAAATTTTATACCATCGACCACTAAAAAAAAGTCGTTTGAAATATGAAATAAACATGGAAAAATAAAAACTTACAAATTTTGTTTAAATGTCTGGGCTTCTTTTCTAAAAATCGTGTCCATGTCGATTACATTGCACTTCAAAACGGGGTCCATAGCATAATCCAGCAATGCTCTGTTATAAATATCCTGTCTTGTTTTATACCACGGATTTTTTGGCATTTTCGGGGATGGAATCAGTGTTATAAGAGTCACGCGCGTATTTTTCTTTTTTAATTCAATAATTAATTCTCTTAAATCTGATATCATGGTGTGTATATTATGGCCCTAAAAGAGGTTTAGATTTATTTATAGAACGTGTCCCTTTGACATTGTAAATTGCACATTTTTCCACTGAAATGCGTTAATGTATCGCGTCAAGTAGTTTAGTGTTAAAATTCATTTTTTAAAAACCGACGGTTCACACAGTATGTTTTTTTGAATGTTAGCTTCATGAATTTTCCAAATTTTAAAACAAATCAAATTTTAAATAGTGACTTTTTAATTAACATTTTTCAATGACATTTGGGGTGTTGCTATTTCTAATGATTCTTAATTCAGTAATATCTAAATTTGTTAAAAAATGTATAATAAACACAAAAAAAAAGGAAATTCGTTGGTAACTAAACAAACAATCTCACCAGAAGTAGATCCTGAAATCCAATCATGACGACTACCCTCGGAGCCAGATGTGCAGCAATTCGCACTTTCTCTGTTAAAGCTGTTATTGTTTGGCCAGATGAACATAATCCGCATGTTTTAGGACCTACGGAGATAATTAACAGCAAATTACAAATATAAGGTTATTTCAATCTACGTACCTCTCTCAGGTACATAATACCCTAATTTCATATCAGCGATATCCAAGAAAAAGTCATCCCCAAGTGCCTGATGCTTGTAAAATAACGGAAGCATTGATTCCTAAATTAAACATATTAAAAAAAAATACCATGACGTCAAATTGAAATTTGAAATTACCAGTTCCTCAAATTTTTCGTATCTATCCATATCAATAGTAGATGCATTATTAATTGATGTATGAATAAACGAGCCTTCAGGTAAATTTTTGCTATTCAAGCGTCTTTTAGTTTTATAGGACCTTAAGTTATTGCATTCTGAATTTTTTCTATTTATCGGCGGTCTATGTCCATTTCGTTGTTTCAAAACCATATCTTTTATATGCTGTGATTTGGGGCTGTACTCCACTAAAACCTCATTGCCATCCAGATCTTTTACAATATATACATTTGGGAGCGTTATTAACCAAGTTTTTAAACTCTCAGCCCCAAATTTTTGGTATGGTATGGGAAAGCCGCAACTTTTAAAAAATTCTTGATCAACCCATTCTAGCGGCAAACCTTCACTGCCGTAAAGGCAAATAATTGAAATTAAAATTCGACGTATTTCTTCCTCTTCCGCGGATAACTGACTTGCAAGAAATACCATTATATTTTCAAAGAAAAATCTCACGCGTGACTATAGAAGTCGAATATCACTATCAACTGAACCACTTCGCGGATGCAAAGATTGTTACACTTCTTTTTGAACTAAAAAAGCGAAATAAAAAAGGATCACGCTTTTTCGAAAATTCAAATTAAAAAAAGAAATGCCAGTGGCACCATCCCTGCGAAATCTATAGAATTAATTAATCATCATACACATGAAATTTGGGTAGGTGGCGCTTGTTGCAGAATATATGTGTGCAAATGTGTCAGTTAAACGTAAGCAAATATGAACATCAACATAACCACAATTTGGATTTCAATTTTCCAAAACGGAATTTAATTTTGAAAAAAAAAGAAAAAGAAAATTTATCACAAATTAAAGTCATTTAAAATTTCAAAGGTGATATGGATGTCAAGGAAGTGTGGAAAGCATCTTTTTTTAGGGTAATCTAACAAACAAAATAGCTGGTTTATTGATGATTATTAACATAAATTTGCTTTACACTTTTGCACAGGATCAATTTAGTGTAGACCAGTGTCTCGCTGGATACACTCAAAAGTCAGATTTAGAATCCCTTTTGCGAGATTTGAAAAATTATGGCAATGAACTTCAGGGGAAAATGAGTGAAATTTTAAAGAATGAAACAGAAGCTATAGTGAATTTAGCTGAATATTTAACCAATTTGAATTCCAAAATTAGCAATTTAACAGTGCCTATTAGTCAGTTACAGGAAGAAATCAGGGTAAGACACTTCTCATTTAGTTTTGTTTGATATTCAGTTCATATGATTATGTATTAAATGGAAATAAAAATTTGCAGACCCTTTTTGGTTTGGTGGAGTCTGCTGAGTCAAATTATAAAGCAGTTTTGGAGGATGTAGAATGCAACAATGCCAAGCAAAACCACATGCATTTAAAAATGGGATTAATAAAATGCTGTTCATACATAAACAGTGTTCTGAGTACAGTGGATTATGATTCATCAGAGAATTTATTGACACTGGAAAGATTAGTTAATAATTATTCATTCCAAAAAATTTATTTAGAAGAACTAAATTTGGTAACACCAGAAGTAACCAAAATATGTCTTAAGATTGATAGTGATCTTATTAATAAAGTGAATGAAAAATTTATGATTGCTTTGAAGAAGAGTGATACAGGAACACTCTTAAAATGCCTGAGAATGTATGTGAATTTACAAAAACAAGAAGAAGCACAAACTACATTTCAAGTTCACATTCTTAGGCCAGAATTGCTGCCACTTTTTTCAGAAAGTTACTTAGAAAAATGCGATTACAATATTGATAAAATATATAATGAAGTTGTAAAAATTCTAGAATCCAAGGTCAATAGGCTTACACAAATTATTGAGGAAAATCCTGACTTAAAATGTTTTAATTTTGTCCTAAACTCATTCTGGAGAGAGTTTGATAAACAATCAAGAGAAGGTCTACCACATATTACTGCTCCTGGAAATCCAGAGTTATTTCAAAAGCGTTTCATAAGCACATGGAATTTGCTTCAATTTATTGCTGAAAAATGTGGTGACAAAGAATTAGTGAGAGAAAATGCCTCATTTGTAAATCATCTAAAGCGATTTAATCTGCCTGTTTATTTTGAAATTAAATTTCAACAGATCGCAGGCTCTTTTGAAACGGAAATTTATAATATTCAACTTACAAGTATTCAGTCTAGTCAAAATAAACATTCATTTAAGTTAAAACCTTCAGTAGTATTATGGAATACAATAGAATCCTGCTTCCAACATGATGTTTATATTGACCAACTTGCTGATCAGTTCTTAAGATTATCTTTGATGGCTGTGTCTCGTTATACCAAACTTATGGGAAAATTGTTGGATGTAAGTATTTTTGGGTATGGTGGAGCACAGGTTTTTATCAATCGTTTTAGGGACATTTTCCTCCTGGAACAGAAAACTATGATGACCTGATTATAAGTACTTTAATTGATCTGCATATTTTGAAAGGATTGATAGCACCTCACTTTAAAACTGCCACTGACCTTGATAAAACAGTGTTCTCTATCATTAACAAAAGTATGTCCCATATTTTATTAAAGATATTTAATAGTAATAAACAAGTCATTAATCGAGTACAAGGAAATTTACAAGACCGTGTAGTACAAGCAAAGGTTTCCGAATGTATAGGACACCTGCAAAATGTCTGTGCCATTCCAAGATTGTATAGAAGAACCAATAGATATCCACCAAAAGAAGCTAGCAGTTATATGATTGAAGCTGTTAAACCAATACTTGATTTTCACAATAAATTTAAATCAAAAATTGATGAACTATTAGATCAAATTGTAGACAGTATTATTAGTCAAATTACTAGACAGTGAGTATTTCTTGTGAAAACTTTAGATACTTATTATCCATTCCTTCTTTAGTTATTCAGGTTTAGTTCAAGAAGTTTTAAGGTCTGTATGTAAAACAGAAGAGTCACTTAGAAGATTGAAAAGCAGAACATCAGCACCGATGGAAGATCCCGTTCATGGAAGTAGCGATACTATGTCTGATGAAAGCAAAATTAGGGAACAAATCAAGTACGATGTAGGATATTTTCTCGATAAGGTAATGATTCATAAAGGGTTTCTTTATTTTGTCATAAGTATTAGGCATTCGCAAAAATAAAACTTTTAAACAACGCATTTGTTAAAAAAATTACTCACTATACAGCAAGAAAGTTGTGTCACTATGTAATCATGAACAATGTTTTTTTTTGTTAAAAAAAAAGAAAACTTAGGCGCATCTTTATTTGCTCCTTTAAAAAAAATTTATGGCAATCAAATATGCAAGAAAAAAGAGAGTTAAAGTTGGGTCCATGGGAATACCAACACAATTTCTGATGTTAAGCAAAAGTGAGGATGACACATGTCTGACCTATATTGTTTTGTCTGTTACCTGGAAGGAAATTAATGATATTCCGGTTCTTTCAGTTGCACCCCCTTGGATTACAGTCAACCAAGGAAGGGATGGATTCCTTGAGACGTGAAGTTTATTGACATAGAATATCATTTATGTTTTCTTATATTCCTGTTAAATATGTTGTTTTGTATTATAGCTAGAATTATTCTGTTAATAACTAATACTGTTTTCCTAAACGTATGTTTTATTAAAATTTTATTTAAATTTTTAATAAAAACATTTATTCAATTTATATTTAACAGTTAACTGTTATAAAGGTTAAACAAGAATCTCTTATATAAAAAATTTCACATATGATAATACCCTATCCTAGTTTTTTTAAAATGTACAAGGTGCCTGGTTGCTGTACAGGCGGTTTATTGGATTCATAACTTGCATGCAATTCTAAACGGGATATAATATGACAAAGGACGCCCCACTTCATTCATATAAAAATCATAACAATTCATTAGTTAGTACTTATGGATAACAAAAAAAAACCTACAAAATGCGAATGGTAAGTATATAAGCACCCTGTATATGACATACTTATCGCTATCAACTACAATGAATAAAACTGTGTGGCCGTCGACGACTGCAATTCTATCTGCCCCATTTTGAACTGCAACCTTTGCAGCCATTTGAGTAGTAGCGGATTATTTGAGTAACAAATTTTCACCTTGTCGTTCGATATATCGTGAAATATTACGGGAGGAAAATTCCGGCAGTTCTGCAGTCTGACTTGCAGGTGACCAGGTAACTAAAATAGGTAATATTTAACAACACTGTGGGATGTTTTAGATACCGTAAAACTCTCCAGAATCTTATTTTACCTGGATGTGATTAGACGAAAGTACGGGGGTCCAAAGGGGAAGCAATTTTGAAACGAACGTCGATTGGCATTCGATAAGTGCTTCCAACATACTTAGAAAATGTAAACTCACAATTTCGCTGAACTATAAATTCATTCGGAGTATAATTTGTTTTAAAACAATATCTATTATTCTCAAAAATGAGGGAATAATAGTTCCCATCGTAATTCTTAATTACAAAAAAAAACAGTAGTACTGATACAAATAAGAGAATATTACATTACAGCGCTTTTGTAAATATTCGACTCTCAAAAAAGTTGGCATCCCTCACAGTCTCCAATAAAATCGAAAAAAATAATTTATACCCCTTATACAGACTGGCCTGAACTATAATTGAGGAATTTATCAGCGTATTCAGGAGATAAAATTAAATAAAAAAAGTTCATATAAATCAACAATCATTTTTTCCGGTTTTTTTCTTTTTTTTTATTTCTTTTATTATTTCCATTTAACAACAAATTTATAGCATAGATAAACTGTTTTTTGATTAACCAGTGGCGTTCGTGAGACTGTTTTCTTTTAAATAACAAAAAGTGGTACGCTAATGGTTTATCGCATTTTTTTAAAAATAAATTTAGATGCGCTAATCAGTTCAGAACTAAATTGATTTTCAGCTAAAACTATCCGTTTTCGAGAAAAAAAATGCAATTATCGTATCACTTTTTTTTGGCAATATTTCAACACCCTGTATATCTCCGAAGTGAAGCATTTTAGGACATTTTTAATTTATTTTTATCTGCGGAATACGCTGTTAACGTTTCTCCATTATAATTCATGACCACCCTGTATAATAAGATAAATAAAAAGGAACGGTAATACCTAAATATCTTACAGGAAATAACATTTAAAAATTTTTGCGAACTATTATCCCTTTAACACTACGTACTTTGCTAGATTGTTGTACAAGCTGCAGTATGCAGGGCGTCACTTTTCCCCAAAAATCAAATAAAACGTTCATCGTCACATTGTAAGCATCTGTTATCGGTATATGCTGATTTAAACTTTGTTCGAGATATATAGTCCAAAGCTGTAATATATTTCAGGTTAAATCCTTAGAGTGATCATCAATATAGCCTAGATACCTGACATAAAATAAATGTATGAAAAAGGGAAGTCATATGTAGCACCGACGCTTTTGGTTGTTCGGCAAAACCCGACATGATTACTTGAATATTATCCGCAATTTGACACGAAGCTTCCTGGGGAATGGGTTGGCTCGAAATCAAGCTCGTATTATTTGAACCCTGTAAGGCGGTATGGGTTAAAGAACCCAACAATAACCAGGAAAGAAGTCTGATGTGGCCTATGCATTCTATAAATTCCCTAGGCCTAAAAAAAACCCATCTGAAATAAGCAATGTTACTAGCGACGCGTACTGACGTTTGCTGAGTTGCCGATGTGTTGTACAACCAAGGGAAGTATCTTGTGACAGCTCTATTGTCTCTACCATTACCTTTAGTTACTTCTAGCGCTAAATATTGGGCAACACTACATTTTATAATACCTCCTAAAGTATCGTCATTAAGACCTACTCCGACACCTTTACAATAACTCTGAAAGTAACGCGCAGTTGAGAACAGATTATAATATCTATTTAACGAGATACCTTCATTTTCGAGATCGTGTGGAAGTCTGACAAAAACTCTAAAATATCTCCTAAATTCATCTTCATACATTCCGATATTCCGGTGGTGTAAGTGGGGCAAAATTCGATCGCCAAAGGGGAGGAACAGGATTTTATTACTACATTTGACGGAATGGCACCACCTACATCCTAAATGTTTAAAACACACGAGTTGGAATATTTATTAAAAAACAATTTCGATTTACCTGTAAAATTAAATTGATCAGCATGAGTAGATTGGAGTCCGGTATTGTCGTCTTGAATTTAAGCACTTGAACCAATTCAAAAACAATCATTCTACTTAAAATTAATTTATCCCTGTCCTGAAAATAAGTAGAAGGTATTTTTTTTTCGAATATTATCATCAAAAAATACCTTCGTAAAAGCTTTGTTGCATAAATAACAAATTTCAGCTAGTACGTTATACTTCAAATTTTGAAACTGAATAGCGTAACTTAACATTTTCGAAAACGGTTCCAAAATGGCCTGGAAATAAAAAACACGTACGTCGTACAAGGTGATTCAAATTTTCGTTACCTTAAATTGTGTTATCAACGGCAATTTGAATATGCAAGTCATAATCGTAAGGAGCGGTGTTACGTCCTCCAATACGTTCAAAAGAAATACAAGTTTTCTGTAAAGTATTTCCAATTGTTGCAAAACAGTGCCCCACATTGGCGTCGTAGAGCCCAAAGACGTTTCTAGAGGCAAGCAATTTAAATACAAAGCCATGTTGTGGAGAATTATGGGCATTATTTCGATCGGTAGGGTTTTCTTCGAATTAAGAGTCTAAAAAGCGAGTAATTGCACTCGAAATTGATAATTCGTCATCTTACCTCTAATAAAATTTGTAAGGGAGCGATAGAATTTAGCTCGTTGAAATCCACCAATGCCTGTATAACGCTTTTAAAAAATTGCAGTCTTATATGTTCTGGAAATTTCGAGTTACTCAAAAATATTTCGAGAAAGTTATTGCAAACGTTACCTGGTACTTTGGTTTGGAACATTTGTATAAATATACCATTGGGTGCTAGTTGGTGTAGAACGCATCTCAAAAATTGATGGGCTACACTTACTGCCCCTCCAGGCAGGTGGATATTGCTTTCTTTTTGCCATGGGTAAGAGGTATTTGTTGCTACTCTAAAATATATTAAATATATACCACCCATCACAGCGATATATCACGTTGACATTTACTTTGCTACTATGCTTAAAATATCTGGCAAAAGAGGGGCTGCTATGCCGGGTTCTCGATGTATGAAAGTCCCGAGGGCTACAATGCAAAGACCAATTTCTTCGTCACTATAAATTTCTCTGGCCATTCCACACTCTGAGCACCTTTCTCTCATGCACTCGTCGCCTATTCTGAAGGAACTCTGTTTGACCTCATAGTTAACTAAATACGTATGGTGATATACTTCTTTATAACAAGTTATTTTGATATGTCAGCATACCTTCTGCTTTAGGTGACACGTGAGGACTTATCCAGGTTCCGGGTCGTTTAGGATTGTGCGATTGGTAGGAATTCATAGAGAACGGCCCAGCTTTCCTAATTCTTTGTCTGTGATTCATAATCACGTCTCCTGCAATTAAATCAGGTTTAACACCTATCAAGAGTAACTATACCGAAACTAACTTTGGTTTTCCACTTTGATAGTTTTCAGATAATGCTCCAATCCGCCATCATCGTTGTCATACATATTGGGAGGACTTTCTAATGCGACTTGCTTAATCAGCTTTCTAGGACTGTGAGTTTGAGAAGTACTGGGTTGATGTTCTTGGCGTTTTTGATTTTGCTCCGCGTGTGCTGCACTTTTCCTCATGACGATCCCCAATTGAGGATTTATGTTAAGAACTTGCTTCACTTTTTCCACCAATTGCGATATATCTTTGGTGTGTTGACCAATGGGTAACAGTCTCTCTTGGTTTGGAATTTCCAGTTGCGGTTCTGAGGGCAAAAAAACATCATCCTGTTCTGGAGATGTTATTGGTCCTATCGGTAGCAGTCTTTCGAGGGAGGGGGTTGGTAGAATGCACTGGTTATTTTTCGGGTTGTCATCGCAGTCTGATATTGGCGTACATACTGGTGTTATACTGGGTTCGATAATTTTTTTATATCTTCCCAGAGGCGTTGGTTTCGTTATATGAACTGTATCCATTGATGTTGAAGTAACGTGCCTGTGGGACGCTGTTGTTACTGTTTTTGCTGGCAGCAACGTCGATCCTAAAACGGAAAGTCGATTTTATTACTATTAATCAACCCCGAAACACCTAACCGTTTGATAAGTTGATCGACGCGGTGGAAGAGGTCGATCTTGTTCTTGAGAAGTTCTTGTTGTGATCAATTTTTGCTTTGCCCATTTCTTGAATTTTATTATCGCATGATTTTATCGAATCGTCTTCGCTACCTATGATCCACGTTGGTCGCGTTTTGGTCGAGCATATTCTCTTCATTTCAATTAAACTGTTTACACTTTCCTTCGGTGAACGGTTTATCATAACCTTTTCTATGAGCTGTTTCCCGCTGCCTGGACCAGAATTATCACTTAAAGCTGTAATTGCATTTTACCACGGATATTCTGAGCCCAAAAGACCCGAACCTTGTCAATTAATTTTGAATTACTTACGTTCTTCGAAAGAATCTTGAACACTTCCGTGGAGCGTACTATCTGATATATCGCTTTCCGGAATCGGGATTAATTCCGATTCAGTATCATCGTCCAGACTCAACTTATCAGGTTGTTTCTTAAAACCTCTATCCCATCTTTTATCCGAAGCAATTTGGTTCACTTCTTCCCAATGCGTTTCCATACTCGTTATAGAAGATGGTTTTGTATATGAAACTTGCACCTTACCACCTCTAGAGCTTAACGAGACTTGAATAGATTGACCATCGGAAGAATACATTGGTGACAAAGGAGGAGTGGTACGTTCAGGATGATCAATATCAGCACCTAAAGATGGTTGACTTACATCTAAAACGAAGTGAAATGATGTTAATGGTGTATATCAGGTTTCCACAAAATATTCTTAGAACATCTGTTGAAACGTAGAAAGTGCACTGGTAAGAGGGATACTTGTGAAAACCAATGAATTAATGAGAATGATGAGTTGGTCAACTACCTCTGGATCTTGGTGCTTGTTGACCCATTATGATGGTTGCTGGTATTCTTCTGCAATGGTGATGCTGCGAATCTAAGGTGTTTAGGACGATACGAATTAGTGCTGCCAGTTGAATACAATGTGGTTGTTGACTATATTGATACTGAAACCAAATCGGCCCAAGGCCAGCACTATATACATCGGCCTCTCAGTAAGAGGACTTGATATGATTTCTTAACCAAACCGGTTGGGAATGTGATGAATATCATTTACCCTTTTGTAAATTCATTTTCGGAGTTAGATGATAAGTTTATAAGTTAATAAGTCAGTAGCGCATTCATTGCACCGCCTTCCCATCAGATGCGGACACCATCATTATAAAATTTTCGCCACCGTTAACCATTTGTTTGGATAAGAAATCAATGATCCTACGAAGATATCATGCAAATTACAAAAACGTATACCTTGTATAAAAGAACTACCAACGACATAAGCCAGTGCCTCCTGAAATGCGATTCTAGTACCCATAGACTATACAAAGGCTGCTGAAATTCCATAGCACTAGGTATATAATAAGGAGAAGGGGCGTATTGCAACAGAATCAAGCACGTGGGTAAAATGATGCGTCCCATGAGATGGTTTTGGTCCATCAATTGCGGTAAATTCGAAAGAAAAACACTAAATGCCGGCGATGCCCTCAAATTTTGCGGAGGAAGATAAATTCCTCGATCCGTTTGACTATACCCTAAAAATAATAATGTCTTTTACACTAGTTGGCAGGAATAAGTGTTCATTCAAACGGCAATTTAATTTCACCTAACAATAACCAAAGATGTTTGAGAACAATAGTTTGCGTCCTATTCAAACTTTTTTCTTCGGTCGGATAAGCCTGATCAGACCTTGATAGGAATTGCATTAAAAGAAATATTAAAAGATGCATCGTTTCCTTATCAGCTTCTTCCAAATCAATTATTCTTTGAAGGAACGTTGATAAATTTTGATCATCTACGACATTCAGAGAATGCATATGGCCATCTGCAAGACGAAAGAAATATTTAAAATCGTTTTTCGTGCTAGATTTTTCATTTACTTGCAATTAAGTATTCCAAGCGCTTTCTATATTAATGCTATATACGCTCTTCAAATGCAACCCATAATGACGTATGCAAAAGAGTGTGTAATCGATCAACATTATTCGATTTTCTTAACTATGCAAATTAAAAATTTTTGTATCACACTCTTATAAGGCCAAACTTTAGCTATCAAAACGCGTGCATCTGTCATGCTTGTTGATCCCACTATAAAATATGTACTCGGTGTGATCAAAATAAAATAAATCAAATTACGTTATTAAATTTAAAAATTATTAAATTTTACATGCTATACTTAACTTTGGGAAACTGCTGTCTAAAAATTTACTAATGCAAAAACTCGTAAATATAAATTCTAGTCACGCTACATTATTTCTACCAAGCCCTGAACAAAATTCACGTAAATTCTTGCCTTTGGACGCATGTCACTAGTCGTATTAGGTTGTCTTTAAATTCCTTTATAACGAAAAGTAACTATCGATAGCAAACTTTCTTAGCTGGATACTTTGTAAATTTGAAATTTGACGCTGAGGTCAAAGACCTAAAGCTAATGCAGACTTCATTAAGAAGCAAGAGTAAAGATAAAGCTGAAAAAGCTGCTGCTATTTTTGATTTTTTTAATGTTATTTTTGAAACTTAACTTTAAAATTGTACACCGCACTAAATCCGAGGCTTTAGAGCTTTAAAATATGTAGGCAACGCAAACACTTTCGATAGAAAATCAGACTAACAAGGAGTAAACAATTTTTTTTTGGGTCTTCAATAACAATTCATCGCACTAAAGAATTTAAAATATTTGAAATATCTTATTGGGCTTAGCCACAAATAACAATACTTAAGTGATGCAACCCTTACATTCGCAGGTCTAAGATCAAGCTCATGAACAATCAATTTAAAAAAAATTGATAAAATAGTCGACTAATTTGGACCAATTAAAAACTGGTGAAAAGCTTTGTAATACACTTTATATCGATACATAAAGTAATATTATGATTAAAGTATGTACTTTTATTATTAAGTAATGTTAAGTATGTAAAAATATAAAAATACTATAAGTTGTTGTTGTTTTATACAAGACGAAAAATTTACTTTTGGGTTTAATATCGGCCTATCATTTGTGACGTTTGAGGCCTTTAAAAATTATAGACACTTTTCTATGAGGTAGAAATTCAAAATTAAAAATGACCACTGAAAACATAAAATTTTAATAAAATTCCATTTGCTGTAGCATAAAAAGCTGTAGCAATATCGCGGGATATATATGGTCAATAGCAAACATTAAGACGTACGCATTATCAAAGCGTACTTCGCTTGAGACTTACATTTATTTGTCAATTAATTTTCACAATCATGCTGCCACTAAGCAAGACCCTATCTATTTTCTACCTGGAATGTTGTTACTAGTGCCTAGAAACTGACCCAATCCAAAACGTGAACTTTTTCTTTTCAAAATCGGCGCAGAATATTGACGACTGTATACTTTTTCTTTGGCTTCAGGAATATACACTATAAATAATTATGTTCATTGAATTCGCTGTTAGAACACGCCCAACCTGACATTAAATCCTACGCGCATACTCAGAATATTACCTGATTTGCTCTCTTGATGGCGGATGATGGACGCTGGAGCTGACATCGTACGTTTATAAGGCCACTTTGTTCCAAAACTAGCGCTCAGCGTTTTTATAGAGCTCGCTATACTGCCTTCGTTAAGTCCGGATAGAGCGTCGTGAGCTCTATGTAATTTTCTTACAAAGGCTTCACTGTTTACGTCTGAATTTTTTAAATCTGCAACAGACTTGTCACGCAATTTCTACTCCTCAGCTTTATGCTTTTTTTACCTCTAATGTAAGAAATATCACCAACTTTTTCTAAGGCAATCTGGGCTTCGACAAATAAAGTATCAAAACGATTAAGGAAAAAATCCCAATTTAAAATTTTTCTTTCACTCATAGAGTTGTGCAATTGATAAACCGATTGTAACACCATCGGTCTATCGAGAATTACTGAGTCGAATTGCGTTTCCAAACACATAATGAGAGACTAAAAAAACGCAACTTTATAATGCCAAAATCGAAACTGCACCCACCAGGAACCTTAATTGCGAAATCGTGTATTGTTCCCAGATAGAGCGTAGCCCTCTGAGCTACGTAAACATTATTGTCGTCCATACTGGAAATTAGATAACAAAATGCGTTAGCTAATGCGGCTTGCAACTGAAATTGGCTTCTTAGCGGACATTCAGCCATAAATCGAGCCAAAACTGTAACCCTTTCCACAGCTGTGAACCTAACTCTCCAATCTTGGTTGTGGAAGTCGTCTTGAATTATTCTCCAGAATACATCTGGGCCTGCAGGTAAAGTAATGCAATGAAGAAGTAGAGGCACCGCTTCCTGGCATATGTGGGAGTGTTCGGAATTTAATAAATTCCATAAGCTGAAAATGTTACTTGCGGACTACTAGAATGATTGTTCGGCAACTTACTTTTTGATAATAAGATTCTCTTGGCACCAAATGAAAAACCCTTTGTGTTCTTTAGACGCTTTCGTGCAAGCATCACCGTAGAGGATCAACACGTTTAAGCACTTCAACATATAATATAAAATGTCAGGTTTGGTTACTTTGGATAGCTCGTGAAGCAGTTGGTGAATATATTGTATCGGCTCAGGCAAGTCGTCCACTGAAAATTTAAATTTTCCCTGCGAGGTTTGCCAAAAATCCATGCCTTCGTCGGAATCTGATTCGGTGGCTTCATTGTGTTCACCAATCGGCTGTGGCTTCGCCACGGATGCCGTAGCGGCTACTAAACAATCAAACAATAGCAACTAATCAATTTTTATTTTGTTTGTTATGGAATAAAAGTGATTTGTAAACTAAATCTGGTTATATGAAATATATTTTATTATTTTGAGAATAAGGTTTAATTTTTATTCATTGAAATGGTATTTAAATTACATTTGATTTAATATACAAATAAAATTGTAGACAATGATTATAAATACCAAAATAAAATATCACGATCGAGTATATATCCATGTATTGTACGACCAAAAATATAGTGCATTTATTGTTTTGACGTTTTAAGTATTTTACAGTACTTTAACTGCAGACCTTCGCAGGACCGTGGTAAAACCCATTCCAACTTTTTGTTTCTGCTTTAAGTAGGTCTTGCCTGAGATGGACCGTAACGAACGTTTGTAGAAACTTGAAATTTTTATTTGAAACTTAATTTGATTAACATTGATGTTGCGGGATATTTTCGAATAAGTAGAAGCGACTATTTTAACATCAGGTGATATGTATGGTTCTTGAGAGTTTAATCTAAATTGCAACATGTTCGTATATATTACGGAGGTATTTGAATGGAATCCTTCTAGTAAGTACGGATTATGTACCTGATTCTCGAGCTTTGACCTTGCGACGCTGTTTTCACTGGAGAGTTCAAGGAGTAAGGGTAAGTATTTGTAGTCTATTTATCTTACAGGTAAGATTGAGAATAATCGTTTTTGTCTTGTGTGCCTGTCGATTAACAACATTCTTCTTGTATTTTTGTGTCTTCTACATAGTTCTTCGGTTTGTAAACAACACCAGTCTTTTTTATTCACGGTAGATAAAGGTGCGTCATAAGAATACAGATAAATATTTATTAGAATCTTTCAATTAAACATTTTTTGCAGGTACCTATTTTTTAACACTTTAAAATGTGGAATGAAACAGATATTCTCATGTTAGAAGAAGACATGGAAAACAACGCAGAATTGGAAGACGAAATGGAGGTGGTAGTCGAACCTAATGACAATTTAGAAGACTCCTCAGCAAATAAAAAAACCGATTGTTTTCAATGTTTACACTTTTATAAGAAATTCAGAAGGGGAAGTAGGAGCAGCAATAAAAACAAGTGACATAGAAAGTTAATCACGGGGTCGGTTGTAAAAGCACTATAATTCTGGTCGAAGTATAATAGTGTCGCTTAAACCGAAGAACTTTATCTAGGACAAAGCAACACTATTTCCAGTAAAATCGAAAGGTTCTTTGCTAAATTAAAGAAATTATATTACAAACAGAATCTGATCAATTTTCAGTATCTTTGACATCGTCTACTTGTGTGCCTTGTTTTGTAAAGTGAATTCTGTCTTTGTCTATCTGCTTGATGTTTGTTCAAATGCCGAAAACTAACTTCATATGTCGGGAATTCACTTGGGATGAAACATATTTGTGTGACATAGAACGTAATAAATTGTTACTTTGTACTCATTTTTTTATGTACATGTTTCAAGAATTGCTCCGCGAAAACCAAAATCGCTTAACATCAAATAATAATAAAACAGTTTATATTCCTTTTTCTCTAAAAAACTTTGACCCCAGCTTAAAATTCATGTAGATGATTACTTGACTAAAAGATTGTTTGTGGCAACCGTTAGTCGAATGTCGAAAAAATTGTTTACAGGGACTCATATTTATTAGAAGATTAGAAGAGCGATTTACAAATTCTATCAATTTGGAACAAAAATTATTCATAAAATACCGAAAAGGTACTCGACCGAACTCTAAATATAATATTACAACTCGTTACTTCTGAGAGTGTAATAACTCAGGGATTGAGTCTGAGTACTACTCAGCGTCATATAAGCTTTATAGCTAAATGTATTTATAATTTACTACCAATTGAACTTAAAAACAAAAATGAATTTTGTATGGAGATCGTCTATGAATGGATAAAGAATAACTGGAATTATATTACACATCAAATTTGTTTTCTATAGCCACTTATATTGTTTCTCAGGGTTTTCACTATTTTTAAGCATAAAGGAAGTAGAAAAAATAACAAATCAAGAATGTCTATATTACATGGATTTTATTTTTAGTATATTTTTAAATTATAACTATGGGTAAGCTACCTATTTCTTAGATAGCTGTATAATTTAATAATAATAATAATAATTCGATTTTTATAGGTTATATTATGTACAGTTCAATAATAATAAAAGTTCAAAGTTCAAAGTTCAATTTCTTATTTTATTAGGATATTGATCTTGAGCTCTATATAAATAAATTTTAGGTTTATTTCGAAAAAAAAAATCCTAGACATACACAGGATGTTACCAAAAAATACGTCAATCCTTGAATCATATATTTATTCGCAAGTATGTGTCAGTGTTATTTTTTGTGTGTTGTGAGATATCTATATAAAATTTGGTGCATTTCAGATTGTAGGCAATGGATTTGGAGTTAATTTTTCGTAGTTAGATTGGTGTTTTTTTTAACTTTTTTTTTCGTTTTAATTTGGAGCTTCTTTCACTAGATATTTTTACATTCTCAGATTAATTAACTTAAATAAATAATAATATAATTATTGCCATATTTAAGTAAACTCAACTAAAAAACTCTTGTTGCATTAGTTATTACTTCACTTTTAAAATTTCTCTAAATAATGAGCTAAACATAAAGAAATATGAAAAAAAAATATCGCAGCCTTGAGCAATGGTGGAAGATAGGCAACTTTGAAAGATATGGCAAAGATATGGCAAAACATAGAATATACAGTCACCGTGCTTAAATAAGATTTAAAAAAGTTAAATTTGACACCCTGTATATTTAAAACAAAGTGTTCTAATAGAGAACGATATTGTTATTTTTGCCAAAAGATTATGTGGATTATTTTATTTATATTTTAATTTTTTTGTTTGAAGTGTATTTGCAGCTTGATATAATGCTTGTACCATGTAATTCGATCGAAGTTTGTTCTGTTCGTCTACAACTTCTGCTCATTTCCATCTAATTTGAAAAAAAAAAACTAAAGTTCCTGTACGGTTAGATTGTTATTGTTATTTGTTTCATTGTTATATTTTTTTTAGTAGTTTCATTTTGTTTACTTCGTACTTGTTTATTACATTTAATTGTAAACTGGTTAACTCGTTAAATAAATAAACATGAAATAGATGTTTTTTTCCATTTTCGCAAATTTTTGACATTAAGAAACAGAAGGCCGATTTTAAAAACGTAAAGCAAATAGTCATACCGATATCCGTTTCCGACAGTGTAATAGCTCTAGCAACAGCCGACACTACTTTTTCCGCTGGCATAATCGAAGCCAGATCTAACTGCTCCGAAACAGTTTCCACGGTAGCAGTCATAATCTAAAACGGATAACTACGTTTCAGAGGTAATATGAAAACTATAGCTCAAACCAAGTCAAAATGTTTAACCAAAATGTTCAATTTTTCATATAGACTTGGTTTGAGTTATTCTTTAATACTCGTACAGAACACACGTGGGGCATATGAACCAAAACACCTCCGACGGAATGCATTTCGGGTATCGGCATATTAAGAACCACGTCTGTTGATTTCTCTTTTTTATCACTCTCGGGTGGACTTTTTCTACTGTGAACGTCATCCGAGTTCTCAGCTTCAATAGGAGGCTGGAAAAATCAGCGATATTAACAAGTTTGAAGTAATAAAATTGGTTCTTACGTCCGGAGGATGCGCTAGAGTAACGGGTGATAGATATATGATCAATTCATACGCTAGTTGATGCCACATTATACTACATTCGCAGTAAATGCATTCGGTTTTCGATGAGCAATTGTGGGAACCGATCCACGCGGCTGTTACCATACTTTTTAATAACAGACAAACGTTCCGACACAAGGTGGAGTTCAGACCAGTGTGTTTATCTATTTCTTGTAGTTCCATCTGTTTCAACAGGATATCTAACATGTAAATGCAACAGAAAAGGTTATTTTCCGCATCCGTTTCCAATTGGGTTTTGGTGGCTGGGTTTTCTTCGTCAGATATAGATGTTTTTGCCGAATCGTCACACTGACGGATGTCTTCTCTTGCTAAAACGATTAAATCCTGCAGAAGGATATCTCGATCGAAGCCTAACATACATAAAGAATCTCGTTTAGGTCCTGAAGTAGCTGGAGGTAGATCTGCCGGTTGTTGTATTGGTATGGTTCCACTCTCGCCTTCTCCCTCCTTCATAAAACTTACACCATCACCGAATATGGAAAATAACAGGTGCAATGGGGTCGTAATTTCAAGTGACGTAAGCGTCTATGGAAAAATAACTATACATATACAAACTGGCTACTGTAATAGTTTTTACAAAACGTCTGGATTTTTTTCTGAGTCGGTTTTTGTTGAGTCGAACTGATACCTTAATGCATTGTTACAACACCATCCGACCCAAAAATCATCATAGCCCGTGTCATTGAACCCAAAATTAAAACACGTTACCTCTGCTCTTCTCCATTCCATCACAAAATACACTTCACCACAACTTTCCAACAGCAATGAGGCCCAAAACAATCCTACACTTGCCACTGTTGTTCTTCCTTACATTCAAAACATCACTGATCACATATGAAAAGTTCTAAAGAAATATAACGTCAAACCCAGATTTACCACTTGTCCAAAAATCCATTTGAGAGTTTACAGTATTTCATGCATATGCGGCAAAGAATATTTTGAAAGAGCCTGAAGACAAATACACTCATCAGCCGTTGCCGAACACAATCACGAAACCGGATATAAAATTTTATTCGATGAAACTAAAATTCTTGCATGTAATCAATTTTTCTACCAACGAAAAATCCGAGAGTCTATAGTAATCTATAAGCAACCTAACAATCCTAGCCGCGAACAGGTCTTTACCTGTCACCGATATGGGAATCAGTCATCCGAGACGATGTTTTATGCCTCTCATTTACTTCCTCAAACAATATATAAGCAGGTACAGAGTCAAATGCGAGCCAGTTTCAGTCAAGCTCTGAAGAAACCAACAGGATGATTGGCGAAACGTCAACAATTTCGACTAAGCAAAAACCGAAATCCAGAAGTTTTGTAGCTATTTTGATAAAATAACTAAGGTCGTAACTTTTGTGATACGGGGTGGCGAACTTTTCAGTACATTTTTGTATATCATTAAAAACACTATTCAAGGTATCTTTGTTAAGGCATTCTAGACGCATTTCACTAACACACTTTTTAAAATTATTTACCAGCGGGGTAATTTCGCGATTTATATCGCATATTTTTGAAGAAAAAATGACACGCTGCTGGTATTTTTTCAGGAGAATATTTCCTTTGCACAGTTTTGGTTAGTTCAGCATAAAACTAATCCCATGAGTTTTTTTTTGCGTAATTTAAATAAACATCATACTTCTTAAGAAATTTCGTATTTATTATTTTTTCACTAATTATCAAAATTATTCCAGGCGTAATCGGTATAGTTTCGTATGACTATTCACTGCCTCAAATCTTCTAAAGTGTTAAGAGGAATTTTTACACTAGTAGTAGACAGTAAAATGTCTTGGTAGAAAAAACAGGCCTATAGATTAACTATTTTTTTTTCACAATTAGTTTGAGTTATGGTATCTGGATTTATTTACAGAAAAAAAAACTCAACAAAATAATAAAACTCGAATAAATTAAGTTAATATGCTTTAGAAGACCAACAGTTTATTTTAGAATTGAGAATGACGTTTAGAAACTCTAACTTAGTCAGTGTAGCAAAGTACAGCACTTTTGTAGCAACCGGTGATTGCTTTTATGCAAAAATAACTGGACTATCCAAAGAAAATATTCAGATTCTTAGATAATATAAAAAACATTTTTTCCTGAAAAGCTTACCAAACTTATCTCAAAAGTGAAGACATTTCGAACATACATTTATATAAAAGTTTATTCTCAAAAAGGGCTCCCCTTCAGTATTGACGCACTATTAAAGAACACTCTGTACGTATAAGGTGATTATTGGCACATTTCTGGAAATAATTTTCTGATAAAGATATTTATTGCTTATAAATCTGGAACTTGTATTTAAAAAGCGCTCTTCTCATCAAGCATAGTGACACATTTATTACTATTGTGTCAGTTATAGCAACTTTTTCTCAATTGCCTCTAAAATTTAGCTGCTATTTAAACAAATCTGCCATTACTATTTAAATAAAATTTAATAAGAGATTATCAGTTTCTTATATTTGCGAACAAACTATACCTGCAGCCACTTAAGTGCTTGCTCTTGTACTTTGGCGTTGGTTTTATCGAATCTCAATGCTACGAATTGGTACATTTTCTTCGCGTTAAAACCCAACGGGCTCATTTCCGTATCCAAAATTTTGCTAAGTATTACTTTCAATTCTGAGAGTTCTTTATCGGGAACCCCATTCACGGTAGCTTCCATCCAATGCGGCATTATATAATTCCAGATTTCTTGCGTAATAACGTCGTAAGGCACAAGACAAAAAAGACGATCTAAGCCCTCCTTTAAGTGAGTGGTTCTTGTTGCAAGTGTATCCCTAAGATATATAGATGTTTGTTTGAGAAATTGCATTTAGCTTTCCAAGCTTAATTCACTCACCAGTGACCTCCAATCCTAGCGTATTCTGGTGGATGGGGTAAAAGGCACGATACAAAAAGATCATAATGAGATTTGCTTATCACACGCAACCAACTGCACACATCGCCGGTTTTTAATTTTTCTAACGCGCTCTCGTCCCGACCTATAAAATTCTTATTTAAAATGAAGTTAAAAAATTAAAATTACGTCGCCCACCATCATAAGAATAAGCCGTCATGTGAAACCAATGAAATATCATAGCTAGTAGTCTTCCCAATACTTCAACTTGTGTTTTCTCATCGGGACTACACCTTCCCACTAAAAGCCACACACCGTATCTTCCTAAAAGTTGCCGTTCTTCTACGCTAATATTGTCTATTGCTGGTATTGGACTTTTCCCGTCCTTGTCTCTTCCCTCTCTGCTATCCTTTTTCTCGTTTTTTTCTTCCATGTCCCTTTTGTCCCCCTCCTTTTGTTCGTTTTCTGGGACTTTCGCTTCTTTTAACAAACTGTGGAGTCGTTGCACAGAAAAAATCAATTCGAGACCCAAACTACAGAAGAGGCCCATGACCTCAAAATTTAAAAAAATGTGGCATCGTGCTTTTGAACCACTTTTGAAACATAAATTTCATAATCGAGATTTCCCTAGCGCTTAAATTGAAACTTTTGTTACATATTACTTAAAAAATATACAAGTTGATATAAAATAAACTACAAAAATTTTAATTAATAAATAAAATAAGACTCCGAGCTATTTTAATTAACCAAAATGGAGTGTGGTTCTTCAAAATTGCTAATTTTAACTGCATATCTATAGGAAAGTTTTACGTACGAATCGTAGTTTTGTTTTGGTAATCATGTGAGTAATAATGGTGGAAAAAAAGCGATCACTGACCTAACAATGGCTTCAACCATAGACGTCTGCATTTCTGGATCCATATCCCAGGTAGGTGGTATGGCTTTATGGACGATATGATCCCCACCTCTCCTTGAATTATGCCTGTTGTTGTGACATTGTTCACAATACCTTATCGGGTGGTTACCGTTATAAGAGGCACATTCGGTTGAAAAACATATAGATATTGCTGATTTATCGGTCGATCTACAGTTCTAGAACAATCGTTCTTTTACCCCTCGCCTTTGTTGAGAAAGATGATACGAACCTTATTCTCGCAAACCATAGACACTTGTTGCATAGGATGTAAAATATCAAAAAATCGCTGATTGGGATGTTCTCTATGTATTTCATTGGCGCATTCAATACAAAGATATAATGGCGGAGGAATGTCCGTTGAAAAAGTGATAGCTATGCAATGGTCGTAACACACTTTCGCCGCTTCTGCGTTTCCAGCGTTTGGACATTCGTCCCTTTGACATACAAACGGGGTGGGATCTGAATTGGTCAGCGAATATAATTACCCTCTAAGGTTCGCATATTGTAAATCGTACCGGCAAATTTGCAAATTAAATTTTTTCTATCAAACAAGTTCGCATTGAAAGTGGGCCAGTAGTAAAACAACAATTTGGCAGCTGATGCACGAGCCGCTGAGGTGCCATAAGCTATAGCGCACAGCATATCCTTCAGAATGTTCTGCTTTAGAGTCATGAGGCATTCCAATAGTTGACAATGATGTGCGGGATTTGAGGAGTACTGAAATATCATCATGATTACAGCTGAAACCGACTGACAGATGTCAGCCTGTTTTGGATCGTGACGGGCTGAAACGCAACGGAAAGTTGATGTATGGATGATTACAGCAATCCTCAGGCGTCAAATTTTCAATTTAATTTTAATTAAGAACAAAAGATCAGATCTACGTATACAAAAAAAAAACTAAAAAGGAAGATATTCTCTAGATACTTACTAATAGTAAATGGAAGAATGTAGTAGCACAGGGTGTTAATGATGTCCTGATGTAAACTAGGTGGTAAAACTGCGATGGTAGATGCTGTTAAATAAGGTAAATTGTCTATTAAATCGTGTTCTAGGAAGGGTAGTAGACACCCTAGGCACTGAAGCACTGCTTGGCCAAATACTAAAACAAATTGCTTAGTTAAATTTCCGCTTTTAAATTGAATAGAAAATATTAAATTTGTCTATTAAAAAAACTTCCATCATCGACATTGCCTATGATAATAATACAATGTATATTACCATGTAGTCCGTTGGTGATTAGGGGAGCTACTTCGATTAAGGGAATTATGGAATTGTAAAGACCCTTGTAATCCAAACTCGGAAATAGACCCATCCTTACTCCATCCATTTCTGGATCTTTCAGAAGTTCAAAAGGGGAATTGGGAACATCTTTAAGAACACCTACAAAATAATTTCTCGCTTAATGTAACACCCTTCAGAGTGATATTGCAGTATTTTACATGAGTACTTACAGGATTGTAAGCCCTATTACATTTATTTTAACAATTGAACGCTTTGAGTATTAATTGAATACCACAAAATGACAAGTTGTCGAATTCAAATTTGTTCACAATCATGAAATCATGTCACAGTGTCATAGAAACACAGGAATGAACGAGTGTCAAGCTAACTCTAAGGTGAAATAAGGAGTGGCCCACATATAGCTAATAGATAATAGTGGCCGTAGATTTTGAAGGCAAAAATCTTTTCACTGTTGTCCAATGTTGTTAATTGTGCGAAAATGAGTCAATATTTGGTTAGCTGATTTCTGTTATTCTGTTATTAAGTTGATAAAGAAGAACAGAGCATATAGGTATTTATATCATTATTTAAAAATACGTACATGAGAAAGAGAGAGAGAAAGAGAAGGCACAACTTGCCAACAATGTATACGAGTCAAACTTTTTCCGCACATGCCTGTACATTTCACATTTTAACCTGCGATCTAGGCACTAGAGATCCTAGAGATCCATGAGATCTAGGCATATTTTGCCAACATACTGGCGCGAAAATGTCTTCCTGGTTGAAAACAAGATTCGAAATGACCGCGCATACGTATGTTGAATGACTGTTATCATTATTTTTTCGTAGCGGCTCTATTTAAGGACACACTACAAAAGTAAAAAGGTTGCGAATTTATTTTTTTGGTGTGTAATTTGTAAACCTAGCACCATATACATATCTAGTAGCTATATGAGATTTAACGCTATTTTGAAAAGCGATGGGCCGTCCTGTATAATCTAAAATGAGTTATACGTACTTAAAAGAGTTTGTGAGAAATATTTTATTGTGTTTGCTATGTCAACTCCTGATGGAGGCGGTAGGATACCCTGCATAAGTCGGAGTTGGTAGTCATAGAGGCTGCGGATTTTAGCTGTAACTAGTTCGAAAAATTATTAGTATGACCATTATTGTTTACTAAATACTACACGCTAAATTCTTAGAGACCTGTCCGATAACATTTTGACTTAACTAACGCTATTAAAACATACGTTAACAATTCTCGATTGTAGACATATTCCATACATCTTTTTTTTTCTTTTAAAGTTAAGACTTTACAATAATCAAGTATGAATGACAGTAATTTTACCTATAATGGTTTACAGAGATATCGAAATAGTTTTAAGGATACATAATAACAGGTTTTATTACGGGATTAAAAACATTTTAGAAATATTACACGTATATAGTTTTTAGAAATATTAAAATGAATAATTGAACTAATCAAAGCAGAAAAGTGACTATTATCCGGAATCGTGTTCTACCTTACGCATCAAAAATCATAGGTGTTTTAAAACTTGCCTCGTAATAAAACAGTTTGACAGATGTAATAAGTAAATTTTGTTTGGAGTAAAAATGGTTAACACTAATTTTTGTAAAAAAAAAATATTTGAAAAATGCAATGCAACGATATTGTCTTGTACTCTATTTCTAAATGGTTTACTTTAAATTATGAAGCATAATTAACAAAATTATATCCTTAAATCGGAATTAAATTATGCACAAAAAAAGCTATTCATTTACAAGTAAGAAAATCTTTCTTATGTACTTCGCAATTATGGTAGTTAATCAAGTGTCCAAAATTTCCTTTTTTGCTGTGCTGATTCACCAAATAAATTTATCAATTTAATAGTATCAACGAATTCTTTGGACTCTAGAGAGCTGCAATAAAATTGTTTGGTCGATATCCAACTTTAAATTTAATCCTGGTTAAGTTTACAGTAGTTACTTCGGAAAATTAAGCAATTGAAAACCGATGGTTAACGTTATTACCAAGCAAATAAATAACACCTTTTGTCATGATAATTCGAAATCTAGTATGGCAGCGTTTCTAATAATATATCAACAGCAGTCCTAAAGCAGAAGCACACATATATTCAACATATCACTATTATATCCAGCTTGGTAATGTATATGTATTTATTTACATGCAATTTTTGAAAATTATTTCGATATCTAAAGATACCTGAAACTCTTCGATTAAGTAAACCGTGCTTGCGAATGAGGTGTGGACGATGATGTTATTTGATAATTTAATCGTAATTCTGAGAGGGACTTTTCTGCTTTGACTAAATACAGGAAGGAAAAAAAGTTGCTTACATGCAGCAGCTCGAGTACCCATGTTGACAATGCAGTCACAATAATCAAACGCTAGGGAAACACTGAGGTCACATTGTTTAAAACGTGCAGGTATCTTCAACATGGGGGCAGCTTCACTTATCCCATAACAGATCAATAGTGTTGGAAAATAAAGGATAATCGAAAGATTCTACAAGAACAGAGGGACACAAACACGTGTCTAAGGCTCAGCATCCTTATTCGTAAAATCGATATCAGCGGCATTAACATCTTCAAATTACACTCGCGACGCTAAGTGGTTAACTACTTACAACTCTGTTTAAACACTTACATCGAATGTTTGGAAATGTGCGTGAGTTCGAACCTGTTGCCATAATTTTGCAAATTATATTTAAGATGCATCTAGGCATCCCATCATCACCCGACTTTTATTGTCAATCGATCGAATCACATTGTCCGTAGCACAAGTAAGTAATAGAGAGATGCGCTAAAAATCGCGGATTTCTATGTCGAACGCCAACGACAACATTTAAAACATCTAAAACTGTTGCACTACAAAACATCAATCTTCAAATACACGGTCAGCCAAATGGTTACAACAATACATTGAGTCGAAATATATAGGACACGTTTCGTATCAAAAACAATCAGGTGAAACAACAATTACCAGTGCAACAAAATGAACATCAACTCTCTCATACTGATTACACTTACAGCAAAGGGCGTTTATGAATACAGAAAAAATTTTGACGGGTTTTTCACTAAACTGTTGCCCAAAAAAATCGAAAGGGTGTTTTTTTTTTCAAACAAAACAGAGTTCGAATGGGTCTAGAAATTGGGGGAAGAAAGGTTCATTTGCGCATGTATATACGAGCGACGTTGGGGTGTATCTTTCGTCTCTATCAATCCAGTTTCCCTTACTTCGGTCCAGTTTACTCATTTTAATCAATAGTCTTGTGTCAATGGCTCGTGGCCAGATCAAGAACCAGCTTCCTACACATTCATAACAACTTCATCAATGGAACAGAGTAAGCTTTAAGACTTTTCTACATTATTTACAAACGAGTGCGTGGTTGTATCGTTTTCTTGAAACCGCATCGAGTTTTCAATGGCACTGAGAGGAAACCTTACGAATTCGTAAGGTTCGATATAAAATAAGTGATAATAAAACGCTTCGCAATTGATTCTAAAATTTTGCACGTTTAAGTATTTGTTTCGAAAAATATTCGCAGATATTGGAAAAAATCTACATATTTTCTTGGTGAATTGACTTGACTCAGTGACTCAGTACAATTGGCGTCGTATTGTTGCATTCCGATCATACGGAAATGTGGACAAAATGAATAGAATCAGTGAATTATCGCAAATTTTCCCAGAATGCATTGATGTTAAGCGAACGTTGAAGCACTGAATGCTATTTTTCAGCAAATTAACATAAATTAATGTTCATTAATTTTTACTAAATTAAAATAAAAGCTTTTGGAGCTATTTTGGGGCAACACTTTATGGCAATAAATCGTAACCAAGATAATTAAATTATTGCGTTTGAATAAAATTCAACCAAATTATATATGTTCTTTTATATTCAGAGTAATTCATTGGTAAGTTAATATACAGAGTTTACTTGGGAGGTTCCAAATTACCAACATTTAATGGACCAGCCAGCAGACTGTTCTTTCAGTGTTTTAATGATTGTTTCTGAAATCCTAACGTAAAGAATTTTATATTCTTATGTGTTTGAAATTTCACCGTATCAAGTTTCGTAATAAACAACTTCCCATATATAAATTTGTTTTGAGATATAGAAAAAATTGCAAAAAATAAGGCAATTAAATTAATTGAAATCTACAATTTGAACCCTCTTTTTTTAAGCAGAAATTAAATATCACACGAAACTATCAACTTGAATCAAAGTGCTTTTATATTCAGTAAAAATTTTAAACAGAAAATAATCCAGAGAAATACCCATCCCTTTTTTCATTGCAAAAAGTTTCTGGGCTAATAAACCACCAAGTAAACTGCCAATTCCGAAAACTTTTATTATACCATAATATCAAGATTTAATTTATTTGTCCTATTTTACAGTTTTACCTTAAAAGGAATTTTCAAAATGTTGATATGCAGAGTATTGTTTTCAGTTCTGCAAAACATGGCTATCTTGAGCGTTCCAAAACAGCTTGTATATTCAGGTAAAGCATGTACACTCACCAATGAACTTCTCCGATCCTGTCGAAAAAGCCTGCGAATTTGTGCCATGAAAAATCATAATTAACGTATTAATGGTAGTTAACAATTGCCAACTTGCACCAAACAATACCAATTGTTAAGAACTAATCTATAATTCTAGCAGAGGCAACTGGTGAGTCTGTAGATGAATTACGTCATCGCTTGGACAGCATGAAGAAGCTAATGGCTGATAGAAAAAGGGGATTAAATCTGGAACCGCCAAGGAGAAACGGAAGTCCAGGGATAATCGATGGGAGCTTTTTAAGCGTTGTATTTGGAGTTGCTTTGGTTGTCATTTTATCGGTTAGTGTTTACGCGTTCTATAATCTGTATCAAGCGATTTTAAAGAAAATGCCTCGAACTCACGAAGAACTGTAAATGATTGGAGATAGGTTGAAATAATGCGAAAATACGTTAATAAATAAGTATGTAATTATATAGGGTGACTTTGTATGAAATTTATACTTGAAATAATAATATCTTTATGAATGTTTTATTTTATTATCAACTCTAATTAAATGTGATCGTTATGCACCAAACCAACTGAGAAGTTTAAAACGTTGCTCAGATATGGTTAAAGTAAGTGTTCTATACAGTGTCTAATTAATTTTACAAATGAAAAATTAAATACTAGAATTAAAATAAATTAAAAATATAAAATATGAAAATTCCACGTAATCTATAAAAATAAAAAATCCTGTAAATTATAAATTACGTAGTTAATAATTAAGAAAAATGGTGCATCATCGTAATACACATGAAAGTTCCATCTACCTATTGTAGAGTTCAGTTGTGAATTTGATAACGAACAATGAAATGGTGGGGCTGGGAGGCTATTTATCCACCAAAAGCTCACCTGAATTCATAAAGTGGTAATAGTGTCGAGCGCTTTAGAAATCCAGATTCGTCAAAATGGAAGAATGCAGTAAATTGATTTGGGACAAAGAAAAAAAAACAGTGTTTAGCAAAAATCTGGTAAGTACTTAATTGTTTTGATTAGTTCAATTTTTAGATATAAAATGTTTTAAAAGTATTGCATTATTTTGAGGATTTTTCTACCGTACTACTTTTTTTTTGTAAAATAAAAGGATTGGTGTACTGCAGCTGAAAGAAGCTTTTTTTTTAATTAACATATTTTCTTAAAAATTATCGTAATGTTAATATATCATATTCTTTGATGTTGGTTGATAAGAGTTGTAACACTCACGTTAAAACAAACAAACAAAATTATTTTTTAAAAATTCCTCCTTAGGGTACAGTTTTCTGATCGATAAAATAATGCAGAACGCTTCTTGGTCATATCAGTTACTAGCATTTTTTTAGTAAGGGAACTAAATAATTTATTCAATTTGAAGAAATTTAGGATCATTTAAAAGAATTTTATGCTACAACAATAAATCATTTTGAGGGTGCTCAGTATTTTTTCTTTAGTGAGCAGATTCTAGAAGTTCTTCTAGAAGAAAATGAACATAACATTAAAGAGACTTGATTTATTTTCAAGTTATTTTCCAAGCACCCTTATTTTTTTTTAAATATAGAAAAAAATAAAAAAATACCTTTTACAAAAGAAGAAGAACATATTGAACAACTTTCGTACCTTAACAAAAAAAGCCTCTCGGGCCATGAAGGAGCGCTGAGAATTTTATGTAAAAATGTTTAGTATTTTTGTATACTTAATTCGTTAACAAATTTAAGGTTGTTTTTTAACTGTTTATTCGAAATGACCCTGCTATTCTTGTAATATCAAAAAAGAAAATTATGACACTCAATTTTAAATTGTTTCAATCATGTTTCATTTTTTTTGTCCCAAACAAATAAAAAATAAATAATGCGATGGAAACGCCGATAAATGGTGGTGACCTGGCTACGGGAACAGAGATACAGCTTTTTTTAAGTCACTGTCCATTTTTTTCAAATTTGCGTGTTCAATATGTTCTACTGTTGTTTATTAACAGCTTAAAAAACGGTTATTTTTGAAGGTTTTTTCGGCATAACTTTTTGTTTATTAACTGATTCACTCAAATCATAGCTCATTTTTTAAAATTTCTAATAAGCAATTCATTACTACCATTGTCCTCAAATCAACCATCGAATCTGATACCAGATGGCTATTTCTATGAAAATCACCTCGATTAGACTATAATTCGGCTATTCCAAATTACTATTTCAAAAAAATGAAATTTTTATTAATTAAGGCGGAATATTTTAAGACTTTTGTCTAGAATATGGATTTTCCAACAGGTTTCTTGGATATCAATTGGTATGGGCGTATTATTAGCATTCTTCTTTGTTGGAATTATGTACCAAGGTATCAACGACGTAAGAACCGATTATCGAAAACACAACCAGCTCATGCAACAAAAGATGCATCGTAATCTCACCAACACCACAACAGGAGTCCAATCAATCGACCACAAAATGGTTACGACACCCGAAAACACCAACGCCAAGGGCGAGGAAAACCTTGAGGGAAATGTTCGCAAGAGATCGTCAAAAAGCGTGAAAAAAGATTTAGATGACAAAGAATACTTCTTGCCACACGATAGTAGCGAGACGTCCTATGAAATACAATCAAATCTATACGATCGATTTCGGAATGAATTACCTGAAACTGCGACGGACAGAACTGCAATTGCAGAAATGCAACCAAAAAAGAAACTTGCTCAACGATTTTGGTATATGCAAAGAACTATTTAAAGGAACATTTAGAAAATTACTTGTTTGGTGACGTAGTTACAGAGAAACTACAGCAAAAATTTTAAAAAATGATTTTTAAAAAGTTGCAGAGAAAAAAATGGTTTTAACAATTTATATGAACTTTTTACCTTAGGGTCTACTAAAAGTTTACCAATTGCTAAATAATGATAAGAAAGGGATGCTCCATAAAAAAAACAATAATATATGGATATAGTACATATATTTTGGCAAAAATTTTCGATATTTTTAATCGGGACAACCCGAGTATTAGTTATTACCAACCTATTTTTCGCGAGCACAGAATTATGTCTCTGCCGTGACTGAACTTTTACTATACTTTGTTAGAAATCACTTAAGGATTTGTGGTCTTAAAATTCCTAAATTCAGATTAACCAAATGTAAGAAAAAGTATCCGGGCTTTAAGTTTTCCAGATGAAATAAAAAAATGTAATTAAAAAAAAAACACAGTCTGAATGAATATTTAGCGTCCGATTTTAATATGTAACAAATGTAGTAATCTGAATATATTAATGATAGTTCTTTTTTGCTATGTTCTGTATTTTTTATTTGATATTTTTTTGCTATTTATATACTTTTTTGACTTACTGCAATGTACTTGTACAATTCTCTTCAAAACATGATTTCTGACAATACTCGCTAAAGCTCTAGATTTTTAAAAAAATCCATTCCAAAAAATAACATGTTCTAGTTTAGTTTGGTTGTATGTGACTTTTTGTTGGCGTTTTTTTGAATTCAATAAAAAGTTTTTTATCAAGGTTGGTTCTTTTTTCGGAGTGAATTTGAGGGCGGGAAATTTTAAATAGCGATTTACGATTAATTTTTTTGCTCTTTTAGTTTCCGATGGACTTGATAAAATCTAATGAAAGTAAATAAATAATGAAACCAAGTTACTTGAGTATAAATCGCCAAGCCAACGTAATCGCCATGAATGTCAGCTCTATGTCGATTTTTACGAGGGAACGTCCGTTCAGCAATATTATATTAATGGTAATTTGAATTTTAATAGCTCTTAATAGCCAGCTACGCAATTGCTAAACAGCCCCCAGAAGCATATGGAGTGTTCTAGATTCATTTAGCTCTGTAATGAAAACAATATATTTCGGGTGGAGGTCTCTGGAAGATTTTCAAAATGCTGAAGAATATCTAGCTGCATATTGTCATCCAAAACCGTTCGGCTCCTACTTTTTTGCACTAAAACACTGCCATTTGTTCGAGGTATATTTTGGCAAATATTTTTTCCTGGCAATCGCCTGTAGGGAAATTTGACTCTATTTTGTCTGAGAGGAAGAGCCGGACTTTTTTTATTGGCGATGTAACATTCCAATAGGTCAACTTTTTCGTATACATTAACAAAATAGACTCAACAAAAATGTAACTTATCAAGTAAATGGAAAATAGTCGAAATCCGAAAAAATACGTTTAAAACATTATAATTTTTGTTTTCCATTTAAGGACGTTATTTACAATATTCTTGAATTATGAATGTAAAAGAATTTTTGGAAAATAATTGCCAGTTAAGCCAAAACGGTAAGTCAGAGACCCGTACTATGTTATATAATTGAAATTGCTATTAAATTGGCTATTCGAAAATCCAATAATATACAAGGTGTCTCATTAAAGAAAATTGAGAGAAGTATCATTTTGCGAAACGTGGCAGCACCGCGTATTTAAAGAAAATATTTTAAATTTCATCATTGCCTAAGCATAATAAGCAACCCAACAATGATGGTTTAAACATAACCCGAATTCTGAACATGATCGCTAATAAATTCGAAACGGTGCGTCGCAGACTCATACTCATATATATTGTTCAATTCGTCTTTGAAAGAACTTTGAAAAATGTAACTTTGTTTTACCACCCTGTATATAAAAAAGTATAAACATAAAGGCCATTTTAATAGAAACGACTTTTGTATTTATTTATTTTTTGTAACCCCCGTAGGTTCCGTGATAAGGTGTAGGCCCCTCTTAACCGGACCACCCTGTACGCTACTAAAAGCGGTGCCGCGCGGTTTCAAAGCAAACGGTATTCAATTGACCCGATCTCCGGCCACGTGAATACGTACCGTTTTATATATTTTTAGTTTATAGTGACACCGAATAAGTTTTTCAAAAAATAAAATAAACCGAACGCACGATTTTCATTCGTAAGCGTAAGTGGTCAATTGGGTAAATCGCTAAACGACTATAGAAGTACTTAATTTAAAAAGACAACCTGCGGAACGTCATTACCGTTAGCGTTTTACCGCAGACCTGTACGACCATAGTGGTGGAACAAGCTGCAGAGTGTGTTGTGTTATTGTCGGTTATCCCGTCTGCACGTCTGCAAAGAATTTTGAATGGAAAATTCACGGAGAAAGTAAAAGCCGACAAAAGAAACGACGAAGAAATGACGAACTCTCTCTGCAAATCGTCTGTCGTAAGTAGTTTTATTAAATACGAATACAATTTATAGACGAATATGTTTAACAATGACGCACATGACCTTCCGCTGAGTTAATGCCGTATTTTCTTTCTCAACTCTTGGTGGTACTCGATCGTTGTCGATATTAGCGCGTAAAATAACTAATCAGCAAAAATATATCGCCAGATAGTAAATAATCAGTGCTGAATCTAAACACTATTAGCTAGTGCTCGCTCGGGAAATGTATAGCGGCGGCAAGTTTCGTGGGTCAGCAAAAAAATTGCATTATCAATAATGCTTCAAAATCGATTTTTCCCATTATCAGATTTTTGCACTTCAAATAATGACGTGCAGTTTACCTTAAAATCGGAACTAATTCTAAAACACGATTTTCAGCAACCTGGAATAGCTGGAAAAGTTAGTTTTTTTATTATATTAACACTCCTCTAAAGTAGAACACGATTAAACATTTTCCGAATTTTGTTGTTGTTAAATTCATGAAACTTTGTGTTCTTATCAATTAGAGGCCTTTTAAACAAAATAACATATTTTTTAATTAAATACCATATCCGTCCTCGTATTCTGTTACTTTCTGCAGGAACCCATCGTACGCAGGTTGATAGTATCACCTAAAAGTTTATTTTGGATTATTTTCAATTTCGTTCCATATATTAAAGGAGATTTTCAAAATCACGTGTGTATGAGTTGTTTTTGAAATTTTAAAATCCTGCCATTCGTACTCTGTATTTCGCTTTCTTTAAGCCGATGAGCGTGACTAAGTGGACAGGCTACCAAATTTATGTTTTTTTATACTTGGTGACCCCAACTTTCCAGGTCAAGAAAAAATTGTCAAATGAATAAAATATCCTCTATCTTGGTAATTAATACAAATACAATTTTTGAAATTTTTACACGCATTAAGATGAAATAAATATAGATACTCCCATTATAAAAGCTAAACGTACTTAAATCATACCTGGTGGAGGATGAAAGACACTTTAATTACATTCAATAAATCACTTTTGAAATTTATTATTTATACATGAGCCATTATTATTCCTTATTATCGGTATCCCTTAGCGACACACAATTTTTCTTATTATATATTATTAATGATTTTCATTATTCATTCATTGAAACAAAATGTTAATTAGGGATACCTAGAAAAAGAGAGATAACGAATCGGTGTAGATATTGGTCAAGCCAATTTTTATCAAAAAAGGAAATACGACTTTGAACATATATATCGTGGTAACCATCTTTCTTGAATGGTTTCTACACGTAAAAGATAAGGTTCTCATTTTCATTTACAAGTTCTATTTAGGTCGACAACAGTACCTTTATATTTTACTCCATGCAATCGGAAATAATAGACCAATAAAACCGATTAGTCTTTTCTTGATAAAATCAACTTAAAATTTAATCCACCTGCAATTTTTTTCCCTTCTGGTATATTATATATTTTGAATTTAAATTAAAAAAAAATAGAGTACACAGAGGCACAGTTTGCCCAAGGCCTATTCCGTTTTTCGTCAGCAAATCACATCTTTTTTAGTCCCTTAGCAACACAATTTTTTGATATTAATGGATGGATTTGTGCAGTTTTAACATAAATTAAATTGAAATTTAAATGTTAGTGGATCGATTTGCCAAGTTTTATTCCCAATAATTGAAATAATAGGCAACCCCCGTACTTATAAATCCTAGAATAAGTAAAATTTTTAACAGTTGACCAAAAATTCTTTTGTTTTTAAATTCGGCAGTCATGGACGGTGACAATTTTACATGTAGATATATCTAGATTACTTCTTTTTTTTAATTGGATTATTTTTTTAGGAGTTTGTATAATTCGTATTTTCATAAACGTATATCTAGAGTAATGCAAACACAATACACATATTTTCCTAATTTGTAGGGAGTAATATTAACAGTGTTATCTAAAAAGAAATAATTTTATTCGCATTGTCGCTGTTTGTTTATATTTACTGAAAGGTTGGAACAAATTATCACATTATTTATGTAGAAGGAATGCTAATGGTTCAGCGAAGTTTTGCGATTATTAGGAATTTAAGCCACAAATTTAGCAGGACGATGCTACAAATCAATCAGAATGTAATATCAATTTTATTCTATAAAAAATGTGGAAATCTTAGCTCTTATGCTGCACATGTACAGCTTAATGTCTTCTATCAATCATCACCATGAAGCTTAAACAGTTGTAAGAAAGCAATATGAAAAACTGAATATTAAAATAAAATAGAAAATCTAAAAATAAATGATTTAAAATTAACTTCTCCCTTTTGGGTTTATTTAGCACAAAATTAAATGAAATATATTAAAATACGTATTTTTCAATTTCTTATTTGAATATCTAAGCCTAAGAAATCAAAACAGATTTATTACTTTATTTTGAAAACCTTAAGTAATTTTTTAGTTCTTATTTTACTTTATTAATTAACACTACGATTTATTTACATCTCCTCACTCACTAACTCTCTCAGCATACACGTAAAGTTGGACCAAATAATTTCTAATATTTTTTCTTATTAAAATTAAAATTGTATATGAATTAAAATTTTTAAAAATTAAGTGGGTACCAGCTATTTCCCGTGTTTAGTGATTAAACTAAATGAAGAAAAAGAACAATTTATATCAAAACTAAATAAGTCAATGGTATAACTTTTAATTTACTTATTCCAACTTTGTTTTTGTTAAATAATGAGCTAATTGTAAAATAGCCAACGGAAGGAATCCTTGGAAATTTTGGAATATTTCAGTTTTTCATATAATTATTATGCTTTCGCGTATTTATCAGCAGAGGCTTAGGAACTATACGTATTCTAATTATTTTGAACTTATTACAAATTTCATGACATTCATTAGTATGTATTTAATTTCTCATAAATTTTTGAATGAAAATTGAGATTGAATATTCATATTTCCTTTTTTGATATTTTTGAAGACCGCTTTAATTTTTTACTGTTTGTATTTATAACAATATAACCTCAAAACGCCGGGAAAATGATTTACGCGCATTTTACGTCTTGCTTGTGGTTATACAACACAAATAACACTGCTTTTTTTAAATAATAATCGAAAACAAATGTCGGATTTAAAAAGTTTTTGTTGATATTAGTTTGAAATAATAGTCAAAACCAATTTAAAAAATCGTTACATTCCTAAAGCAAAGAGTACAGCCACATTTGACATCGAAAAAATGCACTATTGTAACTAACCGAATTCCAGTTCCCGCTTTTTTGTTATTGGTTGATTGCACCACCTCCCCAAAATGAACGAAGGAACGTGCGATAAGTTTCCGCGAGAACCGTTAGCAACTTGAATCGATCCTCAAATCGATCGCCGCGCTCTATCTGTTTAGTTTTGTGCAAATTGCTCTCCGTTGCAGTTGAAGACCTATCAAGAAGTCATATCCGATGTTATAACACACATCAGGGAGCAATTTATCGAGGATGGTGTGGACGAAACTGTGATACAAGAGTTGAAAAGTTTATGGGAAACGAAACTGGCTGCTACAAAAGCGGCGACTCAACTTTCGCAGGAGACCGCTGACGTAGAGAAAAATATCGGTGAGTTGTGATTATTTTCCTTCCAATCTTTTTCATTAAAAAAAACTATGTAGCACGACCGATCTGATATTATCTTATTAGGCAACTGCACAACTTGATATTAACCATCCACTATAAACATAACTATAACTATCGTCAACAAACACACGACTTAAGCTGTTTCAACGAAATTTTAATATTTTCGGGGTGCTCACTACCAGTGACTTCTATCTAACCTGATTTATATAAATTAGAAGATACCGATATATGCCTACTGAAATGATTAATATTTGACGATCCAACAATATATATTTTTAAATAGTTGGGAAAAAATATTTTCTAACGTTTTTTAAAAAATTATTGTAGTAGGTTTTTAGGTGTGTTATTAAAAAAAGCAAAAAATACACGCGTATTTAGGTGTATATGTGCGTTAAACCACTGTAATTTATTTATTGGGAACGCGAAAATTTTTAAATTTTCTTTTTATATTTTTGGCACATCTAAATCAATAGGTAAAGAACATGAAACAACTGATTTATGTTTCGTTATTACATGGGAATAGGTTATTATACAGTGTGAATCGAAAAAATGGGTTGACCCGTTAATGACAGAATATTCGGACGGCATACTAGCAGTATGCCTTTCAAACGTATTGCGTTTAATTTGCCCTTTACTTTGCATAATTTTTTCTATCTTGTTAATTTTTGATAGCAGTGGTAGTTTTTAACCTATTTTTATTATAAAAATGAAGTAACAAACAAATAAATAAATATCAGTAATACATAATTAATATATTCTTGTATGCCTGGCAAGTTTCACAGAAATCCGAAACTTGTTTCTAATCCATGTACTAGTACAATGAGTTGTATAGACTAATCTTACATATATATTCCCAATATGCTTTAACTGAACTTTAATAAAAGTGTAACATTTCTCATAATTTTTTCTAAAATCGGAGTCGTCCGTTTTAGATGATTTTGAATGTTCATATTCATCTACGGAATCAATCTTTGATATTTTCTGGTTTACTTTTTTACTATTGCAAACAAAAAATTTACAATAATATGACCTCAAAATGCAGAGAAAATGTATTACTCGCATTGCTAACAATTTGCTAGGATATTATCCTTAAAGTGCTAGGACAGTTGCCAAAACTTCTAGGAAAATTTGGGAGTACAATCCTTTTTTTTAAATTATGTCATGGGTGGAATATTATAGGTTGAACGTTCACAATAATAATAATATTCATGCAAGATATTGTGATTAAAAAGGAAGAAAATTTTTGATTTTGGGTTTAAATTCAATGAAAGTAGGCCTATTTTTTATACATAGAAGCCTATTTTACACATTGGTTATTGTTCGTTATTACTGCAAAACTGCCGAAGCTGGAACGATAAAATTCAATACCTGGGAATTATTGAAAAATGCTAACAACAGTGTTGTCAGATTTACAACTGTTACTAAAAAAGAATTTTGGAGGTTTCTGAACATTGCAAAGTTTAGAAGTGGGGGAAAGTTTATCAGAATTATCAATATCATCGCGAAATCTGACAACACTGCTGTTAGCATTTTTAATTCGGCATTGAATTTTATGTTTCCGGCTACTTTTTACTAATTCGATATTTTAAGACAATTAGAAATGAATCCCGATTACTAGCTCTCCCTCTAAATTAAATTTACCTCACAAGATCGATACCAGATGCATTGTATGAGTTTAGATCCAGTTCACTGTTCATCGATTTTTATTTATGTAGTAAATGAATACCAAAATATAACATAATAATTATTTTTTTAAAACTGTTATGTGCTTTAGATTTTCCTTTTTTTTAATCAGACAGCATCAAAATATTACAAATGTGCAGAAAAATAATACGTCTTTTTACAAGCCAAGGGGGGTCAACCTGCATTCGTCAAAAAAACCAAATAAAATATTTGAATAAAAAAAATTTGAAAACACATTAAAATTGTTAACATTAACTACGAGCTTGAATACATAACCTATAAAACCCAAAATTTTCTATTACACCAAAAAACATATATATTTTTTTTTAGTCTATATTGGAAAAAAAATGCGAAAATATGGTTTATATTTACAATTTTCGAACAAGCCGTACCAACACAAATATGTTTCATCCCAAGTGAATTCCCGACATATGAAGTTAGTTTTCGGCATTTGAACAAACATCAAGCAGATAGACAAAGACAGAATTCACTTTACAAAACAAGGCACACAAGTAGACGATGTCAAAGATACTGAAAATTGAACTATCAGATTCTGTTTGTAATATAATTTCTTTAATTTAGCAAAGAACCTTTCGATTTTACTGGAAGTAGTGTTGCTTTGTCCTAGATAAAGTTCTTCGGTTTAAGCGACACTATTATACTTCGACCAGAATTATAGTGCTTTTACAACCGACCCCGTGATTAACTTTCTATGTCACTTGTTTTTATTGCTGCTCCTACTTTCCCTTCTGAATTTCTTATAAAATTGTAAACGTTCAAAACAATCCGTTTTTTTATTTGCTGAGGTAGTTCGTCTTCTAAATTATCATTAGGTTCGACTACCATCTCCACTTCGTCTTCAAATTCTGCGTTATTTTGCATATCTTCTTCTAACAGGGGAACATCTGCTTCATTCCACAATCTCCACATTTTAAAGTGTTGAAAAACAGGAACCTTCAAAAAATATTTAATTGCCGCGAATAGAATCTATAGTCTTAAAAAACACTGTTCTTGTTTAGAAATCGAAGAACTATGTAGACACAAAAATTCAAGAATAGACAAATGTTGTTAATCGACAGACACACAAGACAAACATGATTATTTTCAAAATTACCTGTAAGATAAATAGAGTACAGGTACTTACCTTTACTCTTCGAACTATCCAGTGAAAATAGCCTCGCAGGGCAAAGCTCCAGAATCAGGTACATAAATACGTACTTACTTAAGAACGACGCATATCACCTGATGTTAAAATAAACGCTTCAACTTATTCGAAATACATCGCATTTACGTTTCAAATAAAAATGTCAAGTTTCAACAAATATTCGTTACGGTCCATCTCATTGAAGACCTACTTAATGCAGAATAAACATCTGTTGGGATGAGTTTTACCACGGTCCTGCGAAAGATCTACGGTTAAGGAACTGTAAAATACTTAAAACGCCAAACTAATAAATGCACTATAATTTTGGTCGTACAATAATAATAATGTTAGCGGTGTTCTATTTCAAACGCATATCACATCTCCAAACCAAACAACAGTAATCACTAGGTGCTGAAAATTATTTTTTTTCTCAAAGGTGCTAGTTCGAATGCTGCAAAATTGCAGCAGCAGCAACAACAGCAGAACTACATCAGCCAAATCCATCAACAACAAAGTCGCCAAAAGCAAATCAAGCAAACCAACACTCAGTTACCTCAGGCGATCGCATTTCCTGAGTGGCGACGCGTACCAGTACAGCTAACCATACCCTCAGCGCCTGGATCGAACGAGGATTCAAGGATTTTGGCTATTGAGGTGCCTGAAGTGTTCTTGCAAGGTAAAAATATTGGTATTTATTAGATAAGATTGCTTGTTGGTGTTGGTGGTCGGTGGTTGGTTGGTGGTTATCTTGGTAACGGTCGCTTTGGCATGGAAATTATTTATCCGAAAAATTTCTGTGCCTGATATTGCATTCTTGTCTACTAAAAAATATTTAAGTATGACCCATCAGATGGTGTAGCTTAATTGTGCTGATAGCCTTCGTGAAATGTGAATTGTAAATTGTGATTCAGTACGAAAATGTTTATTTTATTTTGTTATTATTATAAAAAATCAAGATGTTATCAAACTTTAAAAATATTAGTTTCATATTGAAGACACTTTCAAATTCCGTTTTTTTTTGTAATATTTAGCCTGGGTAATGAAAAATATTAGTTCCACGAAACACAACATAAAATAACATAGAAGCTATATATTATATTAACGATTCTTAAAAATAATTTTAATTAATTCGTGTTTTTCTATAAAAGCATTTATTTATATAAAAACATTTTCAGAAAATACTTGCAGTAGTGTTATTAATTTTATAATTAAATCATGACGATTGCTTCCAGTCAGTATCAGAAAAGTTGAGAAATGTTTTTCCCTTTTTATATGATTCCTATATCCGCAAATAAGAACAGTCTAACATTTTTAATGCTTCTATATTAAATTGGAATGGTAGCTAATAAAACTATACCCCGCAACATGAAGGACAGTTAATTCAAATATAATATTTATTTTCCTCAGGTCATCACTTAAAGTCGATCTTAACAGGGCCGATAATAAGTGCCACTATGAATTTACCAATACCAGCAGCAACTGCGTACTTACAAGATGAAGTCAACAATGCGTTTCTCAAACACCAACAATCAACAAGCGTTATTAATATTAACATGGGTGTCAATCCTTCTATAATACAAACCGACGGTGCTTTAAGTCCATCGTCGTCCTGGAACGACGATGACGATGATGTTTCCATTATTAAACGGTGTATATCTTTTAAGGAATCCTAAAATGGCGCAGCGACAAAAAATAAAACAGAAAAAACCTCCTGAAGATGCTGACAGTGCGTCAATCGAAACTGCCGTCACAAAACCCTCCCAAGCTGAGCCAACACTCGCTGTGCCTAGTGTAGCGAGCACATCGGATAGCACCCCTAGTGACCTAAATGAAGTGACAGAAGCGACAGAATGTGACGATCAACAAATTACTCACTATGAACAAGTTATTAACCCGGAATCCTTACCGAGACCATCAATAAATCCGGATAAAATGTTTGCTAGTGCAAGATATTTTCACGACCTTCCGCTTAAACCAAAAAGCAGATGGCCTTTTTAAAAAAAAAATTAAATGACAAATTAAACATTCTGCTTTCAGTTCCAGGCCTAAGAAATTCTCAAAATCAGTCAAGGTCAGCAATTTTTATTAGGAACTTGAATCTACCAATTAATTTTAAACATTAACAAAACAATATTTTGTTAATATTATATTTAACGTTTTAAATTAGCTTTTATGCCTTGATATGGCTGTGTTTAAATACATTGTAGATTTTTTTGTATTTTTCAGGGTTAGTTTAAAAGTGCTGTATTATTAAATGTGTGCCAAATAAAAAATTCTTTTATATTATTATATCCGTGTGTATTTCTCCTTTTTCCCACCAGTTGAATGAGGAATATTATATTCCGGGTAACAAAGTTAATATAGTTTTTTTGTTCATTGTTTTTTTAATCAACATTCCATCCGCTCAATAATGAAAGTATTTCCGGACCAAGAATATTTTCGGTTTATTTATTTATTTATTAATTTACCCACAGTATTTACATGAAACCAAATAAAAGGCAACAAGTACAATATCATCACAGCGCCAAAACTTCCCGGCCTGAATATGAGAGAAACAAAGTAGTGCCATAAAAATGATTTACAAGCTTGAATATATTTTCTAGAATTAGTAATATTTTATTATTAAGGATGACGTTTCTTTTGTTTAAAAATAATTTTGAGAATACATTTCTGTATGATATTGAGCTTATAAAAGAAACAAGAATCCCGTACCTAATTAGTGATTAAACAAACGCTTTATAGACAATCACAAGTTTTTTATTTAAAAATTCTCTTAGAAGATAAAATTTGTGTATGAATTTACCAATTTTATTCCTTAAATAATCAATATGTGATCCCCCTTTGAGATGCTTATCTATCATAATACCCAGTTATTTTAAACAAGAAACTTCCTCTATATCATAACCATTCAAACAAACACTTATTCAGACCTACTTGCTGCTGTTAGAGAAAAGGCTATTTATTTTGTTTTAGTTATTTTCAATGTTAGTTTGTTATCACCACTGAAAACAAGAACAGTGTCTTCTGCGTATGACGCTTGGCAATAAAGGGTTTATATATGTAATATAAAGTATAAGTCCTCAGACCTTACCTTGCGGGACACCAATTTTTATTTTGAACTTGTTACTTGTGTAGCCATTTACTTTCACAATCTGATACCTATCTGCTAGAAAATTATTTACTCATTTTAAGACTATTCCTCTGATACCATAATGATCTAATACTTCAATAAGCTTTGCGTGAGGAACCGTATCAAATGCTTTTGCCAGATCAATAAAGGAGGCCATACACTTGCTACCTAAATTTAAGTTTTTAACAATAGTTGATACTAGGGTGAACATGGCATCACCAGTATTCCGCCCTTCCAGAAAACCAGATTGATTGGGAGAAATTATCGATTTAGTATTTAAAAAATTCATAAATCTGTCCTTGAGACGCTTTTCAAAAATCTTAACTAAATTACTAATCAAACTGATAGGTTTATCATTATTCTTAAATGTCTATTCTCTAGAACAGTTGTTTGAATAAACCTTAGCGGCATATTCAAATAATATTACAAAGAATGAATGTGTTAATTTCTGGATATCCGAAATTAGTAAATAGCAAAACCGTAGGCAAGTAGAAAATTCGAAAGCTTCTAATTATGCTCCGCGCCATCTATGTAAGTAAATTTTACATTTTTTAATATAGGGTCCTGTTCGCTTCCCGCGTTACACGTGGAGTGCAAATCTAGGCTACAGTAATCGAAGACACACTCAAGCTTGCTTATTTTAGTACAGCAATTCACCATGAATTCAGAAAACTTCTTTTTTTTTTATTTGTATGTATCACAGGCCAAAACAGATGTCAGGACAGAGTAGTATTCGATCGATATTTGCTCTCTTCCTGGTCTCTTATAAACTCATTTGAGCTAGGACAAACTAGTTTGGATTGAAACATATCTATGTATAATTGTCATCAACTTGAAATAATGATTAAACCATTTGAATTATTCCTAAACGTAAATATTTCTAACGTCTGATAATTTTTGCTAGTGGATAGAGAGAGATAACTTGATTTAAATCCAAGTTAATGTCTTGCCTGAACTATCAAACTGGCAAATTGTAATAACAGAACTTTTAATAAATATGTAACAAAAAGTTATCCTAAGCGATCATCTGTCATAAAATTGATGTTGAGCGAATGTATTCTCCAATCTATTGTTTTTAGTGGTCTGTGCCCCGCTTAAAGTCCACGTCAAACCCACTCCTCCCACTTAAATAAATGTCAGTTGTCAGTTCGCGTTTAGTTACAATATTACGGTCGTTGTAATAAGTTTGTGTGGTTAGTAAGCTCGTAACGAGTGCAAAAAAAAAGTGAAAATGTTCAGCTGGTTGACAAGAGACAATAACAAACAAGAGATCTACAACAGTGTAGTCGAAGGCCTTAAGGACAAATACAGACATAAACTTCTCCCATTAGAAGAACATTATCAGTTCCATGATTTCCACAGCCCAAAGCTGGAAGATTCCGACTTCGATGCTAAGCCTATGATTTTACTCGTTGGTCAATACTCTACAGGTAAAACAACTTTTATAAAATACCTATTAGAAAGAGAATTTCCTGGAATTCGTATTGGTCCAGAGCCCACAACTGATAGATTTATAGCGGTTATGTATGATGAAAAAGAGGGAATTATACCAGGAAATGCTTTGGTAGTAGATCCGAAAAGACAATTCAGACCTCTTTCGAAATTTGGAAATGCTTTCTTGAACCGTCTTCAATGTTCTTTAGTAAATTCACCTGTTTTGCAAAATATTTCAATAGTTGATACTCCAGGAATTCTATCTGGAGAGAAACAGAGAGTAGATAGGGGGTATGATTTCACTGGCGTGCTTGAATGGTTTGCTGAGAGAGTGGATAGGATAATATTGCTCTTTGATGCTCATAAACTGGATATTTCTGATGAATTTAGACGCTCAATAGAAGCTTTAAGAGGGCATGATGACAAAATTCGAATTGTATTAAATAAGGCTGATATGGTAGACCATCAACAGTTGATGCGTGTTTATGGCGCCCTTATGTGGTCTTTGGGTAAAGTTCTTCAAACTCCTGAAGTAGCTAGAGTATACATTGGTTCATTTTGGGACCAACCCTTGAGGTACGATGTTAACAGGAGACTTTTTGAAGATGAAGAGCAAGATCTCTTCAGAGACTTACAGTCTTTACCTAGAAACGCTGCGTTAAGAAAGTTGAATGATTTAATAAAAAGGGCAAGACTTGCCAAAGTTCATGCGTATATTATCTCTGAACTTCGCAAAGAAATGCCTTCAGTTTTTGGCAAAGATTCTAAGAAAAAGGACTTAATAAAAAATTTAGGAAATATATACGAAAAACTACAAAGGGAGCATCAGATTTCACCTGGTGATTTCCCCGATATCAAAAAATTACAGGAAGGCCTAGCAAGTTGTGATTTTAGCAAATTTAATCCCCTAAAACCCAAGTTGTTGGATATTGTTGATCGCATGTTGGCAGAAGATATTTCTAAGCTAATGGCAATGATTCCACTGGAAGAAGTAACAGCGAATCATACAGATGGTCACATACAGGGTGGTGCATTTAATAATGTTGAAGACACGGCATCTCCATTTGGCTATAAGCGCGGAGAAGGGATAGATGCTGGTGCTGGAGAACATGACTGGATAGTTAATAGAGACAAACCACGCTATGATGAAATTTTCAATCAGTTAAATCCTGTTGACGGCAAAGTTACAGGGATGGGTAAGCTATATAATTTCAATTAACCAATTTTTGTTTCAATTATTGCATTTTTATAAATTTGTCTGTCATTATATTAAACAAAGCTGAGTAAATGATCTCTTATAAAATATAGATATGTTAATGAATTTTTATCAGCCACATGTTTAAATTCGCGACCATCGTATTAAGGGATTAAATAGGTAATCTAAAAATAATACTGGCGTTACACAACATTCAATTCATATATCATTTAATTTTGTGTTCTGCCTCAAAAAAGCAATATATGGTAGCAGACTGCGGTATATTCGGTGGTACTAATGTAAAACAATTTTGAATAATGGATGCATTTCATTGACAGTGGTTGTTAACGTGAATTAATTTTGTATGACTTCAATTAAAATTTCAAGAAAAAAGCATTATGTTTAGCTAAGTGACCTTTATCCGGCTTTTTAAGAGTTGAAATATTAGTTGACTTAAGGTTTTGGAAGGCACAACATATGTATTTGTTAAAACATTTCGTGTGTAACTTTATATTCCCGAAATTACTTTGTTTTAACGACTTAAGAATAATTTGTTAGTTTACTTCGTCGCGACATACATAGCGTTTATCTGATATGTAAACTGTGCCATTTTCAATGAGTTTATTTAAGAACTGGCTTTTGCACATGTGCATGCAATAAAATATTACACATAATATTTGTTTAGTATCAAATGGTTGATAAGTTCATATTTAAACAAATATAAAAACGAGAAGTTATCCCTATTTTTAAAACTGCACTAATTTCAGAGTTATTCTCTATTTCCTCTCTAATGTGATTACATAATTTACATACGAAAACAGCAATTTCTGCATTTGTTACGGGACATCATTGTTAAATAACCATTGTCCGTTTCATTTGTAGTCATTACAAGTAGGTGCTGCCATACACGAATTATTCAGTATCAATTGGTGCATTAAACACAGTGAGATAAAGAACTTGATTTGAAAATAATTTTTCGAAATAAGGTCGGTAATAAATTAAAGTCTGCTTCCTTGTTTTTTAGCCGTTTTGAATTCCCCAGCCTCTTTGCTAGGATTCTGGAGCCAAAGAAAAAAATTTTGGTCCTTAAGAAAATGTAAGCTAAAACAATACAATGCCGCCCGGGTTTTTTGCTTACTGTATTTTTGACAATGGGTTTAATTATGTCCTAGCTGGTACCAGTTGCTTATCTGCGTGTATAGTTTTTGTTTGCGTTGCAAAAAAATCTAAACTTGACAATAAAATCACATTGATGTAATGTCATAAATTAACCCAGATTTTTATTCATCCGACCTTGACCAGTGTTTTGGGTAGCAATTTCGTTTTGCTCATCAAGGAAGCAGATTGTATTTTTACCATCATTCTGTAAGACATGGGTCGTTGTTTTAAATGTTCCATCGCAAATAAAGCTTTTACGTGGGTTGTAGCGCAATAGAACACTGCTACCATCACAAATAAAAATATAATGCGAAAGTATAATCGGATATTTTTTAAAATCATTGGTGGAAGATATATGCAAATTTAATTATTTTTAAGTTTCTAAAACGAATTTAAATTTATTTTAGCGGCCAAATCGGAAATGGTCAAGTCCAAACTGCCAAATTCAGTTTTGAGCAAAGTATGGAAATTGGCAGATGTGGATCAAGATGGGATGTTGGATCAAGAAGAATTTGCTTTGGCAATGCATTTGATCAATATCAAGATAGACGGTAACGACTTGCCGCCGCAGTTGCCGCCACATTTAGTACCGCCATCAAAGCGTTGACTTAACATTTAACATCAGTATATATTTATTATCATTCACAAGTGCTATTTCCATTCATTTTCATATTGCGTTTTGTGTCCAATTCCAAATAATATGTTTAAGGTCAGTAAAAATCATAACGAATTTAACCACGAATTTTCATCTTACTAAATAAATTTTAATGATTTTTTAATTGAATTCCCATATGTAAACAATGTGATAAAAGTGCACTATGTATATTTGTATTATAACATTGTAGATAAATATATTTACTTGATTGGCTACCAAATAGTTTTCCAATCGAACAATGCCTTCATTTAGTTAAATTGTACTTTTATTAAAGTATTTTTGTATATTGCGCAGTTTAGAGAATTGTTATGACGCACTTGTAGAAAATGCTAGTATAATTCCGCCAATATTCTCTGTATTCCTATTGTTTCAGTGTATTGTTATTACTGTTAATGGATTTTTTTAGAGTTTTCTTATTTAAATAAAGTTATTTGTTTTTTCCAACACCCTGTTTTATTTAGTTTGTATTTTTAATATTCCAAAATGACGTTGATGATTATTGAGATTATTGACATATCACTGCCCTGGAAATGTTAAGCAAACAAAGATTAAATTTTGGCAGTGCTATTGGTAAAGTCATTTCTGGAAAAAACGCACATTGCGTAACGAATCTGAATCATCTGATAAGAAACAAACATTACAAGTTTGCAATGCGATTGCGATAGAATCAACCTTGAATTGATTAATAAAAGTGAGACTAAAAATTTACAGACCAAACTCCAAATCCCAGTTTGAAAACATTAATTCCCTTTTTTTATTCTTATACTTGGATTAAATTTCACCTGAAAACCACTATTAATTTTTTGTTCATGAACTACATAAATGTATTTGTAATAAATACTGCATTAGCAATTTTTTTTGAAAATGTCTTTATTTCTGTATCCTACAGACTTCAAATGATTTTTTTATAACTATAAAATGCTTAATGTCGCAGTTTCTTTATCTTATTTACTTTTATTATAAAAATTAGAACCTTCTTAGATCATAAAAAACGCTAACAGAATTTTTATCCAAAAAATCGCAGCGGGCATGATTAAAATTTACTGGAGGTTTTCAGGTCAAATTTAAATACATCGTATATTTATTTCGCTATTAAAAATTGTTTACATTTGCAGTAATTGGAACCGTAAAAATTAATCAGCAAATATTTAGAACACTTCCTTTTACCACCGAATATTTAGTCACATTAACGAGAGAGCAATTAATATTCGCTGAAAATGTTCAAGTTTTTGTTCATTAAGTTTTAACCAACTCTGAGTACTTTCTTTAGTTTTAAAATATTTTTTTCATGTTATAGAAGTTGTTGAATGTTTTAGTTGCCTGGCGCATCCGCCATCATTAAACTAAAAGAAGTGTTACTGCCAAGTGATACAAATATTAATAAAAAAAATTCTCAGATGAGGTAGATTTTTTAGCCTATCAATAAAACGCAACAATTCAGGATTAACAGTCCCAATTTCATAGATCAAATATCCAATTTCCATTTTAAGAAGTCTTATGAATATCTATAGCCATCCAATCATTTTTCCAAGTTGATATGTTGCAAAAGAATATATCTCCCTTGTTCAGCACTCTTTTCGAAAATGATTTAATAGATGTTACATAAATTCAGTAGGCAAATATTTAAAAATATTTTCAGTTATACAGGATGATTCAATACAAAAATTATTGTTTTCATTGAAACACCCTAAATATTTTTCCGTTTTACCATTCCTCCAAGAAATATTTATATTACACCTTGAGTGTTTTTATGCATATATTTTTATTTTTGTATTATTTTTTTGTTATTATTTTTATATATATCGATGGCTCACTAAAAGTCTTTTTGTAAATGATTGATAAACACGACTATTACTTTACTATACTTGATCGATTGATGTAAATTTTACAGAACATGTTTAAAGAATTAAAAAATCGAATTAACTTTAGGATAAAGGCTGAAGGAAGTGGACTAACTCCAAAGACAAAGGTGTATAGATATTTGATTAGGTATCATTCACGAATTGCATTACACCCTCTACCGACGATTAACACCGCTGCAATCTTCTGAGGTCAATTCAGTGACCCATCCACCATGTATGTACAGAACAAAAAGTAGATATCAATACATCTTCATGCAGTGCCATCTATACTCCGATAGCAATACTTCAACGCCGGATGGGAATAGAAATGCAGACCTTGTGTCATAAATTGGATAAGAGATGGGGCAGCGCATGTGTGTTAAACGCATCGACCAAACAAGTATTTGATAATCCGAAAAACGTAGGAACAAACACAAAATGGTTTTCAAACACTAAAGGAAACGTTTAAACCAAACGATCACGATATTTGTATGAGCTTTGCAGCATATTGTATGTCAAAAACACTGAAGTTTATTCTTATGAGGCTGATAAGGTCAAAAACCATCATGGGCATGTCCAAAATACAAAAAAACGTTTTGGACATAAGACCAAGAGCCGAATAATTTTGGTAATGAATCATAACTTTTTAGCATATGTGTTTATGGGGACAATCGGTGGGATTAGTCATCGAGCCACAATTTCTTGAGTGAACGGACCTGCGCATAACCTTTATATAACCTCCCGAATCAGCCAATGACGGTCGAGAATAGGATGCAGGCATGAAATGAATGGTTTTCTGTTTGGATGACTCATTTTCATTCCCTCGTAGCGAGCTATCCGCATGCCAATCGCATTTGAGGATTTCTTTTCGTGAATATGCTGTCTTGAAAAAGTACGAACCTGTTTCAATAATAAATAACATATGTGAACAATACAGTGGCAATTTTTTTAAAATGGTAATTTGTTTGTTTTGCGCTGTCGTGCCGGTGTAACTTTTGCTTGTGCCCTTTAATATCGTCGTTTTTGAAAAGTTTGAAAATTCACCTGATGTCTTCTTGGAGTGTCGTCAGTTTGGAGAGTTTCAACACTTAAATCATATCCACAAGACTCGGTAAGAATCTCTTATTGCTTTTAATCCACGTGCTTGTTTACATTATTTAGGGTAATATAAATGCCTTCATATTTACTATGCTTATCTAATTTGTACCCGATTTAAATTTTAACTTTTTCTTTCCTGGGATTATTTTTGGTTTGACTTAGCACAAAAATATATTGGTTTCCACATAAATATATAGCGCATACTCACACTAGAGAGTAGCAGCTGATCAAGTGTTTGTTGATAAAAAAAACACACTCTGTTATCTGTTATTTGAAAATAAGCTGTATTCCGAGAACAACACCAAACCTGTAGTGGTTCTACAGCTTTGGGCATCCCTTGATTATTTTTTGCGTGATTTTGTTTTATCAGCATTCTTATCGTATTCACGTACAATAAAGTAATCATTTCTATTTTTGTACCCCTTTATTTGTGAACAACATCTTATTAATTTAATAAATAGGAATATCGAATTTGAGTAAAACCAAATCAGTCGCCGCGATTGCTTGCCGCCAATTGACCATTTTGTTGCGTATTAATAAAACATTTGATGACATCAAACACACAGCGTTTAATAAACAAATTAATACTTGCGACAGCAAAAATTGTTTTGTGAATGATACAATGGAGCGTGACTTTATGTTGCTCAACATTCTTATATTTGTAAAAATATAATATCAATCGATTGCTGTCTTATTAGAAGTTCATTATTTGTGTAGAAGGTACTCTGTATGTATGCTGGTGGCTTACGATACATACACAAGTTGTCTTGTCTGGTAGTAACGACAGAATTGTAGCAGCGTAGAAAAAAAATATTATCAAAGGTGACGTATCAAGGTATTCTTACACCTGTTTGGTTTTGCGTTTAAATAGAAGGTATACTTACATATTTATACATTTGCGTGTGGGCAACCGACCTACTAATTATCATGATCTGATTCTTACAATTCTAATCGTTGCTATTTGGTGTTCTTTTTTGGCCACCAAATTTGTAGGTGCCTCATTTTATAGAAGTTGGAATGCTATCGGAATAGGTGCTATAGGTAAATAAAACAGAAATATTAATAAGTATAATATGCCCAGTTTGTTTATTATCAAATCAAAATTAAATTAAATATTTTTATAGCTGCAACAACATTATGCGTTACTGCTAGTACGTTTTTGTTTCCGTTTTATTATGACTATAAAATTTTATGGAAAATAGTAAATATCATTTTAGTTGAAATGGAAAGTGCTTATATATGTACGTATTTACATTGTCGTTGAAGACTACAATGTCTTTTAATGAAGTATACGTCTCAATGACGGTACTAACTAGTCAAGACTCTAAAATAATTATAATGGGTCTTTTTAGTAGTAACAAGGGCAATTAGTTTTTATTGAATGTTCTAATAATTTTTACAACTTTTAGAAAAGCAACATTTAGGTTAAAATATTAAAAGCTTAGCAGCATTTTAAAAATAAAACATTAAAAATTGAGACACGTAAGAGCATATTATATGAACAAAATAAAATTAAAATCTGATAAGAACTACTCAATTGAATGCGATTACTTTACTAAATTCGTTATATTTCCGCAGCCTATATATAAAGTAATATAGGATTCAAACATAAGTACTGAAGTTTTGGAATTTTCAGTAAATGCCTAATTTTGCAAGATATATTTTTTCTGTTTTTTTTTTGATTGTGTGTTTTTACCTTTGAAACAACACGGTGGTGTTTATATAACTAATGAAAGTTAAAATTAAAAAAAGCCAAAAAAGGCTCTAAGGAACTGCTGAAAGTTACAACAGAAATTCCGATCTTTCACGTGCGTGACAATGACAAATCCTTAAGAAATAAATGTTACAGTCTCAGTTCCATAAATGTGGACGATAATGAATCACCGCGATGTTTTAAAATTAAAGAAATATTGCAGTGATTCATGTTTATTAAGGTGAACATACCGCCTGGCGTTTAAAAAATCCCCTTCCTAATTCACCCTATATGAAAGCGCGTGGCTATTGGCATTAACATCGCGGTTTTTTATCCGCAGCTCTTCCAGATTTAGCCTGTGACGCTGTACTTAAACGTCATCGTGATGTCCGTTTGCCTCGAAAGTAGTCGTTCGCGAAACGGACTGAAGTTGCCTCTTAATCGCAGCTACAGTGAACCGGGACCGCCCACAACTAACCCTAGTCACAGTCCAAATCAGTTAAGTCCGCCTAAACGATTCAAACTGGAGACCCAGGGGAGTATAAGTTTACCGACCAGCCCTTGCGCAGAAAGTGCCACTCTGCAGAGGAATTGGGTATTGAATAATGTCAAAACCATGGAACCGGAAGCTTTGAAAGCTAAGATGGAAGACCCTAGAAGTGGCAGAAATTTTATACTGATCGATTGTCGTCCGTTCATGAGCTACAATATGAACCATATCAATGGGGCCATTAACGTTAACTGCTCCGACAGATTCAACAGGCGAAGACTTCAATTGGGGAAAGCTAGTTTAGCTGACTTGGCGACGACCAGAGAGGGCAAGGAAGTTCTTAAAAAACGGTCTTTTCGCGAAGTTATCATTTACGACGATTCAACGAGTGAGAAGGACAGAATAACTGTCGGACACCCTTTGTTGTTAGTTCTAGTATCTTTAGTAGAGGACCATAAAGAGCCATCCTTGTTGATCGGTAAGTGGATGTTATTTTTATGTTTTTGCGTTGTTGCAAGGCTTGAAAGATTTTTGAAAACGTAGATGTCACGCGTGGGATTACCATTTTCCGTGGGCGTTGTGTTTATTTATACGTGTTGTCTCATTCTAAATGTTTTAAGAGCTGCTCGTCATAAGGTTCATGGCAGGCATGGTGAATGGATGACTTTGTGCAAAAATCCTTGCTCATCGAATATTTGCGCGTTACCGTTTACAAACTATAAACAATTATTTATAACAGGTATATGAACTATAACACGAGTCATTTTCCGTTTTCAAAAAGCCTTTCATGTCGTATTTTCAAGTTTTGGCCGTTTTTAGTGCGCAAAATAATGTTCCGCGAACTATTTTATAGAATTAAAAATTAATTAAATTTAAATTAATTAAAATTATAAAATTAAATTACGACAGTTTCTATCAGATTCTGGAAAAGCTTTATTTTATGATATTCTCAAATTTGTCAAGCTAATTCTTTTTTGCAAAAAAAATCGAAAACATGCTAACGCTATTTATTTTTTATATAATTCGTTTTAAAAATTAGCGTGATTTGCGAAAATAAGAATTCCAAAAATAGTTTAAGGCAAAATATTTATAATAGTATCTTCGCTTTCAGAATTACACGAAAGGTTTTAGAATCGTTTTCCGAAGTTTTGTCAGCTTTTCGTTAAGAAGCGAAATATGTTATATAATTAATCAATTATAAATAAGATTTATAGATTTCTCCAATGACTTTTTTCTCATATTCTCAAGTTTCGAGAGCTATTTCGCTTAATTTTTTGCGAACACAATTTTTTCCTTGTCTTGGGTTGAAAAATTACTGCAGTTTATATTAGACTTTTATATATTAATTAATTGGTGTAATGGGTATACTAGACTTTTTTGAATTAGACGAAAGGCTTTTCGTTTAAATTTCGAGCTAATTCATATTCATTATTGCAAAAAAAAAAACGAAATTTAAAAAGTACTGCCCTTTTCTTTGATTATTTTTTTTATTTTTTCGTATTTTCAAGTTTCAAGTTTATTTTCAAAACTGAAAAAAATCCAAAAATATAAAGCGAAATGGTTTTTTAGTTTTATTTTAAATTACCGCGCTTTCTCAAATAAGTAATTTGCTTCGAAAAAAACGACCCAGACGACTGTGATTGCGACTTCAGGTCGACTTTTAAAGGTGGCGCATAAATCTCGCTTAGGGATGTAAACAAACATGACGCACTAGCCGTCTAGTGAACAATAAAAGAATGCGAGGAAAAAATGTTGTCGACCCGTAACAAGGATTTCCATAGTGACTAATATCTGGTAATTTTGTTGTTGTGTCGTGATCTCAACAGAGAATACGAGTTTATTTCTGGGCGGTTTTTATACGGAGAAATTAAAAATCCCACGCCGAGCAAGGTTTCATTGGGCGAATTGCGTTTAGTTTTCATTGGTCATCGATTACATGTTATTTACCAAGAATATCAGTCTCATTAAGACGTATATGGTTCTCGTTTGATGTATGTTTTAAATGTTTATTTAGACTCACGTCATCTTTAATACAATATTTGCAAACGGGCGTATGACTTTAAAATGACCGATATACAGGGTCGCCACAAAAAATTTCCGAATAAAAAAACTGAAACTTACCATATCGTGGCTGAATTTTCATCAATTTTAATTTGTCTTTGACTCTAGTATTCTATTCTGGTGTAATAACTATTTTCTGCAAAAAAACTTTTAATTAAATTAATTTACACTTTTACATTGAAAATGCGTCGCGTTTTTGTCTATGTCCAGATCTTCAGAGAAAAACAGTTCTTTGACTCAATGTTCTTTGCTTTGGCTTCAAATATGTAGACGATTACGAGATGTGGTTAGCCTTTTGTGCAAGAGTCATCATGTGATATCTGTAATAATACATATTCTGAATCAATTGTCATAGAAACATCTCTTTTCTAGGTAGAGACAAAATAAATTAATACAAGTTCAGTACGCTAAGATCCGAAAGATTTCTTTTAAAACAAATACGATTATTCTGTGGTGTAATAACTATTTTTTGCAAAAAAAAACTTTTAATTGAATTAATTAACATTTTTACATTCGAAATGTGTCGCGTGTTTGTATACGTCCAGAGCTTCAGAGAAATACAGTTCTTTGACTCAATATTCTTAGTTTTAAGCTCAAATATGTAGACGATTACGAGGTGTGGTTAGCCTTTTGTGCAAGAGACATCATGTGATATCTGTAATAATACATATTCTAAACCAACTGTCATAGAAACGTCTCTTTTATAGGTAATACAAGTTTACCGCGCCATTTCTTTCAAAACAATTATGATTCAAAATAAATAAGAACTAAAAGTTCAGATTTTCACGAAATTATATATTGTTTCAACAACACCGTGTCTTTATAGTTTAGTTCTTAGTTCTTATTTATTTTGATAAATGGATTTTCATCAAGTAAAAGCCACCTCAGTTCAACAATTACGATTATTTTGTGGGATAAAAACTCTGAATTCAATGAACTTTTAGCCAAAAAACTACATTGACGTAAAACCTGCATTTTTCAGTACAATCAAATCAACAATTACACTATAAGGTCGATTGTCCACGAGTTACGTTTTCTTCCTTTTATTGTTTTCACGCCAAATAGACCAAAAATATGAAGGAATGCGCTATCGTTCACAACATGAAATTTTTAAAATTTCGCAGGGAATGCTGCAAGAATTAGTTGCTTTGAATTAACACTCAATTTATTTGCACATCGCGAAACAAGGATTATAAAAAAACGTAGTTGCCTTTTAAAAATGTGAAGCGTTTTAATATAGCTTCGTCATAGCATAGTAGACATGATATCATCCGATTAAAATTTGCGGAACATTTTATACAGGATGTTATTCCACTTCTGTATTTCTGTCACGGTGTTATATTCAATTAAAACAAAACAAAAGTGTTAGATATATATTTTAAACTGAAATCTGCTCTTTTTTTTTGGCTGAAACTTTAAATGTTTTAAGGCCAAAAATTCTCATTGACCTGCACCTTCAATAAAAATTTCAACCTTCCCCGGATATCGTAGGCATTTTAAAAAATTAAAAACGTAACTTTTTGGGAAAAATCACGAATCATGATAATTTTGGATCGCGGTCTATATTAACCTATCCGACTAAAATTTGGTATGAAGGAAGGGCGTCAGTCGATAGTTTATCAAAAAATATATGCAGAATTTTATCCACTTTTGGAAAATAACATCGCAATTCCATTTTGGGCCGAAATACCAGCTCAAAAATCTGTGGTCAATAATTTATGATTTATATATGGCTTATTTCAAACTGTGAGAAATTGAAATCTCTACGTTATATACCTTGATCTTTCCGTTAACCAATGATACCAAAAAGCCTCACACAAGTTGTACCGTTTGCCGTTGGGAACGGTTTTTGTGGAAAGCTGAAATTTTTTTTAAAAATATTAATTACAAGTAAATGCGTATTACGTATTGGTTCACCATTTAAAATTTATAATTCACGGTTAAATGAAAACGCGAAAATATAATTCGTTCAAACGTCTCGTCAGAAGAATTTCAATGGAATCTTTTTGGAAAGGTTAAGTTCCAAATAGTCAATGTCTGTGACGTGAATAATCCCGCCAATCCAAACAAGTGAATCATAGAAGGGTTATTTGCATTACATGGTGGTCATGCTGGTCATACATATGTAGATTATTGGGGTTATTTAAATTTCGCCAATTTGTTGAATGTATTGTGAATTTTGTTTTATCAAGTTGTAGCCATTTATAAATTATACCGATGGTGAGGTAAAATGTTCCTCAGGATCGGGAGAATAGTGTTACGTAGGCAAAAATTAAATTTAGATAGGCTTGTCTCTATATTAAGCCGTATTTATAGAACGTTAGTCATAATGAAAATATAAGCAAAAATTTTTAAAAGCCAAACGCATTGGCTCGACTCCAACCGATTTGAGACCGGGTTTGTCTTTCTAGGTTCGTTTTTTTCCATTTTCTTTCCCCGGTACATGCTCATATTTTTTGATAGAACTTGTTGAATATAATTACCGAAATTTTGAAAATTCCTGCTTGAAGTTTCGGGTTGTTCAACTTTGGACAGAATTTGACTCATAACCAATTTAAGTTTTCCAAAAAATGGTGTAATATTTTATCTGTTGCATCATCAAGAGTTATTGAATTACTCGATAATCTAACGGACATTTTGACGTACCCTGTTGACTTTGGAACCTTTCAAAAATACTGATGTTCAAAATGCTTCGTTATTTCAAATTCACTGATAACAGAACGAACACTGCAAGTCATGTTACATTCGTATTATAAACAATTGCGCACACATGCGTTTCTAAATCAAGAAATGTTTGATGTACCAGTTAGTATCGATAAATAATTCTCACCCTTAAGAAGCAAAAATTTACTCCTTAAAAATGTTTGGTTCTGTTGACTATAGGATTCCAGACGTTTTATTAACGACTTGCAATTGTTTTATTTGATATTCAACTATTTTTTTCAGAACCGTTCAGCAGCAGTACGTGTTCTCTTAATGAATTATGAAAAACTGTATATTGTCTACCGCTTCAGGCAAAGTGAAAATGGGCAATGAAAAAGGCAGTGAAGAAATAAAATGCACAGCGAAAAGAAAAAATATTACTGAAAGACATTGTCGAGAATTCTTCATTAATATTAATTATTTTTTATAATCTAACATTAGATGGCAAATATGATCGCGACATTTATATACCTAGGATTTAAATGTGACTCTATGCCTATATGCTATATGACTAGAAAAGTTATTGGAACTGCCTGACTCATTATTTTTACATATTCTCCAACCGTTTATGCCAATTATGCAAAAGAATTTCAGTTTCTCTTGAAAATCGCGTCATAATGAGTAATTTTCGCCTTATCGTCTGTAGAATCCATCAACCTGTTTTAACATAACTATATTCCGCATTTTTTATGTTTTCCATGCCAAGTCGCATTGTGTGATTTGCATTTTTAGTTAATTTAATCACTCGTGATCTATCACTTGGTGCCTCTCAGAGAAAAAGGAACTCTTAACGCGTTTTATACGCCCGTTTTTGTCTAACTGCCGCCATGTTACTTGTACGTGTGCGAAATAATGTGCCTTATACTATGTATGTAATATGTTGCTTTCTCTTCGTGTGATAAATAAACTAGGAAACGTATTCTGAGGTGTATTAATATTAATTTAAAGTTATCGACTTAACCGGTTTACGTACACTTTTTTTCAATAAATTTTTCACGGGAACACATTCCCGCATACCATTCGAGGACATTCTGTATGTAAATCGATGTATTAAACGATACGAGTGAGTCACAGTACGCAATATTCAATTTGATAGTTATTGTGACCATACCCTACAGATTAGATTATCATTACATTTTGTAGACGCAAAGGGCCTGTTTAATAAAATGAATTGGAGATTTTTTTCTTGTTTTTGGATCGGTGCATTATATTCAAACAAAGCCATAAACTGCTGGACTGCTGGACTCGGAACAGAGTGACATTTTTTTTTAATTAGCATTTTTTAAGTCTAGGTCTGCGTGGAACATCGATGCAATTACTAATCACGATGCAAAATCACAATTGTTTCCATTTGTCACCCTAAACACAAATATATTTTAAAATCTGATTTTCAAAAAATATTTGTAGACCCTTGACGTCAAGCTTATAATTAAAATGTCACGTTAATTGAAGCTCATGAGGTTTAAGGTCGAAACGACTTAAATGTAGCCAAAGGTTGAAATGCACCCTACTAAATGTACATTGTGTCCCATTTTTTATAGTTTTACGGGGTATTATCTTCCTTACTGATGAAGCTACAGTGTGATAATGAAAATGTTTTAATTTTAGAAAAAGTGAAAACTGGTCTGGATAGAGTTTTTCACGTAGGATCCAGTGGCTTCGTCAGTTTTCTTCTGAGACTTACAAATTGTGATGTATAAACTAAACTTGTGTTTTTTTAATGAAAGCTTGTTATTAGCTTTTCAAAAATGGATTTTAAATACAAAGCAACTACAGTAGAATCCCTCAATAGCGACCACCCTTGAGCAATCAATTATTGGTCGTTTAGGAGAAGTTGTCTCTTAAAATAAAAAAGTAGGAAATGCAAACACCGTAGGTTTTACTGCATCTAAATAAATATTGATTTGAAGTTTTGCACGGTCATACAAGTTGATGGTTCACACATACCAAATTTCATTATTTGGTCTATAATGGATTCTATGTTTCATTATTACTTTGATGGGGTGAATATAGTTTTCGTTAGTTTTGGTAGTTGAGTACTTATAATAGTTATAATTAAAGTTCTTAAGATGAAATTGTGTTCTAAATGGCTGTCAATTATTATTATTATTATTATTTGTTTTTTTCATTATTTTGAGGAATACACAAAATTATTAAAAGCTGCCAGATAAAAAAATCTCTATAACACGGTCAATTTAATACTGTAATTCATGTAATTTAAATTCGTCAGTTGTGTTATTACACTAACACAAAGGAAATTTTATTTTATATATTATTTTTAGTAGTTGACTGATTAAATTTAAGAAAATAATTAAAACAATAATTTTCATCATACAAGTGACAATTTATGAAATGTCATCCACCTCGAATACATTTTTCAATTTTTGTTCAGATATTCGCCTAAGTTCTGGGATGCTAATTTCTCGACAGGCTTGTCACATTCTAGCACAAAGTTCATCTCGATTTCTGGACCTTGTTTTATAACCTCTATTTTTTATCACTCCCCAAAAATTAAAATCGAGTGGTGTAACATCAGGAGACCTCGGAGGCCAGAGTTCAATCCTATTCAGCGCATAGGAAATTTTTGATTTAACCAGTGACAAATAATCCTTGAATTGTGAATGGATGCACTATCTAGCTGGAAATACGTATCCTGCCGCACATTTAGTATCCCATAATCCCACACCGAATATTGACTTTCTGGAAATATTGATGGTGAATGGTAGCCTCATTTAAAAAATTACCTTGGGCCCCATAACAATGATCTAATCTTTTATTCTCATCACTTTCTTTTAATTTGTGTAAGAACTTTGGTTTACAGAACTTGATTTTGAGACGGGACCATCTACCTGACTGTGCAAAACTTTAAATATGTATTATTATTAGATAGATTAGATTAGATACTAGATATATCAAAATTTGTGAGTTTCAGAAGACAACTGACTACGCCAATAGATAATACGTAGACTAGACTACACATTTATTGCTTCTCTACGTTTTTTTGGTTTAAGCTTCAAAATTGACGGTGTTATCAGCATATGCAACGCCTCTAGTACCTTATATGGTTAAAATCGTTAGGGCACCTACGTGGTGGGTGTCCAAAGTTGTTGGTCATTTTAACTTTCTTACGCGATGTTTTCACACGGAGTTCTTGGCACGGCGGAGCGTTTTAATTGCGACTTCGGTGCGAGGAAAATCATAACTATAAACAAACGGTAGAGGTTTTTGTTTTCGCACAGGAAGCCGATCAGGAACTATAATGGTGTACGTGTCAAAATGCTGTAAAATATAAAGGCTTGTTAGGAGTGCCATAAAGTTAAAAGTGCTATGAAACGAAACGAACGAAAGGTTTCGTACGAATGTACCCGTTCAAATGACTTTTCCGTGCTTAACAACATGTTACGCATTTTAAAAAACAGTAAAACTTCTGTTGCAATGCGAATTATGGAGGAAACTATTAAATCCGAAAAAATAAACGTCATAAATCGCGAGTCTGTTTAAGGCATTCTAATAATTCCTAAAACTACTCATAACTTTCGTCCAACTTTACTCATTGATGTGGTTGTTCTAAGCCCACGTTTTTATCAATTAGATTTTGTCACTAGTTTCTACAAACAAATCGAGAATTAAAATCAATGTATTTTGCGGAAATAAGTAGTAATCGACATTTCGTAAAGGCCTGATATAGCAAAACAACCAATTTTTGTTTAAAACATACGCCATATAGATTGCGTGATCATAGATTTGCGAAATAATTGTGAATAGTAAATCCAAATTTGGTATTGAATTTTCAAACGTTGCATTACTTAGTAAGACATTAATTGTTAATGCTGATCTTTGAGTTAAATGAATTGCTGAAAGCGTTTTTCAATGCATGAAAAGCGAACAGAGAAACAGTAAATAAGTATGACGAAATAAACCAAAACTAGACTAGAATTTGTGGTGTGATGTGCCAAACTTTTACATAAGTCTTGAAAACCACGAGTTTTATCTAAAATAACACTGATAATGGCTACACCACTATCACAGTCACCATTGTTTCCATAATAATACAAAATATGCACATAACACAATTATGACTTAAGATTACGTTTTAAGGACATATTTTTTTCATTCTATGAGACGGTTCAAGGACATTCGTTAGCTCTCTGAGGCATAACAGCTAAATTCAAGCAAAATCTGTCTTTTTCTTCCTGGCCTTATATAAGCTCAATAAGTTCAAGATATTTTAAGATTTTATTTTATTAAACCCACGCTTGTGAATGACCCCTGATTGACCCTTATTGGAGGTTTAATGTAACCGCTAATAATTTCCATATTTACGTTGAATTTTCAAAACTCTTTCTAAAAACACTAGAATTTTTTATAAAATGAAGAAGATTTTGATTTGAGATAAATTTAAATCTCTCCCAATTTTTTTTCCTGTTAATCCGAACCGACGATTCAAAGAAAAACAATTTATCCGCATGGCTTCAAACACATGTTTAACTGTAAAAGAATTTACGTCAATTTATTTTAACTAAAATCAACACATCCTTGTGTAACTAGAACGCGGAGTTTTTCCTTGTATAATTTCAGGAAAATTTTATCACAACAAACAAGCCGACGTATAAATCATGATTTATTCTATGCAAATTAAAGTCGATTAGTAACGATTATAGGTAGAACACCCCTTTGTTAATCATAGAACGGCTAACGAAAAGTTTGAGTAAGATAAATGTTTATGACTAAGAATCATTTGTTTACTTCTTTAGTCAGCCACTACTTTGGGTAGCGATCAACTAAAAAGACAGAAATATATAATTTTTTATTAATTAATGTTTGAAAACAATTCAGTTAAATTTTATTTACTACTTTAAATATATATGGAAGAAGCATATATGAAATTCATATCTTCAATTGAAAGAGTAAAGCAAAATATCTCGTAAATGGCGCTTAAATATCTTGTTCGTTATTATGACGCACATTGTATACATATAACGATGTCTATCGCAATAGCCGTTTTATAAGTAAAATTATCGTAAAATGTCAGGAACACTTGTTTGTTTAACCTCGAAGATGTATTTGAAGAATTAATGAAGATATATCGATTACTTTTATGTGACAGCGAAATGTTTTACACTTCGTTTTTGGATACTGTTGAACGTAATTTGACAGGTTTTTGGAAATAATCTGTGAATTATGGAGAAAAAGTCAAATAGAAATGAAATTTTAAGTGTCCTCCGTCTTTATAGTGACGTCATCAGAGAGTCAATAAATATCAAATTTCACGGACAAAATGAATTATAAATTGTGTGTACTATCAGCGTACGTTAATACACGTAACCCTGATATAGTATACGATATAGTATGCATTGTGAATAGTCCGTTACCTATTTTATCACAGATAAAACCACAATCAGGCAAAATTTTGCCAACGAGACGGTTTTTCGTTACACTACCTGCGACTGTTAAAGAAAAGTTTATATCAATAAAATAATTTTCTCAGTGCGAAGTGAAGTCTAACGAATCATTTTCAAATTTCGATGATCTGGATTTTTTTTGCCAGCAATTTAGCACATAGTATATAATTTATATCGCAAATTGCATTTATCGCAAACGTTTATTCTGGTCTTGATTGATTTAAGACTTATAAAAATTATGTGAATGAATTGCGTCATCGGGTGAACTTTTGAACAGCACTTGCTGATATCAAAAACGTGTTGCTTACGCAGTAACCACATTTTATGAATAACATATACCAGCGTATAGTACTAATTAATTGCAGTTGTTTGTGTGAAATCACCAAAAGGAATTACCGAAACAATCTATATGTTTGGCGAAATAAGTATGCTCGTTTCGTAAAATTTTCCTAAACATCTGAAAATTACTACCGTTGGGAATTTCATTGAAATATGTAGTTGACTATATTTGGAAAATGTTTCGTATTTGACAGCCACGTCTGACTTCATTGTTATTTTCCGGGAACAGAACTGCCATTTCTCCGAACCTGAAGTGGTTTTAATCGAAATAGATCATATGCTCACCAGAAGCACTAGAATTGTTTATCCGATATGACATTAAAGTGAACTTTGCTTTTGAGTTTGCTTTTAGCGTAAGTGTTTTTTACGTACCGAACATGACGATATTAAAAAAATGATGGAACGATCGATTATTTTAATTAATGCTTGCCAGAACATTTTAGATACTTGCAATATTCTTGATTCTGATCATAGATTCTAAGTAAAATCACTAAAGTTTAGGTAAATGTTTAATGAAATTAAATAACGATGTTAAAAAAGATAAAGCAATAAAATTGCAAAAACAATCGCTATAAACTTTAGGTCCTGACTATTTTTTTGCAAAATCGTTCGATGTGCGACACCGACCTATCTGTACAACAAAATTAGATTTCGGACGGATGTAGACAGTCTTCTTCCTGTGCCACAGCATCGAAAAGAGCATTACAAAAGTTCCTTCTCATACCAAATTTAAATATGATTAATGAATATGTCTTCTTAATAGACTTTTCTCGGACGCTATTGGCCCCGAAAAATAAGTTAAAAAATTACCTTTCGGGTGAGCAAAATTTCATTTCCGTTTCCACGTAAGTAAACGTTTACTAAGAGACTTGTCCTTAATACTTTTCCGCTCCCACTAAAAGAGTTGTATCCTCCCTTCTGTTAATTTAATGCTAAATTTTGGGTTGTATCAGTATCTGGCCATGTTTGACTTACTTAGCCCTTTGCTACCAAATTTAATTCGGAATATAATTTTGTCAATTGCATTGTTATTAAGTTAAGTTTTGGTGAGATTTGATTTGTTATTAATGGTTAAAACAATAAAGCTATTTATTATTATTAGTAAATTATGCAGTACAATACTGCACAAATAATTTAATACAAAATACACTAATACACAGTTTTAGTTATGAAATAAATATATTCCATTTATTTATTCCGAAAGGCTGGAAACCCTTACGTTATTAATATAAAACACATACATGGTATTATTAACTAAGTGTCGATACTTAAGGACGTGAATCTTACTACGTTACTGGCGAAAGTATAAAATTCATTTTTGTTACAAAGAAAATTCTCAGCGTGGTAAGTGCATACCAAATTTGAACAAAATGTCAATGGACTTGAGGAAAAAACATTTTTTTTGGTTTTTATTTTGTTACATGAAGAATTTGCATTGTTGGAAAGTAGGTTTAATAGACCAAAAATTGCTCCAGTAATTTAATTTCGCAGAAAAAGCAGTGTCAGCATATTAACGAAAATTTTTACTTCAAAGAATAATTAATAATTAGTTAATAAACGTCCTGTATAAATCATGGTAACAAAATTTATATTAATTAATGATTATATTTATATTTGAAATGGAAAAAATAGAGTTTTTAAATCTGCAATGAGTTATACGTTGTTAATACACTAAAAATATCTTTAAGGCATTGAATAAGGTACATTTTTTATCTAAAAACGAGAGGCACATAAGTATGGAGTGATTTGATACAATTTCCTCGCCGATGAGTAATAAGAGGGATCATAATCCATAGTCCACATTTTGGGGTATGCAGCGTCACCGAACATTAACTAGATGATCAGCCAATAACAAAACAACCCAGCGTTAAGTAGTTAGATATTGAAATCTTATCTAGAGTAATGTGAAATTATATGAGGACAAAGCTGATAATAATTTTAATCAAGAGATCCGTCGAGGGCTATGAATCACGATTAAATTTTGCAAGAAAAGCTGCAAATTAGTCGAATAAAGGAAGGCTAACCTGGGGAATCGACTTCTAAAATTCAACGTCCTTCAGACGAGTTGGAACAAAATGACGCAGAACATAAACATTGTAAACGGGAATGATTCATTCGTGCTCCCCCCACCAGCGAGTTTATAGTGACCGTGTTAGTTCGCTTCGTGTGTTTTTAAATTGTTATTCTATAGCACAGTTCTCGGAGAGCAACAACTACGATAGTTTTTTACGGTTTTGCGTTTGATTTAGTTTGTGATTGGTGTTTTAAGTGAGTAGTTTTAAAGACATTTCCGCAAAATGAGGATTAAAAGGCCGAACTCTTACCCAGTACTTACGCTTAGATTTGTACCCGTACCGCCAAGTAAGTCTTAACTGGATATTTATTAATGAAGTAAAAATGTATGATCGACTTTTTCAAACTAAAAAATTAAGAATGGTCGCTTTAATAGCAATATTCATGCGTTTGAGCATGCCCACCGAAAATTCACCACCGGAAGGAAGTCGTCGATCCCCAAATTACTTAAGCAAACCCCGGGAGATAAAGTCAAAACATCCTAATTCTTTTACTCTAACCGTCCCAGGGGTCGTGTAATGAATCACCCTTCCCCACCCAGATGTAAGTCTTTATATCATCCGCGAGGGATGTTTTGAATAACATCCGTACATTTCAATCGACACTTCTAGCGAAGCCCCAGTTCTGTCCAAAGGGCTGAGTAAAAACAGTGGAAATTTTCTCGATTACCATCACACGACCACGATAATTAATTGTCTGTGAATCAGTGCTTCACCCCCACTCTCGATACGAGCCACTCGATTATTTGGGGTAGTTTTGGTTAGTTTATCCACATCACGTGCGTTAACACCGGAGGTCGTTACTTAATAATCCGGAATGAGTGTTAAAAGAATCAGAGCACATCCGGTGCCTAAGTATCTTCCTCTAACAAAACGTAAGTTTTTTTTAACTATGGTTTATTTTTATTGTCCCCGTGATACAATGAGACACCATATGATTTATTTATATGGCTGATAAAAAATACATGACAGAAAAGCCAATTAGTTTTTTTTTAAATGAGTAATATGATGTGTATATATACGTATACTTTACTACATTCGGTGATAGTCTGCGTCACAAAAGGAAAATCTCCAAATCCCGTTTGGACAAAAATTAAATTAAAAATTGTAATTGAAGTTACTTAAAATTTAAATGCTTTTCGCCGGTTAACATGATTGTATTCAAATATGTACCTAATATGAATACCATTTGTATGGCCACGACTTGTTGCCATGATCGAGGATTGTGGAATACGAAATTTAGGGTTTTAAATATCGCCGCATTTATAAAATAAATGGTCGTTTCGTTATATGTTTAGTTCAGTCCAGTTTCAGTAGTTCGTAGAATTTTAAAACGCGTCACTAATTGGCTACGTTTGTTTAAACATAACGTAATCTGTAATCAATCGAAGTGTTGCCTTCCTTAGGTGATACCGCGTTTTAAAATTCGCGGGTGACGTCATAAAACGTGGCCCAACTGTCAAAATTATGAATCGTTGTGTAAGCCCTCATCTCAACGGCTATGACTCACGAACCCATTGAACTTACCCCTTATTAGAGTAGCATGAATCATTAGAACACCACTGGTGCCTATAGCTATTCAAAGCGTATGTTCCGGTATATTCTAAGGGGTGTAAGCGTTTAGTCGATTTTCGTCATTTTCTACCCTCCGAAGCGAGAAAGTCAAACCGAACGGCATTAACGAGTTTTTCAACGGATGCGACCATATTTTGTAACTTCTAATAATAATTTTTGGGAGTGATTCACCCTGCAAACGCTCTACCCTAATTGAATATCAATATACCTACTTTAAGTGAGTCAGCCCTTTTATTAAGTGCGCCTTGGTGACAATTTGTTATTAAAAATCCATTTCTCCTGTGAAACTATATTACACAGCCGAATGAGTCGGTTAAAGACTTTCTTTTATCATCTATACATTTCTATATAGTAACGCGATTTTAATCTTTTTAATCCTAGGTATTGTTTAGAAATAATAAATAATAAAATCGAACAAGGCTTTCAGTGTGTCGTATAAATAAATCCCGCTATTAATTCATTCATTACAAAAGTGTAACAAAAAACATTTTTCCGGCTTAACTCCATAAAAACTTAAACGAAATGAGTGAAAACAACATTAACTTTGCCTCAATTTGTAAGGGTTAATGTCATATCGTGGCACAAAATAAACTTTATATTTTTTTCAAATTCTAATTATATTATATTAGACTAGAAATGTTATCTTCTGTCGCTAGGTAAGTTGGTAATATTTGTATAAAACGATATTAACGAATCTTTCTCTTTTTTTGTCAGGAGGCCACACTAAATTTGGCGCAAAATAAACTTTATAATTTTTCAAAATTTTTATTATATTATATTAGAGCAGAAATGTTATCTTTTGTCACTGGGCAAGTTAGTTAATTTTGTATTAAACGATATTAACGAATCTGCTTCTTTTTTTTGCCAGAAGGACATATTAAATTTGGCTCAATTTGTAAATGTCAATGGCTTGTAGTGGCGCAAAATAAACTTTATAATTTTTTCAAATGCTATATTGGACCAGAAATATTATTTGTAGCACTAGGCAAGTTAGTAAATTTTGCATTACCCGATCTTTCGTACTACTAAAATTTTATTAACGAATGTTTCTCTCTTTTTGCCAGGAGGCCACAGAGAGTTTCACCGGAAACACAAAGAACTATGCGAGGACACGCTAACCGCCGGTCTTTCAGGGCGGGGCATCGCGAATTCAGCATCTTGCCCAGCACTAGCAGACGTCGACTCTTACCCTGCCTCGAAAGTTCTACCTTTTTTGTACCTTGGCAATAGCAAAGTAAGTACTTTCACATTCTCTCAGTAAAAGCAAATACTTCGTATCTAATTAACCGCGACAACGAAGAAATCGTTTCGATAAATTGTAAAAATGTCGGCAACAAAATTTTTCAACTTAGTTATTTTAAACGAAACGCTCGCCCAAAAGCCTTTTGTGGCCATTCATTTTAAACGCGTATATATTCTCGCAGGATGCTGCCGACCTTTCTTGTCTACAAGGACTGGGTACCACCTGCGTCTTGAATGTGACGTCACAACTGCCCGGGTACCACGAAGAATGCGGTATCACTTATAAACAAATACCGGCAACAGACTCGGGACATCAGAACCTCAAACAGTATTTCGAAGAAGCTTTCGAATTTATCGGTAAGTTTTGAATCGATTTCCATTTATTTATTAATTTTTTGTTAGTCGCGTTCAACAATTAAAACCGTGGCGTGAAATTTTTGAACAGCGGGAAAGATATTTATTTTTATTATCCGTTCAAGACCTAGAAGGGCGGCAGATGTTAAGAATAAAAAAAGGGTTTGTACCTACACTAGCTTCGAATTTTTCCGTACTTACAATCGCACGTAGAGGAGTATTATAGTTAAAATTTTTCAAACCGAAAACTGATAACGGCATTCATAAATCATTTTCTATGTAAATCGGTAAATATTTAAACAGTCCTTATGTATAGTACGCTCAGGCAAATAGTGCACACGATTTTTTCAGATATATTCGCGTCCATTCTATGTATGAGGTTAAAGTTTTTTATCCACCACTATTTCTATTATAGATTCATAGGGTTCAAATATGATATTCGGAAAATACGTTAAAGTGGCCATAATTCATCACTTTTGCAATAAACAAAATAGATCTAACAAATATATTGTTTAACAATTTTTTGTAACGTTGTTGCTGCAGTAATTTTTTAACTTGCACTGAAATCATATTTTTAATACTAAATTTCCGTTTAAAAATGTTTTGCAAATGAGTTGTAAAACAATTAGATAAAATTCAGCTGATTCTATTTCGAAAAATTAAAATTAAATCGTCTCTATTTTTGCAAAGTAGTGCCCAAAAAACCGAAAAAAGTGTTACGAAAATAGAATATAGAAACAATTTTAATTATAAAGATTTCTGATACAACATGGGAGGTACCGGCAGTTATTTAAGTATACGTTTTCAGAAAAGTATGTAAAAATCTGTCGTGGCACATACTTTCTCCTCCGACTGAAATAAATTTGTTAGAAACCGTTTCGTTCAGTTTATTATATTACATCAAATTCATCATCGGCTTCAAAACAATTTGAATTGAATGAAATTTATTGTGCTTATCGTATCGGAAACGAGTTTATCGGAATTGACACAAAATTCCAGATAATTTTAAACGCAAGAAAGTCGATCGCCAGGCTCCACGTGATTTACGTATTAATCAGGAAACTGCTTTAAGCCCTGCTTCCTGTTTATATTAACTTCAAAAACTCGACCAGGAAATCAAACAAACCACACAAAACCGATATTGCGTGTCCGGTCTCATATACAGGGTGTTCCGTAACTTTATGTCAATACTGAAGCAAATTGGCAAAAAGAAATCATAGGAACGTCTCAACTTTTGAGATACAGAGTGGTTTTAATGCATAAAATTAATTATTTAAATCAGAAACGATGTATTTTGCAAGAAAAATGTAAAAACTGAGTTTTATGCAGAATTGACTATACTATATATACTAGTCATCTGAAACAACGTCAGTGAACGTACCATTTTTTTTTCCTAAAAAATACGCTATGAAAATGGCGGACGGACGCCACTGGAAATAAGAAAAAGTGTGGCGCACCTCAAAATACCCCTTTCTTAGATAATATTAAAAAACATTCCTGAAAACTTTATCTGTATCTAAAAAGTTAAGACGTTTAGAACATACGCTGATATCAAGTATCAAAAGTGTCCAATATTTCACAGGGTGAAATATTAAATTAAATTAAAATTAAAAATTAAATTAAAGTTGAATTAAATTTTTTTAAATAAAAATTAAATATTTCGTTTTCAAGATACAGGGTGGGTGTCAAAGTTCTATTTTAATTTTTATTTTTTCGGCATAGTATTGCCGATTTCTAAAAGAAAATTGGTAGCTGAGGGTTATTTGACATAAGAAATTTAAATTTGCTCTTAATTTAGCTCCTAAATATTTGCGGCGCTAATGACTTTTTACACGACCCTGCGTAATATTTTTGAGAAAGAAAATGAATTCCTTAATCATTTTTACTTGAAAAATGTCCTTTTATTAGAAGTTGTTAGGAGCAACGGTTTTCGAAACATTTTGGTTTGAAGTAATGGAGGCCTTTGTTTTCAAACACATGAAACAATTTGTAAAATAACTTTCTTTGATCGACATAAATTATTTTAAAGCAGCGCTAAATAACAATAAATATTGGAAATATCCAACCTCTAAAAATGAAAATAACACACTCTGTATATCGAACGCCAAGCATTTCAGACAACAATTTTACACAAACTTTTTACCTTAAAAATACTAAAAAATGATTGAGAATTAATTTTCTTTCCCAAATGCAATCCAATTCATGTAAAAAAAAACTACAGGTACCAATTTTCATTCGGAAATATTTAGGTAATTAGCAGAAAAAACAGAGATAAAAATTTGTCCCACCCAGTAGGAACTTTGTTATAAATACTCTACAAATCATACCGTGAAATATCGGACACTTATTAAATAACACCCTGTATACATATAGTCGTTTAAAAAAAACTTGCGTTTTTCTCAATTCTTTTGTTAAAGTTAAGCGGCATAGATAGTTTTAGACGAAAGTGCAATGAAATAACTAAAGAGAAAGCCGTACATCGAGGTAATGTTTATACGCGGTTGCGCGAAAAACAAACAAAAACAGAGTACGTACACAGAAGGACAGTTAAATTAAAAAGTCAATTCTATAGGAGCTTGTAATTATTTAGCTATCGGTATAACATTTTTAATATCTTCTGAACCGGTATTTCCGTCGATCTAGCGAATTACTTGGCATGTAAACCCTTAAAATAAAGCAAAAAATAATAATAATTTGTCGAAACATCGCAAACGGGAGTGGGGAAATTTTTTGAATGGAAAATGTAAATCACAAGAATCTATCGTGCAATCAGTGTTGTTTGCACGTGTCCATCTTAGCGCGTAATGCGTCCTTATGAATGGTTTGTATACAGAAAGCTTGTGAAACGGCCTTGTGTTTTGAGTCAGCCACTAAATATTACTCATCGGGCATCATTGTTCATACTCGAGGGCCGTTGAACGTTCAACACCGTTTATGTTTCTGTTGGCGCTGCACTCAACCAGATCCTCTGACTCATTTTACGGATCGAATCAGCGTCGTTGCCAATATACCGTTTTTTTATGAAATTTTCCTCAGTGGCACATTTGTTACGCAATTATCTTTATTGTTTCCACAAGACCGGTCGAGTAACGCACAATCTGCTAACAGTATTTTCTCATAAAGTCTGTTCATAGATATAAGAAAGTGACTAACTAATACGAATTAAGGAAATACCCGGGCAAGCTGTAAGGCTTAGAATTTAATTATTTGGGGTTTTGTTAGGAAAGATACTAAACAATATTTATTTATTTATGTTTAAATCTAAAATAAAATTACAAATTATTTTTATTACCTACTTAAATTACTTAAAATTATTCACATAATAAATCAGTATCACTATCGCTATCATCGCCTGTTCTAATTATTATTAGCTTTTTCTTATATGTATGAAGAGACCATACCTGGAATTCGGCTTCACCGAAAGCTTCGAACGTCATTTAATTTGAATCTCGATCGGTTTTCGTTTGTGGAACTGATTTCATCCTCTTACCTCGGCCCTTTTCACAGGTAGTCAAGCGGAAGGGATGCCCATTTTATAGTCCGGGGATGTATGTGAATTATTCGTATTATTTTTATTTGAATTAATCATATATTTTAACAAAATACTGGCCGTGTCTAGTTAATTGATTTGTTCAAAACCTCCGACATCAGTAGATATCAAAAGTAAACATTATTTGAATTTTTTTAGTTTGAAAACCGTGTTTTTCGTCTTTATCGCAGAAATTTAATAAAATTGAGAATGTTCTTATTTCATTTCCAAAGCACCTGACGTAAAACCGATATCGCCTTTTTTTAAATGAATATATGATAAAATTTGCAGATGTATATATTACGTTTTGCATGGCAATAATGAATAATAAAATTAGCTTTAAGTGGTTGTTTTTCCTTATAACGTGTTATATATTATAAAAATTCTGACAGGAATTGTGGATATATAAAAGATATGCGTCGATATCACATATCGAACCACCCGCATTTTTTTATGAAAAATAACCCCTTTTCCATGAAATTCTTAATTAAAAAGGGTTCCATATGTAGACGCGTCATATACAAACCACTGGAAGCAAAGTGTGCTATAAAGCGCATTCTTCATGTTTGAGATCATCGGAACTCGGAAAATCCCAACCAGCACGGTCAGAATTCCAACTAAAACCAACAATAATAATTTATTTATCTAACACTTACACTCGGACAAAACAATGCTGGTTTATATATACGCTCGCGTTAGAAGTTTAAAAATTTTTTTTATAACGGTTGATTCTCAAACGTTTTTCTTGCTCTTCACTCTATTATGGCAAACCCTAAAAGGTATGACTAAGCGCCATTGTCTGTATTCGTTATTCTTCTGCCAAAATACACATATGGGCGTTTACTCAGTGACTAACCCCGTATAATCTCGCAGGACACTTTATAAAAAAGGATCCGACATACTGTAAGAGCAGCTGAATTGGTCCTTTTATCCGGTGCTTTTTACGTATATAACATACAGGGTGTATCAGTAACTGCGTTTTGTTTCCTTTAGAACAGGAATCAGTTCGGTTCATCACAAATTTTGGATGTGACGGACAGTTTTTGAGATAATTAGCAATTTGGTCTACGTCACTGAACAAATTTCAGTATAATTTGTAGTTTTCGATATGACAGTGTTGAGGATCATCATGGATCAAACGAGAAATTGCTAGTTAAGTCAAAAACGCGTTGATTCTTCCAAAATTCTTAACAGTAACTAAGTTTTAAAAAAAAAGTAGCAGCGTACCACTTTTCTTTAAAGATTTCCCACATCTAGTCTAATGGTTGGTAAAGTCTGTTCATAGATATAAGAAAGTGACGAATTAAGGAAAGCCACGGGCAAGCTGTAAGAATGAAATATGGCCGAACAGGTCCGTACTTTGCTTAGAATTTAATTATTTGGGGTTTTGTTAGGAAAGATACTAAACAATATTTATTTATTTATGTATGTATTTATGTTTAAATCTAAAATAAAATTACGAATTATTTTTATTACCTACTTAAATTACTTAAAATTATTACATAATATATCAGTATCACTATCGCTATCTATCTATCTATCTATATCTATATGTTTAACAGAATTTGTCCAACTTTGTGGAGGGATGTTAAAAACTTCGGTTTCTATAAGTTTTGATGACATTAGAGTTAATACGGGGAAAAACATTGTTACGACCAATGGCATATTTCAGTTGGTGCCAAAACATGGTCAATGGGATTAAATATACAGTGGTAAGGTGGAAGCCTTAAAACTGTATGCCATAGATTTGTTGCATAATTATCACAGACGTATTCCTTTTGTAGGTTCAAGCTTTGTAGAACCTCAATTAATTGCTTTTTGGTATAATCTTCGTGAAAATAAATGCCATTATACATGTAGTTTTGGATTGTTGCTTTTGTGTCACATGAGGAAGGGGTTTTAGTCAACTATCTACTGTGATAACTTGCATTGTCCATTACAATGACGCTATTAGGAGGAATATTTGGAACTAGTTTGTTTTTAAACCAACTTTCAAATAAATCAGCGGTGGTGTCTCTTCATGGTAATCCAGAGAAGAATCTTTAATATTTTTCGCACATAGAGAAAGTCCATTTGGAATCAGTTGAGTCAACCAAACCCTTTTCCGGGGTAACATAAGTGTCGAACCAGGTTTCATCCAAGTAAATAATTGGCCTTTGTTGTTCTCTGTAAATCCTAAATTTTTCTAGATATTCCAGTCGCCATTTCCGAATTCTAAAAGATTCCATTAAAACTTGCCTTTTCTCAGTTTTGTTAAATCTAAAACCCATGTGTTGAATACACTCCCATAAGGTAGTTCTGCCACATTTAACACCGGTTTCATCTTTTTCAATTACGATATCTAATGTAGGCACGCTTTGTTCCTCTTATAACTGGTAAATTTTAAGCCGTATTATATCTTGATCACTTTCACCTACACTCGAGAAAACGTCAGCATCGCTTCTTTTTTTCCTCGCTGGAATGGGATTATTCACAATTTTCCATACAGTTGATTTAATTTTCGTCAATGTTTCTTCTAAAGATGCTTGCTTGCGGGCACCACGTTCAATAAGAGCCAAATAAACATTGTTTATAACTTCCTTAGTCTCAATAGAATAGTGTTTTCTACATTTGGGGGGGGGGGGTGCATCTCCTGAGATACACTAGACTCGCACATATTTTGCATAATTCGTACACGATTCAACACACGCTGTATTACACATGAAATAAAAATGATTACTAATGAACTTAAACTAAGTAGTATACCAAACCAAAGAATATTAAACACAGGTAGGTATAAAATTATTTTCTATTACGGACCACAATTTTACCTGAATTTAAATTCCGAAACTTTAGGTAATAATCTTGTTGCATTGTATGTTAATGACCACCCTTGGATAATCTTATTCAAAAGCAATTGGTCACTTTCTTATATCTATGAACAGACCATACCAACATTATATAACTGTTTATTTAGGATTCCGGAAATATTTTAAAAGTAACACTAAACATTTGTTGATCTGCGTATAGTGGAATAGCAATTGCTACAAAAAAACCGAAACACCCTGTGTAACGGAAGGTATTTCCGAAAATCTAGGCATTCTGTTTATTTAAACAAACATATGCACATTTGGGCGTTTTCGTTTATATTTGTCGATAGCTTATCAAGGTGTAAGTATTTGTCGGTTACACTGTTTCGCACACTAACGCGTATTAGTCACTTGGGGACGCTTATCAACTAGATTATACTACCCTACAAATAAAATTGGGGCCGCGTGTAATAGTTTACTTATCGGTTTTGAGTCATTCTTCCATGCCCTACATGTAGGTGCTTCCATTAATCTTAATGCGATCTTTTCCGACGACAAAATATGCGGGGGAATTGAAATTCAATTGCATTATTGGCTTCAGCAGAAATTGCTTATAGTTCGAAAAGTTTCATAATTTTTATCATTGTTTTTTTTACGTAGCGTTTAAAGCATTTTGGAAATTTGCATAATTAAAATCAAATCAATACTTCATTTCAAATTAACAAGAAACACAAGCGCCTACAGAAAAATCAAAAATTAAGAAATACTTAAAATACCTGAATCAACAAATTAAAACGTCTTATTATTATTGCATATTATTTTCACAAAAAGAATTCTAGTAACTCGTTGTCCTATAAAGATAGTATCTTTTGTAGAAATAAATGTTAAATAAACATTTCGTTTGAATAAAATAATCCATCTAATCCAACTGATCCGCTTATTAAAATATTTAGAAAATTATTTCATTTAATTTATTGTACCAGAATATTAAGAAAGTTTCGTTAAATCGAAGTAAATACGGCCCTGTGTGCGGGTTTAAAATAAACTGCTCCGGTGTATTCGGATTTACATTGGGTTATGAGTCATATTCGTCCCCCTCTCCGCGTGTTGCCTGTTGCTCATCTGGGTCAGAATTTTATAGACATTTGCAACGGATCAACCCCATTTGAACCTGGTGTATATTTAGAGTTTAACGTATACTGAGCAATGCTACACAAATATAGGTATCCGCGCGCGGCTAGTTCAGTTGTTAGGCAACCCGTATAGCCTTCTAGCTTCCTATTTACATTAAAATATTGTTACGCAAATATGTTGCTTACATTTATACCCAACCGCTAAGTAATAATAAAAGTGGATTGTTGCTTTTCTACTGACGTCACGAGCTACACTTTTTCGAATCAAGAATCGATATAACTTAATTTTTTAATACAATTTCTATACAGAGTGGATCTAAAAATGTTTTACTGAAATTTTTGAAATTTTGAGTAATCATGTTAAGGCATTTTTTAAAATGACCATTCCTTTATATATTATATTTCTATATATAGATACCCGCGGTAAATTTTATTCTAAATGAAATGCTCAATATCATTTTCGTTCTTTAAAAATAATTTAAAAATCCGTTATTGACGGAGATATCTTGACCACAAGCGTCATCTGTATTTACACTAAAATATTGTTGAAATCTAAATACGCAGATATACAGCGGGTTTCATTAAAAAAATGCGACGTTTTTTTTTGTATGTGAGTATCACCCTGTATATGTTGTATTTGCATATCGATTTACATGAAAGTCCGCATGAAACGAAATTATTGATTTCTAATAAATTATGCAGGCCACTTTAACGAGTTTGATACGAACAAAATTCCACGTCAACATAACTGAGCTTTTTGTTACGTAACACGAATTTGATAAACATGAATTTCTAATGTTATTTGCTTTTGCAGAACAAGCGAGAAAAAACGGATCTAGAGTTCTGGTCCACTGTCAGGCTGGCGTGTCTAGGAGTGCTACCATCGCCATTGCGTACATTATGAAGTACAAACACCTGTCGATGGTGGAGGCTTACAAGAAAGTGAAAGAAGCAAGGCCTATTATTTCGCCAAACCTGAATTTCATGGGACAACTGTTAGAATTAGAACAGAGTTTACGTAGTGATAGTAGTAATAATAATAATAATCTTCAGTGTCGATGGAGCCAGCAGCCGACTGATGAAGTATCAGAAGGATGCAGTGTTTGAGTTTGTAAGGACAAAAGACAATGTGTATCCGTTTGAAAAACGACAGTGTATAGTTGTGTTACATATTCCCCTTTTTAAATTAGAATTTCACTTATAAAGATGCGAAATTCTAATATGAGATCTACTTCAGACAATGTGTAGTCGCCAAGGTCGCCATAAAGTTCCATTCTAGTCGTTTCTGTTGGACAAAAGGCTGTGTAACCATTAAAGATATTTCATATTAATGTAAAACTGTCCGTATTTCTTTCATTGTGAGGATCTAATATTTGTTTTCCAACTGTAGCAGCTCTAATTGGAATGGTAATTTTTCTGGTTCCTTAGCGAAAGTCAAAGTTTTCTTAGGTTAAGTTGCCGTATACTCTTTGGAAAATTGCTCATGTGCTGGCAAAGTACTGTTAGGTCAGTATTATAAATAATATCCGATCAATCAGTATGGTCGTTTTCCTTGGTGAGGCAAAGTTTGAGACAATTTTATGTCAAAAATGTCAGTGTCTGGGTTCCAGAATGTTTACCAAAGATTTATATGTTAAAGCTATCCCGTGAAAGATAGTTTAAATATAATTTATCCAGTCAGTATGTGAAAAATTTTAAAAATGAGAGTTAGGTATAAAGGATGATAAAAGAAACAAAAAATGTAAAGCCTTATAATATTTATAATCAAATCATGATTTGTTACAGAACATTTTAATATTTTTTTACATATTGACTAATGCGCGCAGCAGAATAAATTATTTAATTTCGGCAGAATACTGTACAATGATTATTTATTGAACTTAGTTGTTCTACTGTAAATGTAACTAATAATACTTAAGTTTTTTTGGGGGTGATTTCCCATCTTTTGTTCTTTTGCTGAAGGCCATACGTTCATTTCTTCCTATATTAGCATGTAATATTGTAGGATTTGTTTTTTGGTTTTGCAGAATAGTTTCAATAGATTGTACTATTGGCAGTTGGGAAGCACTTTCAGGGTTTTGATAAATATTATTGTGATTTTTAATTAGTGTATAAGGTATTAGCGCAGGTACTAAACAGAAAGGTGCATAATAGTGTAGCGAGCATATTGTTAATGGCCATACTAATTTCATGTTAAGAATAACTTGCACCATAGTTTTACGGGCCACACTATCGCATAAATATGTGCCTTTACATTTATTATTACTTGTAAAATTTGTATAGAGACTAACATGGGCAACTTTCTGACTCTGATTTTTTGTCTATTTTTCTTGACAATTGTTTTAATTTTCTATCCATTATTTCTGTTCCCCCGACACACATTTTTTATTTTTAATAAAAAAAGGTATGGTTTTCCTAATTTTTAGGGTCAAAAACTGACTCATGTTTTTGTTTGTAGTAAATCGATGTTTTAATCGATAAAACAGATCAGTTTCCCCAATATTTGTGTTTTTAACAAAACCTCAAGGTCTCTTTTTTAGAATCCATAAAATTCATGACCAAAATTAAAAAAATCAGGTTATTTTCTAGAAATTGTTATTAGGAAATCCGAGTTAGAAAAACGGGTTTAAAAATCAGAGTAAAAAGTCATTTTTATTTTTTTATTATTATACATATTATTAAAAATAATGGATAGAAAGTGGGAACATGACCAAGGAAACTAGGCATTAAAATCTGAGTTAAAAAGGTACACATATTAGACTACAGAAGCCAGACTGTAAAAGATTTTAAAATGACTACTTGTAAAATGCAAGACTTATATATGTCCTAAATAAATTCTTAGGTGTTTAAGTCAATGTCTTTTATTTACTTTTTAAAAGAATATAAAAGGAGTTATAAATTGGATAAGCGAAGCTATCAAATTATGACAGTAAACAACAGAAATGAGGTGTTTAAAAGAATAAATTTACAAATTTTCTCTTGGCTTCTCCCGAGCTTAACAGAAACTTTAATTTTCAGTTCAGAACTTAACTGAAACCGTTTCTATTAAGTTCTGAAGAAGTCGACAGGATTTTTGGCGAAACCTCAGCAAGTTTCATTTATAAATAACCGACGCAGGAAGAATCCAGGTTTGTAAATAGCTTTACAGTAGCCTGTGAAAGTTTCTTTAGAAAACCATCTACCTGGACCTTTTTCCACAAGATGTCACTTCTGACTTACCACAAAAATTACCGTGAAACTATCACTCATTTTAAAGCTTGTGGCGACATCTGCTACATAATTTAGGTATCAAAGGTCGAATCAATACTATAACTCGCAACTTTTCAATTCCAAATCCATGAATCGACTTAAGATGGCGCGCGTCTAATTCGAAATAAAATAAGTTGTATTAACCTACATTATAGGAATATTTCGTTTTTCTGTTGCTAAAGTTCTGATATATATTGACAATAAATGAAAATATTAATTTTGCCATTAGGAACTTGAATTAACTACCTCTTTTCAAAATTTTTGAAGGCTGTTTTTGTTAGAAAACAGTTTTCGCAATCCAATCCTACTTTTTTATAAAAGGCAGAACTACCGCAAGCAAAATATATTGTATTGGTATTGGTATTGGTATTAAAGGGGGGCGCCCTCACGGGCGTCCAAGCACTTAAAGCAAAATATACTAATACTTTGTTTACTTTTAGAAACTATTATTTTTAAAACTTTTAAAATCATAAAGGCGGTTTTGTAACACCTGAAAGGCCAAATTTGTCAGGGAACATAGTTTAAAAAAATTAATCTTAACAGTCAAATAACACACATGCCTTTGCTTATATCTGATTCTGTTTTATTAAAAGTCAGAGTATGCCTTTTAACTTACATTTTCAATAAATTTACAAAGGTTTTCTAGTAATTTTTTTTCCCATATTTCACCCAAACTTACTATACATAATTGAAAAAGTTCTATTGACTGGGGTTAATAGAATCGCTCAGTGTTAAAACATTTCGCTCATACTAAAGATTTTGTAGGTCCTACCACTAGCAACTTAGAAGAACCTTTATTCATTTAAGGAATTTTTAAAAAGCTTTAGAATTTTGTTCGAAGTCAGTCCAGCAACTATATAAGTTACAGATCAAACTTTATAGTCATCTAGATTAGTGTGGATATTTTTAATAACACTGTTTTTCGGACAAATGCATAAATGATAAGCAGTACCTAGAGAAAAGTGGTCTAGGCAATCGGATAAAAATTCTACGGCGAAATTTACCGGGTTATTTTTGAGTAGTACCTGTATACGACTAGGCGGTACCACCAGGTAAACTCAGAAACAACCTGACCAGGTACGGTATCGTACAGGTAAACGTTCTCATTTTTCCACGCATGTGCTTTGCAGTAATCTGTTTTCTTACCTGTCAGTTGAGGCGAGCAAGCAAAAGTGTTCAATGCCGAATGTACCTGTGTACATTTGATATGCAATTTTAAAATTAGTGTAAAAGTGTATTTTGTGCCGCTAAATTGGTGAACGGGTGCATAAGTATGGCAGTCGATTTTTAGTGTTGATGGAGTATAACCGCTAACTCTCTACAGTAACCAAATAAGAATTTACTGTTACTAGGTATTGTTAATAATATGTTCATTTCGCCACGGTGGCTTTAGATACACATATTTAAACAATTAATGTGTGCGAAGTGCTTTAGTTGTAAGGGTTTCGATCAATTTATATTGACCGACATATTTATTGTTCAGTTTACTAAATAATTACCTATCCACCCACTTGTTGATGGATATACTATTATAATGAGACGCTGTGATTCGCGCAAACAAATATGCAAGAAATCCTTAAACGTATTCGTTGCCTCAATTGACTTTGAATTCTTACCTCATTCTTCACATTCCATTCTTAGATGTTTGAGGGTGTGGCGCGTATAAGTTATTTTCCAATTTTATTCTAATAGCTTTATAATTATAATTTAAGAATTCGATTTTGCTTCTTGTACGGTAAAGTTTCTCTGATTTATAAAAGGGCATTTAACGAAGATTAGCAATGCAATCAAATACGCCGCATGTATCGGTATATCCCAATACCAATGATCGATTTTTTAACGTTTACCGCGCATCGTCAAAAATTATATTATAGATAATGTAATCCAATAATCTAATCATGGCGCAGGATATTTTTTCCTTGTATCAAATTCATATCGGTTTCGTCATATCTTTATATAAAGCGTTAGTAAATAATTTTATTAAAAAATTACACCTCTAATTCAACAGCGTCGCGTCAGTTTGATTAAACGGCAACAGTTTCTGCATACAAAAACATATTATTACTGTAACTGTTTCCGTTTTAGTACTAAGAGTACGTTTGAAGCGGAACAAAGAAAATTAACACGATGGCATATCGCAACGGCTACTCGAGGGATGATAGGGACTTGGATCGGGACAGGGGTAGAGACCTTAGGGACGATTCGGGAAAACCACCAGTACATATTATCGAACATTTGGCAACGTTTAGCGTGTCGCAAGAAACTGGGATTATTTATCCTCTCGACGGGATGAGGAGGTTGAGACAAATGGAACAGACGAATGGAATATGGTCGCAGAAAATGCAACTTTGTCTGGATCATCCTTGGGTGTTGATAATGGACGAATCAGGGGTGAGTGCACTTAGTTTTTTGCCCAATTAACAACCGAAACGGCACGATTAAGAAATTCTCTCACATTTTCGGGTTTTCAGTAAACCTCTAATGTCACTATTTTTTAATTTTTCAAACAAACTACTGTAATACTTTTTACAAAACTTCTGGATTCCTCCTGGGTGGGTTTTTGCTGAGTCGAAATTGCTGACGTTTCGAAGGAGGAATCCAGAAGTTTTGTAAAAAGTGTCACTATATTTTTCTTTGATTTGTAAAAAATAATAATAAAACAATAAGTCATTTTCTGCGTTGAATAAGACAAGGAGTTATAGCTATAGTGATCTGCTTACTTTTGCAATAAAAGTACAGTACGAAAAGAAGCCAAAAATACAACAAACAAAATATTTGAAAATTTTCAGAAAACGGGATTGCATAAATACTGACTTTTAGATAATTCGAGGCCGTTCCCTGACTTTTCCAGAGAACCCTGCTAAAACTTGAAAACATTTTAAAAGTTTGTAATTACATATTTTCTTGAAACAATAACAACATTCGTTAATTACCACTAACGATTTCTAGGTCATTAGCAACATTCTCACGAACGGTTAACATATGTGAAATTAATTTGGTTTTGTAGAATACGGATACAATAACTACATATTTCTGCTAAAAAATGTAAAAGCAGTTTTGGAGAAATCTGTTAATTAAATAAATATTTGCATTTAGTTATTTAGTCTACGAGATTAAATATTTTTTGCACTTAAGCGCATAAGAGAAATAAAATTATATAGCGTTTATCTTTCGAAAATTTTAAAACTTTGAAAGTACCAGCCAACCTCTTTCTTCCGTATTCAATTTTTGAAAATGTAATTACCCCCGGACTCTCTTACAGACTTATGATTTTATTTCTAAGGATGAATACACATATCTAAAAAAACGCTATTCATGAAAGTACTGCGATAATTGTTCCGTGAAATAGTTTGAAACATATTGTTCCTAGACGTATAGAAGCCCTGCCTATGCCAATAGGCATTTTTGAAGCCAATCAAAAATTGTTGGGAATGCGCAGTCATTCCAAAACCACCAATAAAACTTTGCAGCCTTTAATCACCATGATCCCTGACAGTCCCTCAGTCAGTTTTCAGTTGAAAATGATGAACTGTCGACGGCAATGTTTATTGGTCAACGCCGTAAAGTCATATTGGTTGGGGAGATGGGGGTTGTCGAAAAGGAATTTTGAAATGACTTGTGCATGCAAATATGCAAAATACGAGGTTAGCGCCAAAATTTTCCGGCCTGACATAGATGAAGCTCCAGTATCACGATAAAACTTTGTCTTCTTTTAAATATATATCTTAGTAGGCTGCGAAAAAAAAATAAAGTCTTGCGTCAAATAGTTTTTTATTGACAGCTTTTTAAACGTGTCCGAAAAAAAGTCGCAAATAACGCAAATTGAGTATAGACGAGTTTATGACAAAAGAAGGGTTAGCAAATAAAATTATTAAAGAAAGGCTGGATGGTGTGTACGGCCAAAGTTCTTCGTATTCTGAAGTGAAAGAATGGGCAAAACGTTTTGGAATGGGAAATGAGTCTCTTGAAGATGATTCAAGAACTGGTCGACCAGTGGAGGTCATAACGGAAGATATTGTTGCGATTCTGGAAGAGGTGGCAATGAATGATCGACGTTAAGATTTTAAGAAATTACTAAGATTCCTGCATGATCATTTAGGTATGCATAAGGTTAGTGCAAGATGGGTTCCTAAAAACCTTTCGGCCATTCAAAAACAACACCGTGTCGAGTGTGCGCGGTCTTTTTTGGAACACTGTGGGTCGGAACCGAAGCCTGTGATAGAAACTATTGTGACGGGAGATGAAACTATGGTTCTCTATTACGACCCTCTATCGAAAAAAGAATCAATGGAGTGGCGTCGTAAGGATGAAGCACCTCCAAGAAAATTCAGAGTATGCCAGTCAACAAAAAAGGTGATGGCCACGTTCTTTTGGGATTGTGAAGGAATTCTTTTAATAGATTTTAAAGAAACTAATACCACTGTCAATGGTAAATATTACGCAACATTATTACATTTATTACATAAATTGCGAGACTGCAACCTGTAAAACGTAGAGAAAAACTTACCAGAGGCGTGCTTATTTTGCACGAGAATTCACCTGTCCACACTGCTGGTGTTGCACAAGCTGCCATTTTAGAGTGTGGGTTCCAACAGATAGATCATCCTCCCTATAGTCCAGATATGGTGCCCAGCGACTATTATTTGTTTGGATATTTGAAAAAGGACTTACGTGGACTGCGGTTTAACGACGAAGTTGAGTTAAAAGAGGCTGTTTTAGCTCATTTTGCAGACAAACCAAAAGAATATTTTTTAAAGGGATTGGGTTGTTAATAATGAGATTTAATAAGTGTATTGAAGTTAAGGGGGATTATATTGAAAAATAATAAAAAATTGTTACTCTACTTTGTTTCTTTCATATTCAGGTTGGGAAATTTTGTCGCTGCCCTCGTATATATCTAGATGAACTAAAAAAATCAAATGGATTCAGGTACATTTTATACAAGTTGTAAAAAACTGGCTTTTAAGATGTTTAAGCACCCTTTATAAAAATTCAAATTAAACAAAAAATAGTAATATGTATCTTATGACAGACTTTTGTTAAGATATTCTGTTGAAAATAAAGTTACGAGCAGAAGACCCTGAAGACGGAATTTTGTGAAAAGCTTTAAATCCGTCTTTAAATGCAGATGGACACTTAAAGTTTTTGCTTTTTTTCTATAAGAAATATATGCATTTGCAATTTCTTTTTACCAGATTGCTTTAATTAGTCAAAAGTTAACAGTCGGCGTTATAATTCACGAAAATAACCAGAAACTAACCAAAACTACGAAACTTATAATAACTAATGAGATTTCCCCATTTCATCATGTTTGATTTGAAAATATTATTGGACACGAAAGAATGGACAAAAATTGTTCATGACTCTATTTATTTTTTAAACTGCATTAGTTTTTCCCGAAAATTAATCCTCATTAGTCCGCAAAATTTAATTTTTTAATATAATTTAATCACGTACCTCATCAAAAATTAATTAAATGGATACTCTATCCTTCAGCTTGCAGTATTCAACGTTGTGGTCTATCTATTTGAACCTCATTTTTCAAAAAAAATGGTTAGATGAGAAACACTTTACAGACTTTTTTGATCTATTACAATGCAAAAAAAATAATTGTGTCAATGCGCGTCTTTTGCATATGGGATTTTCTTTTCAGAGTGTTGTCGAAAGATTTCCCGCAAATGCTATTCAAGATCCGACAGCTTTCATGAGTCAAGATCCGATGGATATGTACAATAACATCTTAGTCTTCATTATAGCGGATTCGAGTCAATCGCCACACTCTCCCGAAATGCAAATGCACATTTTTCAGGTAAGTCGGTTGAATTTCATGAAATATTCAAGAAAATGTCTTTATACCATGATAGGATTTGATTTTTCAATCATTTTTAATTATATATATACATATATATATATATATATATATATATATATATATATATATATATATATATATATATATATATATATATATATATATATATATAACCAGAAATTTTCCTCGTTAAGTTATTTGAACTTCTTTATAGAAAAAAAAAATGTTTTCAAATCTATCGTGCAAATTTGAATTATTCTAATCTTTTAAATCCGTGGGTATAGATATTTAACTAAACGGAAGCATTTGCAATGAGTAAAATGTTAATAGGCATTCTTCACACGCTTGCAGGATCTGGAATTACGAAACACCTGCGTTAAAGAAACGGGGCCAATATTTATAAATAAATCTGTTGCCAGTACATTCTACGTTTAAATTTCAGACGCAATGCGATATAAAATTCGCACCTTTGTTTAATTTTTTACTGGCATTTCGTGATTCTTCCAAACAATATTAGAATTTCCCGTTGTAACACAAATCGCAGGTGCAAAATTTATAACACCTTAAAGCAACATAAATCAAGTCTGTTTCAAGGTCATAAGATCCGGAACGAAAAGCCTAACCGTCTGTAACAATTTACAATTTCGCGGTTTTCCTATTTTTCGACTTCGTTCTGTGTCTTTTTTTTAATGTTTAAATTGGTTCCCGTTAAACGACCCTCGACTACATCACAATTCGACAATCTCAACAGTTATTTTACAATAATTGCGATAATAAATTAGGACTGATAAAAATTTTCTAGGCACTTCAATTTTGCCGAAAAAAAAACGATAAAATAAAAATTAACTTTATATCAAAATAAACCGCCGTGGTAACAACATATTCATGTGTTAAGGTGCGAAATTTTTCGTTTTTACGCGACTCTTGGCATAATCAAAGAAACCTTATTTTCGAATTTAACGTGGTACGTCAAAACCTTTATGTCTAACTTGTAGTCGGTAGTAAATTTGATATTTGTTTTAACTATAAATTGTCGTTTTACATGGGATTTATTCAGATTTTACTTTGCAGCCTCGCAATACATGACTCATTTCTATTTTTATCACATTTATCAATTTTTATTGAGATACTCGCACCTGAGATCATCAAAAACTACAACATTATATATATATATATATATATATATATATATATATATATATATATATATATATATATATATATATATATATATATATATATATATATATATATATATATATATATATATATATATATATATATATATATATATATATATATATATATATATATATATATATATATATTTAAAAGTGTCTATTAAATTTCTTTCCATTCTCAGTGTCAAAGTATATCAGCACAAGACCTAGCGGAGGATTTAAAACAATTAAGGATCGGAAAAGCTTTAACGCGAAGCCGCAAGAGTAGCATCCCTCCCCCGTCGCACAAACCACCCCAGAACGTGATAAACCCCGCTAGAGACCATTCAAGAGACTATATGATTCGGTCAGATTCAGAATTGACGGAAAACAATGACGATTCCAGTTCCACGACGAGTGAAAAATACGAAAGGGACGTCACCATTTTAAATCATTGTTTCGATGACATCGAGAAATTTATAGCTAGGCTCCAACATGCAGCGGCAGCTGTTCGGGAGCTGGAAAGAAGACGAAAAACTAGGAGGAATAAAAAACGAGATATGGGAGATGGAATGCTAACGATGAGATCTAGACCGCCTCCTGAGAAAGAGTTTGTCGATATATTTCAGAAGTTCAAGTTGTCTTTTAATCTTCTAGCTAAATTGAAAGCACATATTCATGACCCTAACGCACCCGAATTGGTACATTTTCTCTTCACTCCTTTGGCTTTGATAGTTGAAGCTTCCCACGATCATTACTTTGATCAGCAGATTCCGCACAACGTTATATCCCCAGTTCTTACGAGGGAGGCGATAAACTTGTTAATGAATTGCGTCACAAGCAAAGAAACAGAATTGTGGCATTCTCTGGGTAGCGCTTGGCTAATTCCTCGAGATCAGTACAGGGGTCACGTGCCTGCTTATCATCCAGTTTTCATGGACGGATGGTCTCCCGAGTATCCAGTGGATGAACCTGATTCGGAAAATAAACCATATCCAGCTGAAGAGCACTATAAAGATGACGACTCTGATAGAGACATAATGCCGCCAGTAGGCGAGAGCACCGCTAGAAGTGACATTTCAGCCGATTCGATAGAAAGAAACGGGGGTGAAGAAAGAGGCTTCGGGAGTGGACAGGAGAGGTTTTTGGAGGACTTGCAGAGTCGTGGAGCCCACATCGTCCAAGTTACTTACCCACGAACGGCAAACAACGACAAGGAGTTGACTGTAGTTAGAGGAGAGTTTCTAGAGGTACATCTTGGGAAACACGAAGTATTTCTGAATTAAGAGTTTTGTTTCAGATATTAGATAGCAGCCGGAAGTGGTGGAAAGCCAGAAACAGCAAGGGACAAATTGCTCACGTACCCAATACTATTGTCACACAGTATCATTCAAGTGGGCCTATGGTAAGCATTACCATGAATCCGCTATATACTCAACAGTATGGTAGCAGAATTACAGATAAGGATGTAAGTTGTTAAGGGTAAAAGGTCTTTGAATATGCACTCATTTTCTTTTTACACACGCCTCTGCATTTGCAAATATACTATTTTGCTACTTGCACTCTGGGTATCCTTCGTTCTGTGTAATTCAACCTACGTTGACCCAAACAATTTTCTCAATAGGATTCACCCCCGATTAGTCGATATAACGCTGGCCAAAGCAGCAGCGATGACCATAGGCCACCCTTGAAAAACTCCGCTGAAATGATTAGAAATGAAAGGATCGGTAAGAAAGGAGAATTCCGTTATTTCTAAATTTAGACAATCTATGCTTATTGTGTAATTTTGTCTATTCCATGTTTGATCTACGTGTGGTGTACCGAAAACTGTTTGATGTTAAAGACTTAAAATTTACCTTGATTACTAAAATTTATGAATTGACTGTAGTCTAATTTTTATTGTATAATGGATAGAATCTCTTCTGAATATTGCACATGTATGCGCGAATAGTATATATTATAATGCTCCTAAGTTCATCAAATGAATGAACAACCTTTCGCAATCGTACCTTTTGTTTAATTTCCGATTCGGGTGTGTTTATTTATTTGGTGAGGATAGGACATTGAATAAAATTTTTATATAAAGAAAACAACAAAAATAACTATATTCTATGAATTAATATATTATTTCAAAGTTATGTATATGTATATAAGATATATATTTTTATATATCGTTTGATTACTAACAGCGAATGTAATGTTTTTTTTTTACGATATTGTATTAAAGTCCTGCTGTGTAGCTTGTGTTTTTGTCTCGCATGTGTTCGTCGCTTTGGAAAAACATTTAAAAATATGCGATCCAAATTACTTCGCCGCATTTTTGCAGTTTTGGAAAAAACCATTAAAGTCACTGCATTACCACCTCCCCCACCCCCTCCGCCATCAGTTCCCGCACCACCACCAATACCTCTAGAAGCCCCAAAACCCTTGGAAGAATCACCCGCTTTAAAGAGAACCCAGTCCAGGCAATCTATAGTATCAACCTTATCAATGGGTGATAAAATGCAGGAGGAATTGGCTAGCGTGTTAACTCTAGTAAGGGATAGGGAAAAACAAAGAGCCGTGCTGGATATTAAATCGACTCCGGAAATGTATATAAATCAAAAGTCAAGTTCCAAAGATGTTCAAGAATGGTTAAAGGCCAAAGAGTTCGATGAAAACATTTGTGCCAAATTTAAGGGTCTATCGGGGTATCATCTATTCGATATGCAGAAATTTGAATTGGAAAAGATATGTGGTGCTAAAGAAGGACATAGGCTCTATTCCCAGCTCTTAGTTCAGAAATCTGTTAGTGGGGTAAGTTAAAGGAAAGATTTGCTTGCTTAGTATTTTTATGAATTCGGCTTGTAGTTCCAAACGGTAAGGACAACTGAGCTAAAAGCGATTTTAGCCAAGGCGAGGAAAAAGATTGAGACAAACCGAATAAACGGAGATGAAGCTTAAACATTCTAGTTGATATTTATATGAACTAAAGGTTTTACGAGATTACCTACTTATAATTACTCACTTATTATTTTATATAGTCAAATATTTTGTTTAGGTTGTTTTATTGTACATAGGGTATCTGTATCTGAATGATTTAATAAAGTAATTAAGCCTAATATTATTTACAAATAGATAAAATGGAATTAAATATTTAACAAACCAGTCGATTATCAATTCACTCTAACCTATACCCAAAATATGTTTCCTCTTTCTAATGATCACATTTAAAAAACGGAATTTGTTAGTTTATTTGGATAGATATTATTTCTTGATAGAAATATCGAAAAATTCCTTCAACGCGAGTCACGCAGCTAATTTGAGAAGGGTTTGAGAAATACGAATCAACCGGAACGGATTACAATACGGGAATGTGTGAGGTCTAAAATTGCAAAATACACATAAATGAATAAAACACATTTATTTAAGGCATAATTGTATAGTAAAATCAACGTATAATAATATAACCGTGGGGAATAAAAAATATTTGTGTGAGAGAGAATTAGTTTCATATTTGTAAGACTAGAAATTTGTGTTTTCTCTATTAGACTGTAGAAAAAGGTTGTAAGTAATATTCAAGATTTAAAATGCATGTCGGACATGTTGCCAGATTATAGAGTTCCTACAATTCCATTCGATTTTCGAACTAATATCATGCCTATACAAAGTATATAAGCACTATACCTTAATGTAATTTAAACCTTAAAGATTGTTACCACCATAAAATGGTATCCGAAAAATTCGGTTTATTCGGCGAAACAATCGTCCCAACAATATTTTGTAGGAGGTAGGGAGTTAACTTTGATTTATACTAAGCTACAGATAATACATGTTATCAATAACTTATCACAAAATCACCGGAACAACTCTTCAAAAAGCATATAATATATTAATTTTAAATGTCGCAAACGTTGTAACCTGATCAATTCACAAAAACCGGAAGTTGAATTATACTTGAAATTCTTCCCGTTTTTGGTTCAGACGACTCAAATTCGGATGTACTAATTTTGTTAAAACGTATTAAGAATTCGATAAATTTCATAACTACAACGCCGCGAGTTAAATAACCGGAAATATAAATAAATGCCGCTATACAAATACATAATAAAAATGGCAAGTTTAAAAATGACGCACTCGGCAAGTTTCAAAAAATAAATTATTCAATAGACAATCAATATATATAATTAAAACGAAAGCTTCAAAAGCACAAAATCATAGCGTATCACAAAAAATTGCAGAAGGAAAATTCACTTCTTGAATATATAAAATATAATGGCTTCCAAAAACCCGAACATGGCGAACAATACCGTTAACAATGACAATCTACTATTATTAATCTCATTGGTTTTTTTATTCAGGCTGATTAAATGATTTACATTTACCTGGACCTGATTGATTTTCCCGTCCAGCTCCTTGAAACTTTGTTCCAAATCATGGATTGCCAACATTATACTGCAAAAAGATTTAACATGACACACCCACCCGCAGAACACGCCTCCAGTTTAACAACCCACAAACGATTTTTAATGACATGAAATTGTTTACAGTTTACATCCCAGGGGGGTTCGTTGGCAACTACAAGATAGTAGATTTTCCACTACGCTGTGTACAACGCGTATGTACATACATAAATATGTAGTACATAAAAAAACTTTGTAAATGGAAAATTTACTAATATGTTAAAATCCAAAAATCTGACGACTAAAAATTGAAAACGTTCATGCTAATAAGTTTGTGGGTTAATAATAAAATTATTTGGGTTAAATACAAAGTCTAAAAATCCTTTCATCAATATTTCCACCTAAAACTTGAATAAATACAAAATGTTATGTTTACCGTTCAATTGCGAGTCTCACACAATTCTGATCTGCCTATCCGATTACAAAGATGGGTAAAATTTGGACATGCTTTTACATAATTAAAATCGCATATGTAAGTCGAGCATCGTATAGGAATATTATAACATATTTAATAATAATAAACAAGAACCTTCCATCAGTCTGGCAACGTTTTCAACCAAAAACGTTTTCTTCTTATAAAATCCAGAAGAATAGGCTTACAGGTTGCCAGTCAGATCAAGGAGGCATAATTAACTCGCATGCAACCTTCACACATACCACAACAATGAGCAGAGGCGTTACATGGTTATTAGGAAACGGCACTTTGATACCTTTACCACTGTACCTGAAGGGCCGATATTTAGTAAATATCACTCACCTCGAATTTGTGGTGGTCAAAGAATTTTTTGTTTTTTTCGCTGAATGACTCGAGTCAGAGTGAAATTCCTCTGACGATGTTCCGCTGTCAATTAAATCAACGTCGGATGATACCTGTTTCGTTGCCAATTTTTTTCTGCTTGCTTTGGATGTTGCCCGAGATTCGACCTGAAAATAAATGCCAGAACGGTTATAAATTCTGCAGGAGAGTGATCAAAAACAATTCTAGGTACAAAAATATCTTGAGGTTAAACGAGGCCACAGCTCACCAAACTAGTTCATCTCCATCTAGAATACATCCTATTACTGAAAACCAGGGGTACATTTTGATGACGCTAATGGGTCAAGGCAATAGACAAAACGGACAAGACGATTTTAAGTAGTACAATAAACATCCAATAAAAATTTTAATCTGTTTAAAGTATTGCAATACCTGTTGGGGATCCACGCTAATGATGCTGGCAGTTCTGATCATCGGCGTGGGATGCTTGGTGCGCGTAAGAATTTGATAATTATACTCGTACTGGTACAAATCATTTCTAGGGTCCCAGGGTCTCAGATCAGAGTGTTTGTACACCCACTGCCCAGTTTTTAGATCTTGTTGAAAATGGACCGGCGTCCATTCTTCACATTTCACTTTCCTTTCTTTTGACCTTGCTAAGTAAAACAAATACAAATGCTAATTAAAACACATATAAATTAGGATAATAATAAAATGACAATAGATGAATTGACGGAAATATAAACAGACCTCTTTGAGCTTCTTCGAGCGATGTCTTTTCTTCCGTCGCAGCGGCCATATCGTCCCGCAAAATGGCAGCCGATACGTGCTGCCATAGTTTTTCGGATTCATTTTCTGCTTGGTTATCCAGAGGTACCAAATACCTAGTTAACCTTTGCTTCCGTATGGACTGAGTTGATGCGAACAGGACCTGTTGTTCTCCTGTTCTTTTGTCTTTTATGTAGATTGTTCCGTCCCAGTACCCGTCGATGGTTGCGAGTGTTTCCTTGCCTAGCTTTAATTTACCCGTTATACAATTTGTCTGCTCGGCACCTCCGAGGAATGGCTGCAAATAGATACCAAGAAATCATTTTTTTTTAAGTTTCGCAGAGCGCGTATGTTCACTCACCTTCAATTTAAATTCGATTTCAGTTGAATACCCTGTTTTTTCACATGCTATTGTCACTTTCCCACCAAGTTCCATGGTCAATGTGCCCATTAAAATTCCCTTACAGTGCGCATAGGGCACAGTTAACTTATAATCCTCCCCCCGTGGCAATAGGGTTAAAACCGCAGTACCATCGAGTAAAGCGGATGTAGAATTACCATAAAACTTAGACCTGGCTAATATGCTGGCACTGATTGCAAACCCATCTTGTCGATTGGTAACATAAAAAGCTGATACCTGTAAAGGTATTTGGTGATGAAAAAAAAAAAAAAAGTTTGACCCAGTAGTACCGGTGGGTGATGAGAAACTTGTTCGGCGATGTAGAATGTTTTAGAGTTGTTTGAATGCATCCAATAGCATCTAAAGGTTTCCCCAAGAATAGGATTGTATGGTTTCTTTAAGCCTTTGGGCTTTTTGTACAAACCGGAAAGATACCATCTAACAACAAGTTTCATTCTAGTAAAGGCATCATCCTCAAGAACTGCTCTATAAACAAATTCAAATTATAGATTGTCCTATAATTTCTTATATTTGAGCTTACTGTGATAGAATGTCGACATGGTAATAAGAATCCGACAGTTTGTCAAGGAAAGATCTCGGCTCCAATATAAACGTAGGCAGAACAACCTTGCTAAGATCCATTCCTGGACGCACCTGCTTCACAAGATACCAAATGAGGGATTTGTGCTCTTCAGCCAGTTCTTCCACTTGAGCTCCTACGTCGCCAAATTCTTCTTCAACATTAGGAACATATGGAGTCTCTGGTGGATCAACATCAACTTCTTCTTCCTTGGCAGAAACTTCTGAGTCTGAGTCCGTAATGTCGACTTCACCAGCACTCAATTGGCCCCCGTTATCTGGCTGGCTAATATTATCTAAATCTGATGATAACATTAATGAAAGCTTTTTTTTAACTGACCTTAGTTTACCATGGACAAAATGCTTCTCATAGTCAGTTTCCGACCATTGAGTCTCATGGTTTGCACTACCCGACGCTGATTTATTACTGACAGACCTAACTAATGCCCCATCATTTCTTATAGAAATTTCTAGCGCATCAAGCCAACACATTCCAGAACCCTGACTAGGAGCTCGAAATATTAAATATGAACTGGGTAGCGGTTGTACAACAGCCCCTATGATTAGGCCATCTCAATCTCATAAAGTAGTTTAGATTCTAAGATTACCTATTGTTTCATTTTCGGGACCTCTTGGAGCCCAAATTGTTTGATCTAACGGATTGTATAATTTGAAACAAAATCCATCCTTTTTGCTGGGCCTTTCAATTACTTTACAGGAATTTAAAAGAATTGTACCAACCCAGTGACTGCTCTATAATATACAATAAAATCAGTTTAATTAGGCAAAAACATATTTTTAAATCTTATAGTAATTACAATATCAAAATTAATAAATATGTTATACAAGGTGACACAATAAAGCACCTACCACAAATAAAAAAATGATTTCGCATGTATCCTATGAATATGCTCAGTCCATTTTGAGAAAGACCTGGATTTGCTTAAATATCTCCTTGAATTATTCAGAGCTAGTTTGGCATGGAATTATATTTCTGCCATCTACTCAGCAACTCATATACCAAAAAAGGACAGGAAAGTCCAGACCCAAATTAGGATAAGGGGAGGGTTAGCGTGGATGACCCCATATCTATTTCTTAATGGGAGGGAGTAAGTAGTATTCTGTTTAATGATCTCCCTCATTGCAAATTTACATTTTATTGTTCTCTCGCATTAAAAAACGAAATATAGCATTAAATAACCTGTTGGAAAGATTAAACCGATCTGGCGAAACCTAGAGGGGTTAGGGTATCAAACCCATTATCACCAGGTGGTCAAAAAAGACCAATCGGGATGAGTCAGTTTAAAGTTTAAAGGTCAACAATATCTTGTTCAAAACCAAGAAAAAATGAAAAAAGATTTCTATAAAAAATTATTGGAAGTTTCTACAATTTGTTAATTGGTATATATATATATATATATATATATATATATATATATATATATATATATATATATATATATATATATATATATATATATATATATATATATATATATACCAATTAACAAATTGTAGAAACTTCCAATAATTTTTTATAGAAATCTTTTTTCATTTTTTCTTGGTTTTGAACAAGATATTGTTGACCTTTAAACTTTAAACTGACTCATCCCGATTGGTCTTTTTTGACCACCTGGTGATAATGGGTTTGATACCCTAACCCCTCTAGGTTTCGCCAGATCGGTTTAATCTTTCCAACAGGTTATTTAATGCTATATTTCGTTTTTTAATGCGAGAGAACAATAAAATGTAAATTTGCAATGAGGGAGATCATTAAACAGAATACTACTTACTCCCTCCCATTAAGAAATAGATATGGGGTCATCCACGCTAACCCTCCCCTTATCCTAATTTGGGTCTGGACTTTCCTGTCCTTTTTTGGTATATGAGTTGCTGAGTAGATGGCAGAAATATAATTCCATGCCAAACTAGCTCTGAATAATTCAAGGAGATATTTAAGCAAATCCAGGTCTTTCTCAAAATGGACTGAGCATATTCATAGGATACATGCGAAATCATTTATAAATATTTAATTATTTTTGGAGACCAGTTGTGATTTTAAAAAGTCCCCATAGCAACTTAATCTTTAACCAAATATTTGTCCATTTTTTTATAGACAAATCAACAGACTAATCTATATGGTAGGCATCACCACATAAAACAATTTAAATTTATTGGGAACAAAAATATACATTATACAGTTTGCCCAAGACAGCAATGCACAGCATGGGAATCTCATTATGTATAAGAGGTAAAATAAGAGAAAAAAAAAGAATTAAAAAAAATATTTCAAATTTTTCTAATCAAATTGTTTATGGACATTTCCAGTTTTCCCGCCTTATTTCCCCGTTCCGTTTCTTAGTGATCAGCGTCAACTTTAAATTATTTTAGACATTTTTCCTTTTTATGATTGCAGCTGCAAATAATGCCAAACATGGTAAAAAATACTTGGGCCAAATTATAAATAAAAAATCTTAGGTAAAATTTGTTTTTAAATAAGATCAGAAAAAATTAAAACTATTTTTCAAATTTCATGGAAACACTAGCTTTTGACTCTTCCATCTATCATGACCTTAAAGTGGACATACTGTATTTTTGAACCATATCGCTTTTAATAGGCGATAAACTTTGCCCTTGAATAAACCAATAATTGTCAAACAATAAGTATCATTAAAATTTAAATACACATATTGGAGTATTTTACATTTGTTAAAACACAATAAACATGCAAAATAATTTATATTTACCTTGCCTTTTGGACTTTTATATAATACCAATAGGCCGGGTTTTAAAACACACCACAATTTAGTCCAGGACTTCAGAGTGCCTCTTATTTTTAACCAATCAGCTAATACAATTACTGAAGGATCTTTTAGAGAATTTAAAAGTTCATTGGTAACTCGTTTTTTCTCTTTACGATAATTCTTTCTTTGAGCTTTGTATGATTCTTTCCTCATTAATTTTGTACATGATTCAGGGGAATGAAGCTATAAAAAAACAAAGAAATATTTTATACATACAGTGTTATACACACACAGCACTTAGAAAATATAAACCTACCCCTTCAGTATTTGTGAGGGCGGTACTATCAAATTTTTCATGTGGAAGTCCTGAAAATTATCAGGGAAATGTTACCTTTCTCAAGTAATGGGTTCGGACTTACCAGGGCTTGCTGGGCCAGAACTATTGTTCAGGGAATCATTTGATGGCAATTTTGGCAATATGTTTAACAGAACCCTTGATTTCTTGTCTTCGACTTTTGATAATCCTGAAGTACTGGACTTCCCTGAAGGTGTGGCAGGCGTTTGAATTTCTTGCGAGTTTGTATTGCTTGATCCACTATTAGCGGACATGGTTGTAAAATTGAATATATCGCAAACACCTCACTTTAGTCCATTCTGCAGTCACACAGGTGCAATCTAATAAACATATATTCAAACTGTACTATAAACTTACACATAGCGTAGACGTTGACACCGGTAAACGGTAAATAAACTAAAACAATTATTTCCCAGTGCACGATCAAAATAAACAGCAAAAATTGTCAGACCAATAATTTGTTTACGCAAAGTTGCGACAATTTTGCTATTGGTTGCCACAATTAAATGATTACCATCACAGAATAGTAAATTAGACTGCATATAAAAAAACCAGGACAAAAATTTTGGTAAAGCGGCATGTTCTCTGAATGGGAATAGAAAACAATAAAACGCAAAATTTATTATGGAGTTTGATCCGCACAAAGTTTAGATGTTTATTATCTAAAGGTGTTAATTTTTAATTGGAAAAAACAACTCATAGATAAAACGATGACGTCACAAAATTATGTGCAATTTGAAAATTAGAATTCTTTGTATTTGAATTACTTTCTCGGATAGGTTATTTTGAATAGGCAACGAAATGAAGGCGTTCTTCTAAAACTCTATATTACAATAAAAAACAAAATTAAAATGTTTATCATAGTCCGAATTATAATGCAGAAACTTTAACAGCGCATTCAGCAGATAAAAAGTTCATATAAACTTGTTCTAAAATGCTTCCGGGTGTTGAAATATTGTGAAAAAATAGTTTTTTCCTATTTTTTAAAAATACCTAGATTTTGCTTTCAAGGTTTGTTAGTTATGATAATTATAAGTAAATTAATAAAATTATTATAATTTTTGGAATTATTTAAATAATATCGTAATGTAATTTGTAAACTTTAGATATTTGTATAATAGCAAACAATTTTTTTTTTCTGGAAAAGGATTCGTTTTAGCGAAAAACCTGAAGAGGCCATTTTTTGTTTAAACTGATCATGGTATCCAAACCTATTACCAAAATTGCCTACTATTTTTTTTGGTCTCATGAACGAAATGAAGCATTTTAGGACATACGTTTATATAAACTTTTTATATCTGCTGAACACTCAAAAATAATTTTGACACCCTGTACATTTTAGTGTAGGAAACCGGTCTCCACTTTATTGAACAGTTAATTCATACTGTTTACACCATTTCAAAATTTTTAAGGAACAAATTAAAAATATGCAGAAATTTTCTCAGTGAATTTTTTTTATTTAAATAAAACTACAGAATTATCAAAACATATTTTTTTTTATTAATCTGTATATACAGATCAAGAGGTATTTTACAATATTTATGTCCAGGCCTTTGCTGCATCCGACTGAAGTTTTTGAAAAATAAAAACAAGACATGATTGAAACAAAATGCAAAAATGTTATGGAAAGTTACCGAGAATATAATCCTCTATTTACAATTGATTCAGTTAAACTGTTCTCCATAACCCTCCAAGACAACAAACAGCGTGACCAAGAAAAAAAAATGCACAACATAAGCATCTGGTTAAGGGTAAGTAGTTAGGCGGTGAAATTATAATCTGAGATTTCCGCCTTTTCCTTTCTGAAGTCAACTTGGATTGAAGTGATAATAATAATAATAAAAAGATTCAAGTATAACTCTTTTAAGGTCAGACACTCCTTACTTAACTCTTACCCTTATTGAGATCCATGTGCAGTATATCTTTGTCTTGAACATAAAATATATCTCATTTTATACATATATTTACTTTACAAAATAACGTTCCACATGTAAATTACTGCTGGCGGCCACGATAGTAGTCCCTATCAGGTGGTCGCCATTCACCGGGTGAAAATCGACTATTATCAGGTGCATACATAGGAGGGATTCCACCGGGATAATTACCCCCGTAAAATAGGGCTCTTGGGGCCATTTGAGGGTGCATCATTTCCCTCCCCCTAGGATATTGGCGCCATTCAGTCTTTCCTTCCGGGGACCTGGTAGAAATAAATACATAAGATTTGTAAAAAAATAGCCATACTGACGCCACCGACCTTTTGTCAGGTCGGGGATAGTCCCTCTCCCTATGATAGCTAGGTCCTCTTGGGTAATCATATAACCTTTTGTGATCACTAGCGAACCTCTCTCTGGGAGGACCAGCCATCCACCTGTCATGTTCAGCGTGCATATGTGGTCCATGACGAAAACCGGCTTGAGGTTTTGGAGCTTTCCTATGACGACTGTAACGGTATTCCCCTTCTTCTTCGGTACTAACATCATCTCGCATCCTCTTTCGTTCCTTGTCGTACTTATCGCGTCTTTCTTTCCTAAAAATGATTTGTCCAATAGCACTTAAAACAAACTCACTGTAAAATCCTCACTTTTCCAAGCTCAGAAGCTTTTTCGACTCCTTGTCGTCGTCTCCATCACCTTCGTGTTTCCTTTTGAGATGCTCTTCCTTATCATTCCTGATTTTGTAATGCTCCTTACTGGTTGACGCATTATCCTAAAAACAAAAAATAAATTTTTCATCTCTTCAAAACCTAGTCCGAGTAAATTTTACTCACTTCTCTCCCTTTTTTTTCAGCCCGTTCGGCTTTATCGCTTTTCTCACCCCTTTTAGATTGTTTACAGGCTTTCTTATATAGTTTATATAATTTCTTGGAGTCATACTCAGTGAATTTTGACACGAAGTACCACAAATTGCTAAAAAAAATCCTTTAGAAAGTATTTAAAAAATTGGGAAGAGTAAATTCACCTTCTCCATTCTTTTATTTGTTCCGGATCGGAATATTGGTTCAAGCAAGTGTTAATTTGTTCTCCGATCTGTAAAAGGCAATCTCTAGTGTGTTGAACTTGTTCCAATTCAGACAATGATTGATCTGGATTATCTAAAGCTTTTAATGCCTTTTTTACGGGTCTCATTTTCTCCTTACATTCATCAAATATTGCTGGTTCCAAATCGCCCAGTACACCCAATGCCCTAGGCTCATTGTTAGCAGTAAAATGCATGGGACCAGCAGATTTTTTGTCCTTTTTCTTATCCTTTTTCTTTTCTTTTTTTTCTGGTTTACCGCTTTCTTCATTGTTGAAGTCACTTTTCAACATGTTTTTTGACCTTTTGCTACCACTACTGTTTATGGTCGATTGACTAGCTGAAATATTAGATTCGTCATTTGAGCTAAAATTGTCATTTTCTATGATTTCTTTAGTCAAAATTTTTGATTCCTTGACTTCCTTTGGTTTGCGTGTTTTCTTTGGTTTAGGAAGCCCCTTTTTGGGATCAAGCTGTTTCTTCAGTATTTTCAACAAGTATTCAGCCCGAGATTGTAGGTGTTTAGCCTGAGGTTTCTTATCTTCATTAAGTAATATTTTGTCACCAATGCCTAAATTTGGGTCCAGTTTAATTTGCTCCCAAGAACCCATTCCATAGACATAAATGCCTCTAAGCAGCTTGGAATCTTCCAATGAGCTCCAATCCACATCAAAATGTGCAGGCTTTGTTTTGGTATCAAAAATCCATTTACTCCTTTCCTCTTCGTTTGACGGTAAAATTTCATCTAGCGGAGCTAACTCTTCTTCACACTGTAACATTGTTTTAGCATTTACAGATACACCTCCTAATTTGAATGATGGTCCCCTTAATCTCTTACGACCTTTTGATTCCTCTTGATTATTGCTTTCATTGTTTTCTTTAGCCTGCTCATTCATATATTCAACACATCTTTTGTGAAGCAACTCCCCAAGGTTTCTTAAGTCTACCAAGGGCTTTTCCTGAAGTTCGGCATCACAGGCGACAGCTTCTAATCGTTTAAGTGGAGCACTAAATTTTTTGTAGCTTTTGACAAATCTTCGAATCTTAAATATTAGTACACAATATGTTTAGCATATATAAATTTAACAAAGACAGCACCTACCTCTACATCTGTAAAGTTGCCTATTTTTTCCCTATTGCTGGCTGGTGGACGCCCTCGCCGCTTAGGCCGATCTTCATCCGACTCCTCACCTTCAATACTAGATTCTCCAGATTCTTCGCCTTCTTTCTTCTTTTTCTTTTTACCTTTGCCTTCTTCACCATCACTCTCTGACTGATTAATTTGCTGCAAAGTCTTTCGACTTCGCGGGGGTAGATACAGATCTTCCATTTCTTTCGATTTTTCTTCTTCTTCAACCTTCTTTCTGAGTTTTTCTGGTATGATTTCGTCCCAGTCTTTACTCTCTTCATCGTTTTCTGGCGCTGTCGTGTTCTCTGGAGATGGGTCAGTCTCTTCATCAAATGCTGCGAAACTGGCTACTTTAAAAGCAGATAACAATTCATCCCCAGCCATAGTTGGCACTTCGTCCCTTGTTTCTGCTCGGCGAAGAATTTCATCAATGTCACACTAAAAATTCATTGCCATTATAGCATCTACTACCTGAAATACAATTAATTAACATACATTGGGTTCTTCATCCACATCTTCATCTTTAAATAATTCTTCTGCTCCAAACTTAAGAATAGCAGTGAGATCTTCTTTATTGAAAGGATTGTTATTGGAGGAACCCTTTTTATCTAAAACAGTCCTTCCCGTTGTATCCATTCTCTGTATCACTAAATGGTCCAACACCATTTTCTGTTTGGCACGTTCTACAATTTCTTCTTCAACAGAACGAGCAGTAACCAGACGGTAGATGTTGACCTGATTCTTTTGACCTATTCTATGAGCACGGGCTTGGGCTTGAAGATCATTTTGAGGATTCCAATCAGAATCAAAAATAATAACAGTGTCTGCAGTTGCTAAATTAATACCTAAACCGCCAGCTCTTGTTGAGAGCAAAAAACAAAAGTCCTGAGAACCTTCTGCGTTAAAATGGTCTAATGCTTGTCTCCTAAGTTCACCTTTAATACCACCATCCAGTCTTTGGAAGGGGAAGTGCCGCAACTGAAGATATTCTGCTAATATATCTAACATTCTCACCATTTGAGAAAATATTAAGACTCTGTGACCAGTTTCCCTCAATCTGATTAGCAGCTTATCCAGTAGAACTAATTTGCCTGATCCTCGTAACAAGGCTTGTAGCTGATCTTGTTGTCTATATTGAGTCTCTGGTTCCACAGGTTTAGTTAGAAATGCGTGGTTGCAGCACTTTTTTAATTCAATGACAATGTTCAGAAATGTATTGGTCGATCCTTTCACTCCTTTTCGTAAGGCATTGTAATTTTTTGTTAAAATCCATTTGTAATATTGCTTTTGAATAGATGTCATCTCAACCCTTAATATCTGTTCAACTTTTGCGGGCAAAGATTTTTCCACATCTTTTTTTACGCGCCTTAAAATAAAAGGTTCTAATTGTTTGTGCAATTTACTGTATCCCCTGGTAGAGGCATGCTCATGATCCTTTTCAAATTCTTCCCAAGTTTGAAATCTAATAAAGCGCTTTATCAGCATTGATAAAAGAAATCCAACAAAAACTTACTTGTTGGGCATAATGAAATGCAACAGAGCCCATAACTCTTTCAAGCTATTTTGCAAGGGAGTCCCTGTAATAAGTAACCTGTGGTTAGTATCGAAGTCCATCAATGCTTTATACAACAGTGAATCGTCATTTTTAAGCCTAAAAATTTTACCCATAGCTTATATGAAATAACTAAATGCAGAAAAATGTTACCTGTGAGCTTCGTCAACTAATAAGACTGCCCAGCTTAAACTACCAAGAAATGTTTTGTCCTTAAGCACAATTTCATAAGTAGTTAGTATAGCATTAAACTTCAATCTTTTTGAACCCTCATAGCACCATTCATGTTGACGAATCTAAAGTTTGCAATGCAACAAAATGTATACAACAAACAGTGAATAACTTACTATATCTCGTGACTGGACATCTCCCAGATAGGTAACAACATTCATATCTGGGGCCCATTGGAAGAATTCTCGCTGCCAAGATGTCATCGTTGACAGTGGCACCACACATAAGAAAGGTCCATGTAAATGGTGGGTATTGAAGAGGTAGTAGAGAAAGCATATTGTCTGAACAAAAAATAGTAGCCATTAAAAATCTAAAAAATTTATTTTATATTTACCTACAAGTGCCTATTACCTGAATTGTTTTACCCAGACCCATTTCATCAGCCAGGATAACAGAGTTCTCCTTCGTCCAAGAATGGATCATCCAATTTAGCCCATGTATCTGATAATCTCGTAAAACGAGAGTCTAAAAATATCAAATGAATTATTACATTTTTTATTTACATGCTAAAAAACTCACTTGCTCTTTACCAGTCATATACTCAGGTTGCGTCTTAACTTCGTGAAACTTTGGCCTATATTTTAAAACCTTGCAATGTTTTGTTGGCGTCTTGGATGACTGCTCTCTTTCCTGAAACTCTTCAATTTTATCCGGCCATTTCTGTTGAATTAAGGCGGAATCTTCCCAAGTGGATTCTGAGTATGGTAAACTTTCCCATTTGACATAATAGTCAACACCCTCGTCAGGTTTATTATATTTGGCTGAAATATTGTTTTATTGCTAAACAATGAAATAAATCTAGTTAAATAATGCGGCATATTCTACCTATTATACGTTCGACTCTATTGTAACTCTTCAACAATTCTTGGCCCAATTCCAGTTGGCACTCATAATACTCTACATCTTCTGGCGTGGAATATTTTATCCACTGCTGTATGTCCACTTCTTTCTTGATGTAATTTTCCAGTTTTTTGAGTCCTTTAACTTTCTGTTCCCTGAGGGACTGATCCGATTCCCATGTGTTATGAATATGAGCCCAGTCTTTCCATTTAATCAGGTACTGGTCTTCTGCATTATCTAAATCATTAGGATCGACACCTTGATTGGGATCGCCATGTTCTTCAACATAGTAAAGCGTAGTAATATTTCCAGTTACTAAAAGAAGAAAATATTAAGCAAAGTTGGGTTTATTTAACAGAGTGTGAAACCCTCAACAATACCTCCTTTCCTACCGCGTCTTTGGGCTAAAACTCGTTCAATGGTTTCACACTTTTCTTCTATCACAGGCTCAGTTGATTCAGTTTGATCTACTTCTAGTAAATCTTCAGAATCAGTTTTTTCTTCACTATCTTCCTTATAACTAATATCGGCAGCGGCTCGCCTGGAAACAACACGTCTCTTCTCAGCGTCAGAATCGGCACCACTTGATTCATCAGATGTGGAGTGGCGTTTTTTGGAAACTTTCTTTCTAAGTGCCGCTATTGTCTTTGACCTCATCCCAACTCGTTTACTAGGTGGCGGTTTTTCCCTTTCTTCCTCTTCCGATTCCGAAGATGAACTCGCGTCATTATACTTCCAGTCTTCTTGTTGGCTTTTTCTAGATTTTCGAGTATCTGCTTGTATTCGGGCCGGTTCCCGTTTATATCTAGCTGATTTTGTAACAGTATCTTCACTTTCCTCACCGGATTCCGATTTTCTTTTGTTTGGTTCACTCCATGGCGTGGAAGTGCTTGGACTATTTGGATATAAAGTATTTTGAACGCTTTCATTGGTTTTTGGTTGCTCGTCATCGGATGCGTTCTCTTCGCCACTTTCCGAACCAGAATCACCACTTGAAGATCCAGAACCGCTACAAAAATTGTTCTATTGTTTTGTTCTACCAAGAGGAGCATGTTTTTTGCGATGTGATTATTTATATGGTAATAATAGGCAGAGATGAACAGAAAAAATATTGAGAGTTATATTTTGCTCTAATTAAAAAAAAAATAGCATTTCAAAAAATTGAGCTCCAAAATATATTTTTTTTCAAAATAAATGATCGAATGGATGGAGAAACGTGAATAATTGTCATGCGATTATTTATATGGTAATAATAGGTTTGTGTCCTTCACAGGAGGCAGAGACGGAGGGAGAAAACATCAACAAATATATTTTGCTTTAATTAAAAAAAATAGCGGCATTTCAAAAAATTGAGCTCTAAAATGGTGACAATTTTCTCAAAATAAATGATCGTATGGATGTAGAAACGTGAATAATTGTCATGCGGTTATTTATTTGGTAATAACAGGTTGTGTCCTTTGTGGGAGGGAGAGATGAACGGAAAAAAACTTCAACAAATATAGTTTGCTTTAATTAAAAAAAAAATGCGGCATTTCAAAAAATTGAGCTCTAAAATGGTGATAATTTTCTCAAAATAAATGATCGTATGGATGTAGAAACGTGAATAATTGTCATGCGATTATTTATATGGTAATAATAGGTTTGTGTCCTTCACAGGAGGCAGAGATGGGCGGAGAAAACATCAACAAATATAGTTTGCTTTAATTAAAAAAAAATAGCGGCATTTCAAAAAATTGAGCTCTAAAATGGTGACAATTTTCTCAAAATAAATGATCGTATGGATGTAGAAACGTGAATAATTGTCATGCGGTTATTTATTTGGTAATAATAGGTTGTGTCCTTCGTGGGAGGGAGAGATGAACGGAAAAAACTTCAACAAATATAGTTTGCTTTAATTAAAAAAAAAAATGCGGCATTTCAAAAAATGGAGCTCTAAAATAACATTTTTTTCAAAATAAATGATCGAATGGATGGAGAAACGTGAATAATTGTCATGCGATTATTTATATGGTAATATTAGGTTTGTGTCCTTCATAGGAGGCAGAGATGGGCGGAGAAAACATCAACAAATATATTTTGCTTTAATTAAAAAAAAATAGCGGCATTTCAAAAAATTGAGCTCTAAAATGGTGATAATTTTCTCAAAATAAATGATCGTATGTATGTAGAAACGTGAATAATTGTCATGCGGTTATTTATTTGGTAATAATAGGTTGTCTCCTTCGTGGGAGGGAGAGATGAACGGTAAAAAATTCAACAAATATTTTTTGCTTTAATTAAAAAAAAAATAGCGGCATTTAAAAAAATTGAGCTCTAAAATGACATTTTTTTTTTTTAAATAAATGATCGTATGGATGTAGAAAAGTAAATAATTGCCATGCGATTATTTATATGGTAATAATAGGTTTGTGTCCTTCACAGAAGGCAGAGGTGAACGAAAAAAACATTAAGAAATATATTTTGCTTTAATTAAAAAACAAATAGCGGCATTTCAAAAAATTGAGCTCTAAAATGGTGACAATTTTTTCAAAATAAATGATCGTATGGATGGAAAAACATGAATAATTGCCATGCGATTATTTATATGGTAATAATAGGTTTGTGTCCTTCACAGAAGGCAGATATAAACCGAAAAGCATTAAGAAATATATTTTTATTTTATTAGCATTTCAAAGAATGGAGCTCTAAAGTGGTGAGAATGTTTTCAAAATATATGATCGTATGGATGTAGAAAGGTGAATGCAGCAAACTATAGAACGCAAGGTGTTTAAAAAAAAAGCAAAAAAATTAGGGGTGATTATTTGTTTAAAATATAGGGTAGTTTGTTACATAAACTTTGGGTCAAATATGGCGCAAAAATGTTTTTTTTTTCGACAATGCTTCACATTAAATTTTTCTATTTCGAAACTGTAGGTTTTGGTTAGTCTCGCGTCGATCAAAATTTATTTTGTCCATGCCATTGCGTTAGTTGTTCTTTAAATTTAGTTTTGAAGCACTATGGGGTAGGGGTAGTCTAATTTAATCGCCTCCACTCATTTTTAAAAAATAAAAAATTATGAAAAAAATGTTTTTATAATAGTAACGCATTAATTTATTCTTCTATTTTCGTTTTTAAGATAAAAAATAAAAACATTATTTTTTCGTTAGATTTGTGGAGGGATATCATCCTTTTGACCGAGTTTCATAAAAAACTCCCCTTTATTTTAAATAAGCAATCACCCCCCTTAAGTTTTTCGCAGTTGCTTTGAAACACCCTATATAACAAATAAGACGAAAATTATGTAATTTCATTGTAATGTAATTTAACTTACATGACAACTTTTTCTTATGTAAAAAATGAAATTCTGAAAAAGTTTATGAGTGTTGAAATGATTTTTCTAAATTATAATAAAATCGAAACTCTAGTGGTGTTCTGTCATTACACTTGTAACAAAGGAACAACATTATCCAGTAGTTGTCAACGAGAGAGAGAAGAGCCGGTTTTAGGTAGAAATAAGATCAGATTTTTAAGAATTTATACAGAACAGATCAGAACCAAAAGCCACGTTGCCATATTTTTTTAGTCCTTTATAGTGTGCTTTCATATAGTAAATAAATTTTGTACTTACCTTTCAGAGCCTGAATTTTGTTGACTTTCTGAAGAACTACCACTTTCCGAACCCGAAGCTGAGTTCTCAGATTCTTCTCCGCTCTATAAAATTTCGACTTCAATTGTCAATTTTTATTACCCCACAGAAATTTGGAAAATTATAAACTATTGATTATCACTTAACAATATATTGAATTGAAATAAATGAGAACACAAAATTAGTTAGAGTTACAGAGACCTAAAGAAATAATAATGAGTTATTAGTACATAAGGCGCCTTCAAGCCCAAACATTCTAATAGGGAGAATTTTTTATTTTGAAAATAAATGGTAACAAATATTTATTTCATTAAATTACAGGCTGGCCAACACTATCCACCCCTTTATTATCCGATGGCTAATGATTTCACAATAATGTAAAATACGAAAGGAAAAATTAATTTTAAATCCTGTCAACTGGCAGGTGGGTCCAACCCCAACTACCCCACATAATCACTCCAAAATATTTGCTACTCAGCTTCACTTAGCTACAACGTGCATTTAATTTAGAGAACACGTGGACTCAAAAGTATCCTTAAATAACTAGTTTATCCTAGTTTCCATTTGTGCGAGAACCCCCTCATTTTTTTTGGAAAAATGCAGTAGTTGATCACAAAACAAATTATCTTTATGTTTAGAGAGAAGGTTTAATTGAATTTAGCAAAACAAAGAAATAAAATCTAAATAAATATGACTATCGAAAATTAACCCCCCCCCGCCCCAGGTGGTTAAATTTTGAATGTTTAAATGCAAACGGACATCAGTTCATAATTTTAGAGTGATATTAAAATACATATTACACTCATCAAACAAAGAAATATTTCCGACGAAGTTACTAAGAAAGCAATAAGTAGTTGCGCCCTTCAAAACTACCCCAATTTCATAAAATATTTCTAAAAAAATATGATTATCAACTTTTTGCAGTTTTGTAACAAAAGATTGTTACAGAGTTACTGCAAAGGACACAAAGCAAAATGAGGGTTTGCCTAAGATAACTAAGAGCGACAACATAGCCAAAATTGCCCAAATTTCAATGTGAAATAGCTCAAAAGGGTACAATTTAAAAATGCGATTTTTTTGGCTTAACACGTGGACAAAAGTTTAGAAAATCCTTAGGTGAAAAGAAAAAGGTGGAACACTGCTACCTTCACCCTAAAACACCACAAAAATACTTGTAAACAAATATATTCACAGAAAAACTCAAAAATATGTTGAAGGTGGTAGAGCCACGCCCTTGGTTTAACATTAATACGGGAACATAAAGACACATCGGCGAACGAAAAAAGAACCACAACAATAATATATCACAAACAGAAAAAAAGATTTAGGGGTAAACTCACCTCAGGCATTCTCCAGGAAGTTTTCTTCTAATTTTTAAGTATTACACCTAGTAAAGCTTTGTAAAAACCGAATAGGAGGGAAGAAAAAACATCCCTCAATAAAGAGAAATCAAAATAGTTACGTTAATTCTCAATATATCCTGAATATTCAATGTTTAAAAAAAAATCCTCAATTTGAAGCACGGTGCGACGCCATTTTGTTCCTTAATGCGAACTATAAAATTAAGTAACAAAATTAGAATTAAAATTGCATACTTCTGCTTATTTTTGACCACCGGGTTTAATATCGCACAGTTTTAGGTTATATTTCCACTTTATCCACTAATAAAAAAGGGTTAAGGTTATCCATAAGACTTCCCATTAACCGAGACAACTCGTCACAGCGGACATGTTTGAAATTCTGAAAGAATCGACGGCAAAACGACAGCACAACCGCGTCTGCGCGTAAGCCAGCATCATGAGAAGGCCAATGGAAAACGAGAACGCCAAAATAGGACCAATCGCTACGCTTGACGTCACTTCCACAGATCTTAGGCGCTCTTTACAAAGAGGTGATATTTGAATGAACAAACATAATGTAAAAACCAAGAAATTAAATTCATTTTGCTTCATTTCCTGCCCGCGAGATTCAAAATCGTTGTAGAAATCACCATTACCAATATATGAAAATACAAGGCACAAGAACAAAGCGTAAAAAATTAAAGGCTTACACTACATAAAATAAGAATTTTGCATTTTTCTTTTATTTTTGGTAAAAACTTAGCCTTATTAAAACATATTTTTGACATATATTTATGGAAATAATATTCCAATGCAAAAAGTATTTTAATAACTGACTGGCGGATTTTTTCCTATCCAATGAGTGATGCGATTTAAAAATAGAATATTTTTCTGTGTCTCTGCAGCTACTGCAGCTAGGAGCCAGAAATTATTTTTGGAAGAAATTTGGATACTTTTGGAATGGACAAAGTAACAACCTTAGCGTTAAAAATGAGATCTGGAGCGAATCAATATGAAAACATTTAGAGGATAGATTAAAATGGAAAACTACATTTAGTGAGTTGAGAACATTTTTTCACTGGAAAAACGAAATCACCATCCACTATGCGAAAAATATACCTTTACATATCACAAAAGAATTTGAAAACAAATTTAAACTATTAAGAAATAAAATCATGATTTTCTCACAGAAGAAATGGATGTTCCTTAATAATAATAATAAGAATAATAATAATAATAATAGTTTTTGTTGAGGTATTTTAAATTATTGCAAAATATTTAAACAAAATTACTGAATACCAATACAAACTAATACAGTAACGCATTTCAAACGGCGAAGTCTAGCTTAAGATCTTAATCCTGAATATTACAATAATAATGAAACAAGCTATAATAATAATAAGAGTCTAAAAATTCATAATTGGTAAAATATTGTTAAAGACAAGACAAAGACGTTTGCAATTACAATAAATGGACCTTAATTTTTTTCCTAAATACTAGAACTGAGCTGGATTCAAAATATTTATTATAAATTAATTATATATTATTATTATTATATATATAAATGTATAAAATAATTAATTACTAATAGTTCAGATTTCTTTTAAAAATAATATTTGATTGCACATACTGAAGGTCTAAAGACAATTTCGTAATAAAAATGTGTCTCCAGTAAAACACTTTTTTCTAGATTTTTTCCCATACGTGCATGACATTCAAAAAACCACGTACAAATCGTTATTTTCAAATTTTAAAATTGGGAACATAGCCCCGGAATTTTGAATTGGTTAAGCCAAACTCTAGGAAAATTAAAAGAAAATAGTTTTCACTGAAAAGTATCAATTCTCATTTGCAACAACTTTCAGCAAATATTTGACTCTTTATAATGAAAAAAAACTAAAAGTATTTGAAAAGGGATGTATATCCTGATATAAAGTATCAGTGGCAAACCAAATGACAGTTCATTTCGAACAGGGCGAAGAGAATGAATGTAAAACCGCGAGAAGAAAAGTTTATAACTAACACCTCTTGCCAAACACCAATAGAATACAAAATATCTTTAAAAAGAAATATTTGCAAATTAATTTACAACTTTAAGACATAAAATAACATTTGAAAATGTATTGTGCCTCCAATGAATATTTTTTCAAACAATCATTTAACAATGAACGATCAGTTTAAGTCAACCTAAATAAGCAAATCTTCATTTTCTGATAGGTCTGAACAGTCAGAAGAATTTTTTTTGTAAAAAAAAATATGTAACTCTTTATTCAAAACAACAATAAATTTGCGAACACAGCTGGCAATTTTTTAATTGGCTAAAAAGATTGTTTGTATTTACTTTACTTGGCATCTGATTCTACAGCACTCTATTAAAAACAATAAAGGGACTATTTCAAATTGCGTTCAATTGAACTATTCCGCTTGTATTTCCATTTCAAAAATTCTTTTGGGTAAATAAAGTTCGATATACAAAATAATTATTTATTGGCCCTTGTTTGATAAGGCATTCGACAGAAATATTGTTAAATAAATATTTATTAAAATATATATTTTAACCATTCCTGTATAAAACATGTACTTAACATAAGCACAGACACACACAGAACATGATATTTTATTTAAACACTTTGATCTTTATGAGTAAATATAAATTTAAGAAATTTTCAATAAGTACTAAAAAGTACTTTTTTGATTGCTTGCATAATAAATTATTATTGCCATCGCTGATTTTTTATTGTAGGCAGTGCAAGAAAATCAAACCCGCATGATATCACACGGAAGTAAATAGCGATACGAGTTTTAATTGCACAGTATCCGCCAAAATGATATATGCTCGTTAAATAAAAAATATATTTATATTAACTACAATTTTATAGACAATATTATAAATATCTCACTTGTTGATGTGTTAAACCAAATTTAGCTAACGTGAGTATAAAATTTGTACTTGAATTTACGCTAAACTTGCCAATAAACCGAATACGCTGCTAAACGAATAACAACATAAGTTAAATTAATATATTCACCAGTTAAGATGCTCTCGGAACCTTGTGTCGAAGCACCAGAGCACTTTCCGCTGATATAATCGGAAGAGCATTATCGAAGTGGAACTGAATTAAATGACTAACACTGTTGAACATTCGGTCTTTGGTACGCACCTGAAACAATGAGAAAAAAGATTAATTCGGTTTGATTAAGTAATAATAATAATATAATAATAATAATAATTATAATAATAGTAATAATAATAATAGACTCTGCTTTACACATAATTGGAAACTAAATACATTACAAAAACAACAAATAATAATAATACTAATAACAATAATAATAATAATTATAATAATAGATAACAGGAAAAGCTTAGTCATAAAGGCAATATCTTACCACTCCTTCAGGATCAATAAGTAACAGATGCTTCTTATTATTGTCTTGCATCCCAGAGAGGACAAATTGTCCTGGGGTATTCATGGATTCGCGAACCAGGAAGTCGCCATCTTTCTGAAGCAATCGTTCTGCTGAGGCGCGGCTAATTTGTCCGTGAAACCAAAGCTCGTTACGCAATTGTTCCAAATTGTCACTATTTTGGTAATCGGAAGATGTCAGACTTTGTTGAGTAAAAGGTTCTAAAAAATAAATCCTGTTTTTAAAAAAGGGACCAAATGATGCTTAGAAACGAAAATAACTTACGCATATCAAAAACGTCTCTTTCTCTGCTTATCGCAATGTTATCATTAACATAATCGTGATGGGGACCTTCAGAAGTAATATAATTGAAATCTATTAGATTTGGAGTAACAGGGGGAAGAGTGGTAAAAGGAGGGACTGATGCAGGTAAAGGTGGTACTGGTGGTGGCCCAACAACATCAGGGGGTACTTTCCCAGGAAGGTCGTTGTAGTAATCCTTTTCAGCATCTCCACCCGTTGATGTTGAAGGTTGACCAATTGTCGTGGCAAAGCTGCAATTTTTATTATTTCAATGCAACATTCTTAGCCTCACACCTAGAAATAGCACTTACACATTTGGTTTTGAAAACTGCTGGAACCTTAACTCAAAGGCCTGTCCGATTGTGGAGATAACATCTTTCGCCAAACCTCCTCCACACTCAAGCACATAGCAAGCTCTAAGATCATTTGAGTCTTTTGCTATGTAGCTGACAAAATCCAGAGTGTCCTGCAATTTTTGTTTATTTCAAAACTGTTTAATAGTTTTCATGAAAGCCAACCTACACTATCACCGCCCGATGCAAAGGAAATTTTAGGCATCTCATGATGAGCAATTACTTGATTGTTGTCCAAGGAAGTTAAAGAGAGACTAACACTGGAAACCTTCAGAGTAACATTTGTTCCAGCATGGTTCATATTTGGGGTCTCAGCAATCACCTTTGAGACTTTCCTATCAACTTTACGTTTCTTATCTACCGTTTTTAATCCTGCAGCCTCACACACTCTGTTTATGCATTCCCTGGGAATATATATTTTTATTCAAAAAGACCATAAATAATATAATATAACCTACTTAGCCACATTGGACCTGGTCTTAAAATCCAGTAGTTTCATAGATATTTTGATCTCCAAGCAACCTACATACTGCAAAAAAGACACATTGTGAATTATGTGCAGAAATATAGTCTAAAATGAGGTCTTGGCGTTATTTTTTACTGAGATTATGCACTTCAAACTGGCGTGCTAGTACTGCCAGCAATAGTTGTGCTGGGTGAATATTTTTCTTTATTGATTAGAAATATCTACTTGCCTATCTTACTACCGCGAAAATTAAAAATCATTCCTTTTAATGTGACCTTTGACTTTTTCAAGTGTTCCAGCTGATTAGTGACAAGGCTTTGTATTTCAAAAAATATTTTCTAATGTAAGTCTAAGATATTAATTATATATAGATTTAGGCTGACCTATATAACTATAAATATAGAGATATATTTTTAAATAGAACCTGTTTCATAAAGAAACAAGGTTCATAAGTTTAAAATGGTTCTACACATACAGCTATAAAAGAACATGTAATTAGCAAATGACAAATATACAAAGAAATTGTTTTGAACTACTAATTGAAAGTTAATGGGTACAAATATAATGCTACATTTTATAATATGCTTGGTGTAAAAAAACGACTGACTTGGCAGAATTTGTTTTTGCGTAAATATGATTAGACTGGGTGTGGCAGTTTTGATATTTCCCTACAACACATTTGTGGCATTGCAATGACTTTATTATTACCAAGGGACTACATATACGAACAGGACAAGTAAATTAATGTTATTTTCAATTTTCTTACCTACCCTTACTGCATAGGTTGCTCCTTGCTTGGCAATCAATTTGTCGGAATGTATCCACCCACTGGATGGTTTAATATTAAACGCAGCCATTTGAAGGAATTTATACGACTATATTTTGCATCTACCCCGCTTTAACCCCAATTAAATTCTTAATATATTTGAGATTTACGTCAGCCGTTGGCAGTTCGATTGCACTGTCCTCCATTTTTTAATGTTCCGTACACGGCACGATTTTGCATTGGATTCCTTTTGAATTTGTAACTAGTAGAGAAGTGTAGGGAGTTTATTCTTTCACAAACTTTCTAAGTAACACTCTTATTTACATTGTGGGGCACATGGAGGCTATAATTAAAAAATATATTTTATTGCGGCGGAGAAAATTCCAATATTATAGCGTTTACACTACACAGTCTAAATATATTGCACCAAATCTTTCCGAACGAATGTACAGTGAAATGAAGTCACTCTCTTTCTGTTCTATCCCCACTTCGACCCGTTCATTTGCGCAAGTACCGCATCAGTTAAATTATAAATAATATAGTTACTACATTTTAAATTTCCAAAAAAATGCTGCGGTTTTTCTCTGGTATTTTTTTAGAAATGAATTGGTTTTCAGATTTTGAAATAATTCAAATTATGTATTAAAAAAAAAAGTTTGACACTTTCCAAATAGATGGCAGAACTAGTTCTACACTCAAGTCTACGATTCTGGTTTAAAAAATGATAAAATTCATTTTCTCCAACAAATAAGAAATAAAAATCAATTTATGAGCAAAGATGCCAAAAATCAATTAGGAATCTACCTCAAATAAAATTACAAATTTTCTCGTTAGAATTCGTGCGTAGCTTCGACGATAGATGGCGCCACCTAATCAAATTTATGCATTATTTTGCAATGTATGGGTTGGTTGAACTCTCCCCGGGTGGTTTTAAAAGGTGTAGAAGATTTCGTCTTTTATTAGGTAAGTAAAGTTGCATCACTATTGATCTAAAAGTGCTGATTACATTGCTCATTAAAAATCGCATTTATTATTATAAATAAAACATCTATCGCAAATAGTTTGTCGCTGTCCGTAATATGTATTACCAAGAATTCGAATTTTTGATATAAACGAGAACTTTTTTTTACATTGAGTGTTGAATATTCGCTATTCTTTATTAGCGTTACTGTATAAATTTTCTTTAAATCCAAAATGGAGCCGTCTGTGTAGTAGCGCAAAATCAGACTTTCTTTATATTTTACAATTTGACATATTTCACAGTTTTAAAATTTTGCCGGAAGACAATCTAGCAGCTTATGAAACTCATGGCAAATATAGATAACTGGGTAATGTCCTACGTCATGTCAGAAACGGGGCGATGATATCGCCCAAAATGTCGCAAGGGAAACATCTTGTGAAAACAGTAATACATTACGGTGGAAGGCAGGTTAAATGGTGATGGTGAACGAGACGTAGGATCGTGCTGAAAATTTGATCGTTTGCATGAGTCAGGACGATCTATCGATGTAATATATTTTCATCGATACAACGTTGCCGCTTCTTCTAGAAAGTAGCATCAATCTTGATATTTTTAGAAGGACATGCTGTACATTGGATTGGCAAAATTAGTTATTTTCCCTATTTTTTGAATTTGTAGAGAGCTTTAATTGTGGCTATAGTTTACGAAAGTCTCATGCAGTAGTTGTGTGCGATTGATTATACCTGTGTAAACAAAAAATAAAGAAGGGAAAAGAGAAACTACAAAAAGTCCAATAACGGTTTTATTTATTTCATTCTCTTTTTAAAATAACCTGTTTTATTATAATTATATCAATGCAGTTACATTAAAACATTTATAATTCAATGTGCACAAAAGAATTCGAAAAATCATGTTTTTAAATCATTTATTACCTACCTTTATGATAATTGATTGCAAAACCACAAGAATAAATTGTTTATTCTTCTTGTGTTAAAACGGAATTAGTTCTAAATTAAGCGTTATAAGGGTCATTGCGTTAATTTCTTTTAACAAATTTATGCAATTTGGGCTTTTACGTGGATTTGTTTTGATTTTACTTGGATATTTCAAATACTTCGGTGACACTGACAATATAATCGTAGGATATTCAGTATATAGGTACAGATTATTAATCAAAAATCCCTTATAACTTGTTGGGTGTAGAGGGAATCGACAATCAGGTTTCTGATTGTCACTGAAATCCTCCAAAGTTTGACATACGTGGGGTACAATAAGTACACATAATAAGTATAAACATCAAAGTGCAACTTTTAATACGTTTTTTTTAACAATGCGGAATATATTTGTTAACATTTACGGTTATTACACATATTTTAGTGTTATTGCGATCCAAGTAAATTCACAAAAACACAGTGACGTATACACGAACTGTAAAGCCCATATTTGATTGTTTCATTAGATATAATTAGTAAATTTGAAAATAACTTTTTGGTTAGTTAGTAGAAAAGTTTTTGAGATGCTTACATAAACCATTTGAAACTACATTCTATTATAGACAGTTTTATAAACAGCTCGAGTGATTTTATACAGTTATACATATTTTAATTATTACTTAAAGATACTTAAAATATCACGCTAATCGTATTTATCTTAGCACCTTTATGCACAGGGCGGTACTTTCCACGCTACACTTAAAACAATACGAACAGAAATTTTACATTTTTAAGTATCTTTAAATTGGCAAACAAACTTAGAACTAATTTCATATGTGATTTATTCGTCCTTTTCTCATTCCCATATGGGTATGGGTTTTCGATGATCCATTGCATGTAATATACAATACCTCCCCAAATCTAATTTCTATATACAATGCGTAGAGTATAATTGGATTAATTTTTCCTTGAATCGTTGTGCCTTTGCTGTCTAATTTTCGTTTAAAATAGCCTAGTTTCATATACAATTACAATATAATACGCAGCTTATCGGTCGTAATCAGAAAAAGGTTTATCGCCCCTATTAACGCGGTGTTCCGATTTGAAGTCGTTATTATTAATAACTATTTCTGGACATCAAAAGTGAATAGCACGCGTAATTTCTGACCTACGAGGGAAGATTGAAAATTTGACGATTTTAATTTGGTCATATCTTCTTCAATATGAAATATATTCTGATTTTCTAATTATATACTTTTTCATTCCACATTTTTAACAGAAAGAAAATGACATATGTAAATGCATTTAAATACAAATAATTTATATTGCTTTTAGTTGCCTTTCTAATGATTAAGTTTACATTTTAGTTTCCCGATGCTTTTTATTTTCTATTTATTTATTTTTTACGTCTGTCATTCTGAACACAAATTAAGATTCTAACTAAATTAAAGTTTTAACCCAGAAAGTGATTTCTTGTGACAATGTAATTAACAGCTCAAATTTATAAATACATAAATAAATGCGTCATTGTATTTATGTTAAAAAAATTGCAGTGGAAAAGTGTTTACGAAATCAAAAAACCTTACATATATGGAAGATATGGCAAATGTTGAAAATCGCTAATTTTTCAATTTTCCCCCGTAGTTTGGAAATTATATGTGCTATTCACAATGTGATTATACAAGTTTTCAATTCTTGAAAATGTAGGATAAGCGGAGTTTCCCATTGGGACATCCAGATTTTGGAACACCTTGTAAATCGAAAATTGATAAATAAAAGTTTGGCGTCTCCTATCAATTGCTGTTGAAAATATATTAACTAACATCAAAGAAGTTCTCCGCGCTTTGTAACAACACAAGCACGGCTGCAGAAAACACCATTTGGAACAGACGGATACATAAATAGTATAATATAAAAATAGTTAATAAAACATTGGAATTGGAAATATTACGCTTATTCTAATGATCTTTTCTGAGTAATTTTGGCACCTGCAGTAGCGCACTAGGTGCTACCAATTGTTATAGAAGACTACGACATATGCGAGAATACATTCAATCACTTCCAAAAATGCCGTCCCGTCACTTGTCTCGTAAAGGTAACTCTTAAATATTTGAAAAGTATAACAAATCTATTCTATCGTCGAATAATATTTGGATATATAATTCTCTTTAACAGAACGGGTGAAGGTTATTATTTATATAGCAGATAAACATGTTTTACTAACGCCTAGTCACTAAACACTTAGAAATGTGACTCGGACGAAAGCGTAACAAATTCTAGATATTTTTCTTCACACCTATTTTGTAACACTATAGAATAACAGTCTTCGTTTTATTGGTCCATTCACATCATCTTTGATATGGTATCACTTTTATTGCGCCATAAACTTCGCAACTTAACTTTGTCGTTTATGCATTATGGGCGCTCCATTTGCTTTATACTACCCTAGAAGAATTTCGACTCCAATATTTAAAATTCTAATCACCTTCGGAACATTGATATACAGAGGAGAATCGACAAAACACACGATGAAATAGATGTCGTTCGAACTCCCGCTGTCTGAACCGCAGCGGGTAGCTCACCTAAAAATAAATATTATTTTGAGCAGCACGAAAAAACTAAAAAAATGTTACCAATTTTTGTGTTTCGGTTATCAGAAAAACGAAAGTATTTCTGCATTAAAATAAACTGCAACAACATTTCGTCTTCTATTTGACAACATAAAGAAATTAAATGACAGCCAGGGTGTTTCGAGAAGTCAGTGCAAAACATGGGCCGGTGAAAGAGAGCCAAAACGAAAATAAAAAGTTCCAATGAACTGAGTCTTTGCCGAGAGCAGAAATCTTATGGTTTAATTTGATCTATTTCATTCTAGACTGTCTGGAGAAGCTGCCCTGCTGTAAAAAGGGATTTTATAATGCAAAAGGGAGATCTTCGGTGGAGGCTATCGCTAGTCTTGTCAGCCTTTTTTCCGTGAACACAGAATTATGCCTCTGCCATGGATCTTCGTGTTTTATTCACTCATTGAATTTTTTCTTACGGAAGACAACATACCATCCACTGCAAATTTTCATAATTACCAATTGTATTATTGAATTAACAAAATTTAAATTATCTTGTTGTCTGTTTGTTTTGTTTTGTCTAATGGCTTGTATAACTATTGTCTTCCTTTGGGGCCTGGTGCAATTGTAAATTTATTTTATAAAAACGTAGTCAAATAAAATCTATTCCATTCTATTTTTACCGAGTTATAATAAATCTGCACTTTTGGTCTTCAGATATCTAATCTGCCCCTGTGCACAGGGTGATGCAGAACTTAGGTTTTCCTTCTAGTCAGCTTTTTCTTTCTGCTTAAGATCCACAGATTTTAAAATAAAAATGGTATATTTTTAAATTGGGCATAATTTAGTTAGGGATCATCATATGTATTTTGAAATATATGGTTCTCGATAGTAACAAATTTACAAAGTATAAATTCTTGTTCTTCTTCAATTTTTCAGTTCTGATCTTTGCGTGATTTAAAAATTGGCGTTATGTAAAAATTTACAATCACTACCATTTATTTGTTACAATGAGAGACGCTTTGAAAATATTCCTGACCAGAGCCAACAACAGAGAACTCATTGGCAAGACTGTATTATGATAAAGATTATAGAAATTGTATTGCAGACAATGTGTTGCAAAAGCTTGCTGTTTTTGCATATGGTTTTCAAAAAGTTTTAGACCATTGTAACTTTATAATAAATTCGACGAGATATACTTCGAATTCAACATATTTCTTCTCAATCTAAATAAAAAAAAAGGGTTCAAACTTTCGCGATTCAGTTTAACAGGATAATCTACTCGTTAAAATTCAAGTCATGTAGAATTAAATCAAAAATTAGGCCCAACTTAAATCGAGCCTAAACTGTTTTCGAAAGAGCTTTCAAAAGACTAGATTGCTGTTTGAAGTGCTAATTCGGCGAAGCACGCTGGATGTTTGACTTTCATGTCTAAATTTTGAATCCGGATTAAAAAAAATGAGGACGACAAATCTAATAGTTTAACCTTGTCACACGAGATAGCTGCCACCAAAATATTTAGCTTCGTTTGTATCGCGTATTTTCCGTGTATTTTATTTATTAAGGTTTCATGAAATTATTTCGATCATTGCTGATAATGTCTTGTTGCTGCTTGATATCGATACGGACTTTCAAAGTGGTTTAATTAGTCAAATACCCTTTAATGAAAGTTCTTTTGCACTTAATTTTGTTACTGAATTAGAGGTTAAATCATCGATTCTCAGTCTAAGAAACTCTAGTTGCTCTGACGCTTATGAAATCAATGTCAATTTACTAAAAAACCTTATAGATGCTCTGGTAATTCCAATATGCAATTTTTCCACATACTTTAAAAATTACTAAAGTTATTCCAATCTTTAAGAGCGGGGACTCTCGCCCCATATCCATAGTGCCACATATTGGTGAGAAATTTGAAAGGGTTATAAAACCACAAATAGTTAACTTTTTTGAGCAGCAGGATATCTTTGGGAACGAGCAGTTTGGATTTAGGGAGGGGCGCTCTACCATACATGCGATAAGTAAGGTCGTGGGAGATGTGGTGGTGGGTCTTGAGACTGGAAATCGAGTGGGGTTGACAATGTGTGACCTTAGCAAAGCCTTCGACTGTAACTCGCACGATCTTCTTAAACAGAACCTGTTTAGGTATGGATTTCGCCTCGGAATTCTTAATCTAACAGAATCTTATTTACTAGACAGGGAACAGTTTGTGGGCGATGACAGATGTAAATCCTCTTTGGTGAAGATGTCCAGTGGGGTCACCCAACGGTCCGTACACGGCCCTGTATGTTTTATAGTGTATGTTGCTGATCTATGCCGGGGTTTGACAAATGTGTTTTATTTGCGGACGATGCCAGTTTTACCTTATATGGTCCGAATTGGAATGACCTGCACAACATTACTGGGGAACTGGAGAGCAATGCGAAAAATTGGTTTAAAAATAATTATTTGAAATTGAATACGGATAAAACTCAAAAAATATTATTTATCAATTACTTGGCATTACACTTGATAGTAGACTTAAGCGAAAACTATCTTCCAGCTTATTAGGAAGAGCCTAGACCAAAATGCCCTAATGACAGTTTATTATGCTTTATTTCATTCGCACATATCATATGGCACAGTATTATGGGGAAACTCTGTCAATGCTGTTCAAATATTCAGGATGCAGAAAATGGCTATAAGAATTCTTGCTGGGGCTAAGCACAATGAACACTGTACTCAATATTTTAAAAAATATAAGATAATGACACTGCCCTGTATTTATATTCTCCACAATCTTTTAGAAATTAACAAACATACTAATGTATTTGAAGGTGTATCTCATAGTTGTCCAACACGTGCAAAAAATCTTATAAGAGTTCCAAAGCACAGTCTTGTTACATCAGACAAAAATTCTTTAAACATTAACTTGTACAATATGCTGCCAGATAGGTACAGACATATGGGTTTTGAGGTGTTTAAAACTAATATTAAAGTGTTGCTTGTTGAAAATAGTTTCTATAGTGTGGACGAGTACTCCAACAAAATAAAAAAACTAAATTAAAATCCTTGGCTTACCGAAATGTGTGAAGATCTTAACATACTATCTAGCACTTTCTCTACGATTTTTATACTCCGTGTTAGTGTTGTTGACCTTTACATTTGTTATTGTTCACTATTGTGTTATTTATAAAATACGTTTATTTTTACACCTTTATACTTTTTACATTTTGTTTTTGTATTTCACCTTATGTGGTTAATAAATTCTTCTTCCTCTTCTTCTTAACCAAATGCAGCCGAATGTAATGTACGTAAATGTGGCAAATTAGTATCAAACTAATCTACGCAAAAGAATCTGAAAAAATTGATTTTGGGTCTGGGCCTTAAGCTATGTTGTGGGTCCAAGAAGACCCGTCTAGGAATAAATTAATATTTTAATATTTTCCGTGGATTCGAAATAAATTTCATTTTATTTTATTACATTATTTTTGATTGCTTTGCCACTGCTACAATTTATTGCGCTGATGTCGATGTATTTGGTAAATTTAAAGGCTGAGAGCTTTTTGTTACAGTAACGGGTCATAAACCGCCAGATTCGCTATCGACGAACGCTATTCGATTTTTGTAGACAAACAAAATCTTCTGGTGTTATGTCTGATCTAGTTTGAAATGGGGTTGCATTAAAGTTTCAATACGTTATATATATCTTCGATGACAACTTTGGTTCAGCGTGCCACCAAAGTTGTCTTTTATAATTTTCGTTTAAGTTCTTTTTGTTTGTTATCAGTTCCTTGATTCACATTAGTGAGAGAGTTCCTATAATTTGCTATAATTTTGCGGTGGCTATTTCAAAGTGCTCACTTCTTTGTAAAAGATATTTGTTTTATTATATTTTATTATATTCTCTGAGCACAGAATGCCTTAGTTAGTGGATTTGTTACCTGAAAAATTTTGGTAATATATAGAATGCCTAAAACCTATCAGATATTTTATGAAATGAAGCATATTATATACGAAGTGTGTTCAAAAAGTAAGGTGACTTTTATAATTGGGCAGGCAAGGTATATTCGTTCTTCGATATATTTTTTGTGATGTTGGTATACATGTTCCTAACATATGTTCACAATTTCAGCCAGTTTCAACGTTTACTTCTTTTTTGTGATACAGAAGCGTTAGACTTGTTTTGTGTGCTGTCAAAAAAAAGGAGCAAAGAATTTGCATAAAATTTTGTGTAAAAAATGGAATACAGTGCTGCAAAACCTTTGAAATGTTGACAACGGCATATGGTTAATCTACTTTGAGCGCTAGACGCACCAGCACGTCAATAACTGATGAAAGCGTTGAAGAAGTGAAACAAATGGTTTTGAAAAATCTACTATTAGAGAAGTAGCTAAAGACGCCAGCATCTCTATTGGCTAGTGCCATGCAATTTTTTCCGAAGTTTTAGGCATGAAACATGTAGCAGCAAAATTTGTTCCGAATCTGCCTTATTTTGAATAAAAGGACCGCAGAAGGAGCATCGCGCAAGAGCTGTTAAATGATGTCAACGATGATCCTGATACGCTCAAAAACGCATAACATATATATCAAGGTTTTGCTTACTGTTTTCTTTGATTATCGTGCCATAGTACATCAAGAGTTCTTACCATAAGGTCGGATGATCAATAAAGAGTATTACCTTGAAATTATACGCCGTTTGCCAGAAGCAATACGAAGAAAACTTCCGGAATTGTGGTAAAACAATTCATGGATTTTGCATCACCATACTGCAAACGCCTCCTCAGCGTTGTTTGTGTCCTAACATTTTGGCCAAAAAACCATACCACATTCACTGGATATGGCCCTCTGCGACTTTTTTCTGTTCTCAAATCTCAAAAAACCCATGAAAGGAAGGAGGTATGGAACGATTGAGGAGATAAAGAAAAACTCGTTGGAACAACTCAAGGCTATACCAGAAACTGCTTACCAGAAGTGCTTCAAGGATTGGAAAAAACGTTGTGATAAAACTTAAGTCACCTTACTTTTTGAGCACACCTTGTACAACTACTTGGAATTTAACTGTATCCTCAGCTGTATCTCTTACTGGACAAATTTTATTCCAGGTCAAATCAGTTTATAAAAAACTAGAAAAGAAGTGAATACTAACCAGAACTAACCAAAAACATTAAATATAATGATATATTCTGTTCGCTTTGGTTAGATTTTGCAGGTTTCGTTCTAACAGACTCGAAACGCGAATTCCACAATTTTTGCTAGTTTCAGTTTCACATTTAAAAAGATCCACCTTGCATATTTCTAGGTATTTCATAAAATGCCTAGTTAAAATATCTACAAAGCATTAAAATCGAAAGCATTGCATATATTTGCTAATGTCGTTAGTTATTCTATCTTCTTCTAGGATAACTAGGTTTTCTACACTTGGCCCCTAAACTGAGTAAACAAAAGATGCCTTTAATGAAAATTTAAAAGAATTCACCTAGGAATCTGCCAAGCCACTTTTTTCAAACCCGATAGCCTCTAGATATTTGAGCTAGAAAGTAACCTTCAATTGGCCAATGGTGTTAATTTCTCGTGAGTTATTTTTGATTCTTGAACCTATTTAATATTAATCAAATAAACAATTGATTATTTTTATTGTTTCGATCCAAAAAAATAATATACCACGAAAATAATAAAAACTTTGTAGGCATTCTATACAGGGTTTAAGTGGCTCCTTCAGACTGCGAGTGGAGTTACATATTTTTGTACTTCTAAAAACAAGGGGTTCTTAGTTTGCATGCTAATTTGGAAAATGGGTTAAATGTCGTTTGCTGTGTATTTTTTAATTAACATTTAACATACCCACATACCCCACTATGTGTCGGATATCCACCCTGAAAACGCCTCTGTAGTTGCTTTATATGTAACGATTTTTTTGTCACTGATTTGCGCCAGAGGATGTTCGAGTCTTTTAAAGTCTGAAGTTGTTGCGAATACGCTGCACGTTTTGACAATAAAACTTAGAATTTCATGTCATTACTCTTTGTAGAGAAATTCGTTTTGGTGTTGTTAGTGTTACACCTAAACCGTGGATTTAGACCCTGTAACGACGTTATTCGATCCCAACTAACAAAGTTTGTACTTTGCAATTTAGCAGCTTATGCTGCTGTGCACTAATTTACTCAGAATGAAGTTATGTACATCAACTTCGATAGGCGATACGTGGGAAGTAATTCACGGCAGAGTTGTCTGATGTCGATGAGTTGAGATAGATGGGATTTCCACTGTCTTTATTATTTTTCTCCACAACGCTTCAACTAGTCTAGTATCTTCAGTTGAAATGTTGTGGGGATTTAATAATAAAAACAATAAATAGAAGTCTAATCTAATTTTATCAACATTTTGTTGTTTATGACCTTTAAACAAACATTTGTATGATGTCCTCTTTATGGTGTAAACTAAAGCGACAATCATTTTTTTTTTGCTTTTTTCAAACCCCATAGCTTCTAGATATTTAAGCTAGAAAGTAACCTTCAATGGGTAAAAAATTGGTTATTTTTATTGTTATAATCTATAAATGGAGATAAATATGAACAGCAAAACAAAAAGTAAAATAAAATGAAAGAAAGTTTAAGAAGTTAGGAAATTTTGTATATTCCCGAGTTATAGATTTTATTTATTATTTCAGATGTTTAATGTCTTATTCTCACACGCTTTCCCAAATTTACGAACAAAGCAAAACTTTGTTTTGTTATTATAATTATAACGTTATTATGTATTAAGTTTTCGAAAATCTTATAAAAACAAATAACAAATTTTTTAATCTTTTTTTTTCGACGAAACTTCCACAGTCTACTATCATACTTTTTACAAAACTTCTCAGTCGAGCTCTGAAGAAGTCACCAGGATGATTGGCGAAACGTTAGCAAGTTCGACTCAGCAAAAACCGACACAGGAGGAATCCAGAAGTTTTGTAAAAAGTAAATGAGTAACTTTTTTTAAAATAAATAATTATAATTATTATAAAAAACATTATAAATAGGGGACAGTGGGACACGATGACCAGAAGAAGCTTTGCCAAATTTTCGGTAAATTTAGTTAAATTTAGTAAAAAAAAATCGACTTGATGATTAAAAGCCACAAAAAATAATAAAAGGCTTAAGTGGGCGGCCTTGCCCAACCCACCCCTAATGCTGTACTCTGATAAGGCCCGCATTAAATGCAGTTTCCATTTTAGCACAGCGGAGCCTTTACATACACACTGCTACCAATAAATAGAAAGCTAAAACTTGGTAGTTTTGGTAATGAAAAATCAGAGATTTCCACTTACCATTAAGTACGTGTACGGTTACTGTAGTTTCAGCTAAATTTCCGACAGAACAGGTGTAATTCCCAGAGTGGCTTTTCTCCAGCGGCATGATGGTTAAAGTGGAGACCGCAGAATCGGTTTCCTTGGAAATATTTAGACTAAAACAAAACAAAGGGTCGATTTTGCGAATTGGGTTGTGTTAATATTTTAATAAGATTAAAGTACGATTTATTAAGCGGGGCACTTGCTTAAACGAAAGCAAACGAAAATGAAATTAATTTATCTGTTATCTACATTAGCTTTGTTATGATTATTAATCATAATTACAATGTAATTAATACTGCAAAAACTACACATTTCATCACTTAAAGTGCTGTGGGTTTGGTTGGGTTTTGTTTCATTTTCTTTTTTTTACGTCCACTCAGTGTTGATTGGTTTTCCTATTCATAAACCGGGATTAAAATATCTTTGCATTTAAAATAATTTACTAATAATAGAAATTAAAGTTTGCAACCATATATATGGCGAATTTTAATTTTATTTAATTAAAATTTCGATCAATGTGAAATACTCTTGTACCGCGAAAAATTTATTTTAAAAACTCCTTTTAATCGGTTTAACGAAAAAGACGGGCCTTTTAGAGAGTGTTTGTTTTTTTAAGTTAAGTCTAATGTCTAGATCTATATAAAAACAGCCCTGGATATAAAGGATATAAGAGAACGACTACATCCGTCTTGATTTTCTACCGCGTACTATGGAAAAGGTTTTAGTAGGTTTATAGTCCCATTTTAGTAAAAATCGGTATAGCTTTATATGAAATCCTTTCCCAGACAAGCGACACATCTAAATAAAAAACTACGCGTTCTAAATTATGGTTATGTGCTGTTTTGTTTCCGGTCTGGAAAAATGTCACATCGTTCTAAAAAAAGACTACCGTAAATACCCTCTTCTATGTGGTGGTCGCGTAGTTGAAAAATGGAACTTATTTGTAATGTACGTCGATTTAAAAGCAGTGCGGCACGTAAAATATAGAAAATCGAATTTTAAAAAATTGGTTTCAGTTCTAGTATATTGCGTTTATGGAGTCTGGTATTAACGCCGCCATTGCAAGAAAAACACATTTAATTTAACGCATTTCTGACATTTTTCACCATTTAGCATTTCTATAAATGGAAAGTCATTGTTAAATTATTTAGTGGAAAGTAAATGGTCGAGTGGAGGAAAAACCCGAACGAGAATAAAATATCCGAGTTTTGCATTAATTGGTAAAAGCCGTCCATATTTTAGTACGTAGTGGCTGTATCATTTTAATGTATTAATTTTCATTTAGTTTCCATTTTCGCTAATTCTTCAAAGGTCACGGGCCACCGTAGAATATTGACGTAATTTATTGTTAATTGCGTTATTAATTTTTGTAGCCTGTTAAATAGACATTAAAATATATTCCGATGTTACAAATATACTAATTCTATTGTTCTTATTGCAAAATATTTTTTACAAATGTTTAAAATAATTATTTTCCGTAGAATATTGCGCGTTATACTTTTTGGATTTGGATATCAGAGACTTAAATATTTTCCTCTTTTTTCTCAAATCATATTTTTACAGAATCTCTCTAATCAGCGTTTGAAGCTCCTAGCATCGAGAAAAAAAGTAAAACTAATCTAGCAGTGTTAAAGAAATTAATTTGTGCGTTGGCTAAGTGTTGTTTTAAATATTTACAACTGGTTACATATTTTAGAAGCATTTATAACATCATTATCTGTCATATCTCCAATGTTTCTCTCATCAGTTGTCTGAATTTTAACCTTTCTTCTATAGCCTTTCTGAACTGCTAAATCGATCATAGTTTATACACATTTAATTCTCTGTTTTGTAGTACTTAACTTATCTCACTATAAATTCGCCCGTATCGGAAGTAAATATCTAGCGAAAGAAAAAAAACGCATTGTTATTTTTGAATATTTTCCGTCTTCCCAATTAGCTTATTGCAGTATTATTTTTCAATTTTGAATATTTACTTGTCAAAATCGATATATATCCAGAATATAGACCAGACGCAATTGAAAAAGCAAAACGCGCACTTCTAGAAAATAATTATCCCATAAACTTAATTAATAATATCTTTAATAAACGTACCAACAAATTTTATAATAACGTAAACAGAAACCAACATCAAAATCCTCAAAGAAAATATATATCGCTTCCATATATACCTGGATTATCAGAAAAACCCCAAACCATTTTTAAGGAACACTAAATTCAAATATGACACAAAAGTTTTAATTTACAAAAAACATATCTCTTCACTAAACTCAAAGCAAAAATTCCAGTTGAAAAAAGAAGTAATGTAGTATATGAAATTCCATGCTCTAATTGCGACAGTGTGTATATAGGACAAACAAGCCAATATTTAAAAAATAGAATCAACGGACATAACTATGACAAAAAAAATAAAACTGCTCTCCATACCCATTGCGAAAACACCAAACACACATTTAATTTTCAAAAAGTTAAAGTCCTACTAACAGAACTTAACACTAAAAAAAGAGAACTTTCTGAAAGTATAGAAATCCGTATAAAATATTCGCTTGCAAATTATGTTTATTTTTAATATATTAACACAAATGTCATCAATTGTTATATGTTTCACCTATACAAAATAAGAATATTTTGAAAATGATCGAAATTACGATCGAAATGTTAATAAATATTTAGAAGAATCACATTAATTGTTTTCGAGAGACCGCATACCCAAGAGAAATTGAAGAAAACACTTCGAACACTGCGGTGCGCAAGCATTGAAGATGCCAAGTGAGATTTTGGTGAGTCGTCTGCAGGATTCCAGTCGGAGTTCAACAAATGAACGGATGACACTATATTCCGGGATATCATCCGTTCGCTTGTTGAACTCCGACTGGAATCCTGCAGACGTTTCGCCAAAATCTCACTGGGCATCTTCAATGCTCGCGCTCCGAAAACACTTCGAACACTGTATATATATATATATATATATATATATATATATATATATATATATATATATATATATATATATATATATATATATATATAATGGGTGTATCTAATAGATATCTGAACGCTAAATCTCATCACCACCCATCACAGATACAGGCAGTGGCAAATACATTAATTGCTCGGTCCTTCAGGCTCACAAACGAGAGGAACAGAGATAAAGAACTGAAGAAAATTAGTACCTGTCTTCAACAAAACTGATACCAAAGGCGCACCATCAGCAAGGCAATCAGTAAACAACAACAGCCGCAGCAGAGAGTGCAGGACGAGACCCAACGAAGATCGATCGCTGTCCTGCCATACATCAAGGGGGTTACTGACAAAATCGGCCGAATATTACGGAAACACGACATATCAACGGCATACAAACCTGACCATACCATCGGAGCAATACTAAGAAACCCAAAACAAAAAATTACTCTGGAAAACCAAGGAGTATACAGTGTAGCATGCGGATCGTGCAGCCTGACGTATGTGGGACAGACCAACATAAGGATTTCAGCCAGGCTCGAGGAACATCGTTTAGCCATAAGAAACAAACAAACAACATCTGCTTTGTTTCAGCACCAACATCAGACAGGCCATAAAATTGATTTCGGCACTTGCAAACAAATAGCTAATATTCCTGATTTTAGGACTAGGATTATACGAGAGGCCATCGAAATAGAAGAGTCCGGACACCTCAATACGAGAGACGACGCTCTGCATTTATCCAACACGTGGAGAACGATAATCAAACAGCAGAGCGATGCACAGCAGCCAACGGGGACATCGCAACTACGATCGGGCGAAATTAACAACGCGACAATTCAGGGGGCGGAGCCACCTCCCCCCACGCACAAGCAGCACCGTTACCATCTCCGGCGCAGAGTATAAATACCGCACGCACCGCCGATAACCTCCCAGTGTTCGAAGTGTTTTCGGAGCGCGAGCATTGAAGATGCCAAGTGAGATTTTGGCGAAACGTCTGCAGGATTCCAGTCGGATGCAAGATTTGCAGGATTCCAGTCGGAGTTCAACGAGCGAACGGATGATATCCCGGAATATAGTGTCATCACATTTTTCCATCCGTGAATCAATACGTGAGAATATATATATATATATATATATATATATATATATATATATATATATATATATAATTGACAATATTTTTTAAAAAAATTTCGTCAAGTCAAATTACTCAGGCGCTTCACCAATGCATTTGACTATATTAAGGTTGATTTTTAATATTAAAAAGGCAGCTGATTGAGAGATAAAGGATATCATGGCGAAATGTATTTTTTTTAATCTATTTTTTACCAATAATTTGTCATTAAAATATTTCCTGCAGTAATCACAAAATATATAATCTTTAAAAAAAACATATGTTTTTGTATTTCGCCGCTATATAATTGACAATATTTTTGAAAAAATTTCGTCAAGTCAAATTTTTAAAATGTTTGTCTTTTGATTTTTTGAGATACAATAATAACACAAATTTTTTTCTCATAAAACAAGTCCATGCGATTTTAGGTGTTAATTCAATATTCAACAACAATATACAGAATCGGTAGAAATAGGCTGTCATTTGTTAGCTTTGAATCTGGTTCTTATTTTGATACGTGGACTTTATGTATAACAAAACTTATGCTATTTAAGAAACGTTTGCAATAACGGGTTTTCATATTCACCAACCCCAAAACAAGTGTCTACTAGTTTAATAAGCACATTTAGAGAGATACAAAAATAAAAATGACAAATAAAAGATTAACGCTTTCCTCGTTGACTCAAATATAAATAAACGTGAAACGAAATTCCTTTCCCCTTGAAATTAGTATTTGAAATGGAAGACGAGCCTGACAAATGGTATCAAATTTTTCGATAACGCTTAACAAATCTTTTGGCGCGATAATTTATTAATTGACGTGAGTTATGTTTTCATAAATTATGATGAATCGCTAAAATTTACAAAGAAGGAAATATGTCTCCGGATATTTGGTTACGAGCGATCCCAATTCATTATCATCAAATGGAACAGTTAAATAATGCCTAGAACCCAAATTCGTCGGCCTAAAATTTGTCACGCAGTTTCGTTGAAAATTGGAAAGAGGTGATAAATATTGTCCCTTGATTAATATTCACTTGAAAACGTGTACTGCGTCTAATAAAATGAGGGGCATTTACGTGAAAAATTTACTGTCGTACCTACCTTTGCAGGGCATTACAATAGTCCCGTTCTTAATTTTCTCCTGCTAAAATAGGTCAAATTTGTTTTGAAAAGCAACTGAGCCCAATTAATTTTAAAATGTTATTTAATGTGAGGGTTAAAACATATACAACTTTTATGGGACATATTTTCAATCCTAATTGATATATATATATATATATATATATATATATATATATATATATATATATATATATATATATATATATATATATATATATATATACACACTTCGAAGTGTTTTCGGAGCGCGAGCATTGAAGATGCCAAGTGAGATTTTGGCGAAACGTCTGCAGGATTCCAGTCGGAGTTCAACGAGCGAACGGATGATATCCCGGAATATAGTGTCATCACATTTTTCCATCCGTGAATCAATACGTGAGAATATATATATATATATATATATATATATATATATATATATATATATATATAATTTTAGCGATTCATCATAATTTATGAAAACATAACTCACGTCAATTAATAAATTATCGCGCCAAAAGATTTGTTAAGCGTTATCGAAAAATTTGATACCATTTGTCAGGCTCGTCTTCCATTTCAAATACTAATTTCAAGGGGAAAGGAATTTCGTTTCACGTTTATTTATATTTGAGTCAACGAGGAAAGCGTTAATCTTTTATTTGTCATTTTTATTTTTGTATCTCTCTAAATGTGCTTATTAAACTAGTAGACACTTGTTTTGGGGTTGGTGAATATGAAAACCCGTTATTGCAAACGTTTCTTAAATAGCATAAGTTTTGTTATACATAAAGTCCACGTATCAAAATAAGAACCAGATTCAAAGCTAACAAATGATAGCCTATTTCTACCGATTCTGTATATTGTTGTTGAATATTGAATTAACACCTAAAATCGCATGGACTTGTTTTATGAGAAAAAAATTTGTGTTATTATTGTATCTCAAAAAATCAAAAGACAAACATTTTAAAAATTTGACTTGACGAAATTTTTTCAAAAATATTGTCAATTATATAGCGGCGAAATACAAAAACATATGTTTTTTTTAAAGATTATATATTTTGTGATTACTGCAGGAAATATTTTAATGACAAATTATTGGTAAAAAATAGATTAAAAAAAATACATTTCGCCATGATATCCTTTATCTCTCAATCAGCTGCCTTTTTAATATTAAAAATCAACCTTAATATAGTCAAATGCATTGGTGAAGCGCCTGAGTAATTTGACTTGACGAAATTTTTTTAAAAAATATTGTCAATTATATAAACAAAAATATATGTTTTTTTTTAAGACTATATATTTTGTGATTACTGCAGGAAATATTTTAATGACAAATTATTGGTAAAAAATAGATTAAAAAAGAGAAATATTTTAATGACAAATTATTGGTAAAAAATAGATAAAAAAATACATTTCGCCATGATCTTTTATCTCTCAATCAGCTGCCTTAAAAATCAACCTTAATATAGTCAAATGCATTGGTGAAGCGCCTGAGTAATTTGACTTGACGAAATCTAAGCGTGTCTTTCTCTGATTATTATTATCTGTTTACAAATATTTATTTATTTATTTTTTACAAATGTACAAATATTTACATTAGCCAGCTCTAAATATAAAATAGAGAGGAACCTATTTGAAAGTTATATAGTTGATTTAAAACCTTGAAATGGTTTTTGTAATCCGAAATTAGAAATTGATCAATGCTCATGTTGCGCTGCTAATGACTCAAAATCAATTTATTATTATTTGAACATAAATATATTTTTAAAATATTATTTTTTTAATTTTTTGGTAGTTTGTTTTTGAACACACACACTTTTTTCTACGCCCTTACACTTTAAGTTCGAAAAATTCTCAAATATACTTATTCCTTTGGAATTCATTTCATTCATTCAAGTTTATGGTGTCCGTGATCAAAGGAAAAACCTATTTTAAAATGTTTGCAATCGATTAAATTCCCCCTCCCCGATTGATTTGATTTCGAAGCTCTTCTAAATTTGGCCCAGATTAATAATTAATGCTATTGGGAAAAAGTTATAATCCTCCCAATTTGCCTTCACCCCAATGTTGTTCTGGTTACGCCCTCAAAAAACGAAGTAACTAATTAAAATTTCAAGAAAACTGGCAAAGTGGACCCTTAAATCTAAGCGTCTCGAGAAATATTATGATTGCACTCTTTCTGACTTTTCAAAACCTATTGAAATCTATCGAAACACTTATCGAAATACTTTCGAAAGAAATTGGTACTCGAACGTACATTCCTTTTCGTTGCGCTTTATTTTATTTCGTCGAAATAAAAATATGAAACGTTTTATGGCCTGTATCTTGCACGGTAAACACGACAAATAAATAAAAACAAACGTTTCCGCTTCCATTTTAATTTGAAATGGCACGTCCAGTTTTGTTTGCAACTAAAATGTAAACGTTTTTATCGATGCGACCTGATCATAATGTCCACATAAATTCCGAAAAATATTTGCCTCAATTGCAATGGCAGCGGAATATTTTTCAGCGATCACGCGACGTCACAGTTTTTTCCTAAATCAAATTTAAACGAATTAACAAATTAAGCGTTGATTACGTAAAAAAATAATACGTTCTCGTTCTCACCTGCTGCCCACATGGAGAACTCGATCGCCATGTTTCCAGGAGATTATGTCACGATCGGGTTGTCCATTTTCTGAAAAACCGATGCTGCTCACTGAACATGTTAGAAGCAAAGTGCTTCCCGCTCTGTAGTATCGCTCGAAAACTCTTCTTCCCGATTCGTCCACAATTTTTAAAACTGGAGCTAGAAACACATGTTAAAGACTTAAACTGATCCATTTTTTTTGCAACAATCTAGTTCTGGGACTCATTATCGTATGTATTTAACATTTAAGTCGACTTGGAGAATTGTTTTGAAGTTCTTTAGTAGTAGTTGATAATACTTCAGTTAGCTGGAAGAAAATCAGAAATAATTGACTCCCAGTTATAGCAAATTTGTCCAAACATCATTTTTTGAATTCTGTCGTGGAAGATATAGGAGCAAAACATATCACTTTGTCATTGTGAGATAAATACTAAAAGGCACGGGAATCCAAACGACAGAATTTGTATCTAGACGAAACAGGACATTCGGAGTTTTGAATGAAAGATGTACGGTTCCTATTTTAAACAAATAAAGTGATATCTGAGAACTGACGAATTTCTGACCAGAATGTGATCACAAAGAACAAGAAGGACCATTTTATTTTGTGAGAAGTGTGGATGTGTGACAATGATATAAAGAGGTTTAATAAATACTTCTAATAAAAAAAAATATCCTTTGGCATAATTTCCCTAGATTTTCAATCATTTCACCTTTCTAAATGTCGATAAGTCGATATAATTTGTGATGGCATAGTCGACCAAAAAACCAAGAGAGAAGATGTGAAGTGAGGCAAAACACGGCGATACTGCAGTAGTATCTGTTTGGAAGGCACCTCTCCAGAGAGTTACCAAAGAAAATTGGATCAGTTTTATAACACACAGAAAATATACTAAAAGAATACGAGGAAAAAGAGAATACACTCGATGTAACGGTACCATCACTGGTTATTAATGTAGACGATGGATCATTTTCTGGTAGCAGCGGTTGCAATTTTGGCACTGTCTTATCGTAAATACAAATTAAATATGGTTTACTTGTACATTTCCTCTTCAGAAATTTTAATTTTATACGGAATTATATTTTTTTTTAAATTTTCCGATTTTTTTGGTATTGTAATTTTTATTGCATGGACAATAGTTTATTTAACAAATTATCATAATGCCATGTAGATTCATCTACTTAAATATTCGCCTATCATTAAGGAACACGCTGATCTATTATTACATAGAAAATATATGAATCAATCTCTGAATATGGGCCTACTAGTTAAATTAATAAATGCCAAAATGATTCTCTTACTCCTAAGTCATACAATCGTGATCATTAGTGACTGCTGTCTTGCATGGATCACATAGACATTTCGGGAGGAATAACATCTGTTGAAGTATAAATGAAAGCAAGATGAGCATTTTCTTTCCCACTGTGCCATCACAAATCGTACCGACTATATCATATTTTTCCTAAATAATATCTTCATAGATAGAATTGCGTTCTTAATGGAATAACCAATAGACATATTCGATTCTGGTGTAATCACAATTTATACTGGATTACATACACACACGTACACACGCCATTCTGCAGAGATTCGTTTCTTTTGTTTAATCCTGAATCAATAATTAAGTTAATGTCTTTTCAGTAAAAAAAGCTTCAAAAGGAACACCTATTTTTTTTTTTGTTATTTTTAGACACCTAAAGTATATTTAAACCACAAATATTTGGTCATAAAAATTGCATACAACTCAAAATAATTTACAATATTTTAGTGTTTCGTCGAAAATGAAATATCATGAAAATTACTGAAAATTATTTATTGATTCGGTTAGAATTACCTGGCAAAACCTCAAAAGGTTCCAAAAGCATTTATTTTTACTATCAACTTTTTATATAAATTTTTTTAAAAAATTGCCCAAATATTAAAAATATACCAAAAAAATGTGGGGGGCAAATCAACAAGCACAAAACTTTTATGACCAAACGCCATTTATGGTCTAAATTTGATATCCATTTTGGAAATTATAAAAAAAAGTTTTGCAAAGCCCAACATTTTTAGACGCAGATTTATTAAGCGAAACTAACCAAAACTATATAACTCAGAAATAAGTTTTATGTATTATAATTTTTGTTATAATTCACTTCTTTTTTTTTTCAAAAAATGTAAAAATTTATATTAGCCGGACTTGTGATTGTTTGAATTACGCCTTGCTTTCTTTTAATACGAGACGCCACTGGCTCTGTGATTTGTCATTTAATGTTAATTTTTGCCCATATCCTGCACGTTATTGAAATTGTTTCAAAATTGGTAAACGTTCAATTCTTGTACGTGGTATGCAATATTTGCCTGTTTTAGATATTAAACATGGAGTTTGAATATCAGAAATAAATGAAGTACGGCTTTGACATTAAACGAAGACAATTAATTCTTTTGCTAATGAAAATTTAATGACTTCGAATTCATTGTACACCCTGGAGAATTTTCAATTTGAGGGCGTTGTACTGAAATGATTAATAAGCGTGTTTTTCGCACAAAATTCGCTTGCCAAAAAGGGGGTTTGATGTATTAATTTCGATGCAATGTTCGAGGTATGTTTGTTACTTTTAATGCAATTTTTCGTTTCCAGTTGAATTTAAATCTCCATTACCGTAATTTTTGACAACCCTTGCTATAAGGCAAGCAAAACTTATTATTCGCTTCAGATATTTTTCTATCTGACTCGAGTTTTAAAGTAAAATTGTTTCACCAGCAGAATATTCATTACCATTTGAAAGGCCTGAAATTTAAATGGCGTCTTTTAGAATATAAAATATTTTTAGAAACTAATGCAGAAACTGCATTTTCCGGAAACCTTGACTCAAATACTTTAAAAATGCATTTATTTTCCTTAGGAAATCTATGAATAAAACATCCCGGCGTTTTGGAGTTTGTAATTGTTTCAAACGTAAAATTGCACGAAGATTCATTTAATGCTTCGATAATATCTCTAATATCGTTATTTTGGAACATAATGTTTTAATTAATAGGAAGCGTTAATTTTCACGCACCGCATAACGTTTACAGCAATGTCGAGTTGTTTATAACCCTGTTACCATTTTAATTTTAATTAGTTACGATTAAGTTCTAGCGTTAATTAAGTCGACGGAATGATAATAATTTGAGAGCACATTTCGTAAATATTGTAGATATTTTCTTGCTAAAAAAAAATAGCGACGCAGTATCTCTTTTTTCTTTTCCAAAAGTCCCACGTACAATATAAGCTGTCGTACGTATCATGCTTTTTAATTTCTAATTTGGCCGTGGAGTAGCGCGGAGAGTGTATTTGCATTCCCTTTTTCGAATTTGTATTCTAATCAAGTTTTATTCTTTTATTCTGCGCGTATATGAGATAAAGCGGTCGATAACACGATCCAACTAGAAGCACGTGAGAAATATAAAGTTTCAAGTGAATGTTATTTTTATTTGAGAAATGTGCGCGTGCACCTCAACTATGTCAATTAACGTTGAATAATCCCGGAAATATCTTAAGTCGAATATTCTGCGCATATATTGAATTATTCGGCGAATATTCGATACATGCCCTCCGGTATATTAGCGCTGAAAGCAAAATTCGCATATCTTAAACATGGTAGTAGCGAGGAACATAAAATACCGGATATCTATAGTAGAGAATCGGAATTAAGATCTACCTTCACTATTCAATTTCATTTGAAATTTTTACTAGACAAATATCTAGAAGAAAACAGGAATCGAAAAAATTAAAAAATGTTTAAATGACATTTCATGGGAGAATTTCTACCTGTCAAATGATGTTGAAGAAATGGCCTCTCTTTTAATAAACAAACTTCAGTTACTGATTAATCCCCTAAAAAAATATCAGAGCAGAAGGTGGATTGGTTTAATAACGACATAAAGCAAATGAGAAATAAGTTAGCAGCGATAAAAACCGTTGCTGATACAACTAAAAAGCCAGATTATAAACTTATTTATAAATCTTTTCACAGCAATTACAAAAAAATAATCGTAAAATCAAAAAAAGAAGCGTGTGATAACTATATTAGTCGGTCTAATAATAAAGCCAGAAATATATGAAACATTATAGATTATGAAAGAAATTGTTATAAAAAAAGTGACCCATCAAGCACTCTTCCACCCAATGAATTTTTTACCAATGTTGCTGCTGATATTTTGGTCTATTTAACTGTCAACCTTGAAGTACAGAGTGAGTGCCTGAATAAAATCCCGAACATAACTTCATCTTTCTTCTTTCACTGGATGGCAGAGGACGATGTTTTAGGCTATGTCATTGCATTGAAAAAATCTAGTTCGTATGACTATTATGATAATAATAGTATTTTGAATGAGATTATCAACCGGATTGTAACAACTCTCACATTTTTATTTAACAAATGTATTGATAGTGGAACTTTTCCCGCGCAATTGACGGTCGCGAGGGTGCTTCCAGTATTTAAAAAAGGCAACACAAACTCTCCAAGTGATTTTCGACCCATATCAATAGTTCTCATATTTGGTAATGTCTTCGAGACACTTTTAAAAAATCAATTATCAGGATTTTTTCAAAAAACAAAATGCATTTGTGATTTTCTATTTGGTTTTAAGATCGGCTGCTCCACTGTGCAGGCGGTTCGCCGGGAGACGTGGCGGAGGGCCTGGAAAAGGGAGAATCGCCGGAAGTTGAATCCAGAAGAATCGTCTTCAATTTCTTTTTCTGTCATTTCTAAAATACCACCTATTTTAAATGCCCATCTAGGAACAAACCATAATTTTCAGGGTTCAAGGGTCGTTAACTTGGTTACAATTTTAAATACCCATAGCCACAGTGAATTCCTCAATTTCATCAATTATTTCTTGAAGATCAACGTCCGCTGAAGCAAAATATTTTTGGCATGTTTGTCCAAAATAGCTTGAAAGGTCTTACCTTTTATTTGTTATAAAAAGCTGCAGTTTAATCGGAACCAGTGTATGCATTAAAAGCAGGTAGACCATCAAATGCAATTGATGCAATTAAGATCATTGCCATTCCGTTTTTTACTTGGAGTCACAAGCTAAACTTTTTAATTTTATGCATGTTACCAAGTAAAATTATCAAAACATTTGTAAGCATGAAAAAACATTCTCGTATCCGTCTCTTCATGAAAACATTCGTAATCATTTTCTTTTTTTTATTACTCGATTTTGTTGAGTTGAGTTGTCACAAATATTTTTTCAGTTAGTTTGTCGAAAACTGTACCAAAATCTCTCTCTGTTTCAGAGTTTGAATTTACTTTCTTCAATTTTCGATTCAGTTCAAATATCTGAGATACTTCGTGAAAGCAAAGATTTTAACAAATGCATCAAAATTCTCATTGCAATTTTTTTAAAGCAGCTAATTTTTTATAACAAGCCGAGTGATAACCGTCAAACTGAGTTGAATTTTGGGTTAACTCAGCATTTTTAAATCATCTTAATCCTCGAAATGATAACTTTAAAGAACAATGTTTAGAAGATTTTTCATTAAAATTAATTACCAAATCCTTTTTTTACACAAAAACCACTTTTTCTTCGTCATTTTCAATTTTGGAAACAATAAAAAACGTGTTTGCAAACAGCTGCTTTGTAGTAAATTAATTTATTCTTGTTTGCGTAGGAACACGTTCACTTTCTCACAGGTGATGACGAGGAGTAATGTCTTGCAACCTTGTACTACAATATTTATGATAAATTTTTATTTTCAGACTAGTCCGGATTGGTTCACGAAAGAGTGCAACTATTAACATCAAGTTATTACCTGTTTGACCAAGTCTACGAGGTAATGGGGACCAAATAGAGGTAAGTGACAGTGGTGTTGCATATTGTGTATAGTATATACTTTTCACTGGAGTTAGTTTCGTGTGGTAGACACACCGGTGAAATAAAAAAAATACAATTTTTTTTAATAAACTTACTTTATTTGATAAAATGTCATTTTCATCCCGTTGACACTATGGTGAAAGTCGATTTTAGGTCGAATCTTAGGTTATTAGATATTAGCACCAGTGCAAAAACAACAGACTCTTTCAAAGCAATAATCGAAACGGGCATTCCTCCATAACTGACAAGCGGTCCAAGTGTTGGGAAATAATTAATTTCACCGTATAGGCTACGAGTTTTACTTAAATCATTTTTCAGTTTTGCGATTGACAAGCGATTTATTTGATTTAATTTCACTTTTTGATACGGACTGCATATATAGCTCCCATTTTTCCTCTCGTTGTTATATAGACGATCGGGAAATTTAATTAACGATTGGAATTGACATTCCGCGCAGCCACCAAAGAAAAAATTAATTTTTGCTGCGTTTGTGTTCACGTCAGATGTTGAAGTCACACCGGAGATCCGGAGAGATTTTAATATCAAGAAATTGTGAGAGTTAAAGAGTATAATATAATAAATCCTAAGGTTTTTAAAGTACAGCTTATCTATCGGATTAATTTCTTTATTTACGGATACAATACGAGTCATAAAATTACAATTAGAAGAAGTAGAAAGGCAATATTCTAAGCTAACTGCAAAAGTAGAAAGTGTAAAGTACGTCACTGTTACCTTATAACCTTACTAAGTTACTGTTTAAATTGTTTGGTGGTTTAGAGATTTCTATGGATTCTCGCCATTTTCTTTGGTAGAAAAATTGATTACATGCAAAAATTTGAATTTTATCGAATAAGCGTTGGTGTCCGGTTTCATAATTTTGTCCCGGAACTGCTGATACGATTATTTGTCGTAATCTTAACGCTCTTTCATGTTCTTTGAGCCTAGTTGAAAATTCTTCGTCCTGTTTCTCCAGTATTATTTTTTGCTGCATATGGTATGATCTTAGTATCTCAAACGAAACTTTGTCTTTGAAGGATCGAATATGAGAGAGATCTGGTTTTAACATTATATTTCTTTTGATAAAAAAAAAGGATCAAGTTTTTCCGTTTAGAGTAATCGAATATTTCATAAATATATACATAGATATACTCATATATCTGAGTCTGAGTCGCTCACCATCCGTAGATGAATGTATCAAATATTTACGCATTTCACCACGCTATGCACACTCAAGATTATCCCATCGTAAGAAGCGTAAATTAAAACATACACTTCTCCATGTCCCTTTGCTCTGTACCTGTACAGGAAGTTTAAATTATCTGCTGAGAATACCGTGAGACTAGGGACCTTTTTCAGGAGCTAGGCTCATGGTTTTTTTCATTATTCTCTAGCACCTTTTGCAAATGTTATCGTGTACAAAGACTAATAATTATATTTAGTAACATTATAAGTATTATATTGCCCATACCACCAAAATTGTTTTCGAAACATCATCAATCAGTCGAGCGAGGCTAAACGATGGCAGTAGTTTCGAAACATGTTCGTTTAAATTCTTTTCTCAGATTACTAAACTTCCCCCCTGCGAATCAAAAACAAGGAGTACAGAGTCCCAGTAAAATTTACATCCTGGAGGTCGCATATAGTTCCCGTGGAGACTTTTTGTAAATAGCGTTTGGGACTTACCAGTGATCTTGAGGTATATCCTCTTAATTTTCGGCGGATGGGTTGCAACCTGACATTCGTACATGCCGTCGTCTCTTCGAGTAACGTAGGATATTTGCAAACGATAGTTATTCGGGTAACGGAAAGCTAAATGGATCCGTTCGTCTTTGCTGTAAGCGTTTCGACCGACGGTTAGAAGATTAATTGACTGATTTCTTTGATGGGTCCACGTCACCTGTAATAAATTCCGTTCTAAATGAGACGAATAAAACTTGAAGGCTTCAAGGTGTTGAGAGCTAAACCTAGCAGAACAGTTCAACTGATCCCACGGTCATAAATTGCTTCAAAATATATTAAAATAGTACTTTTTTTTATCATTTATATTAATGAATAACTGTCAATGCCAAGTACATATTAGAAGTCATATATATTATTGAATTGAATTACTAGTGTACAAGCAAATGATATGATTGAGTTGAGGCACTGAAGAATACCTGGCCAAGATGTCATTTTGAAACATAATATATTATTTTATCATGTTCTATTCTTGTCCTATAATGATTGTATTCATTTCAAATTTTGTATGGCTTTAAATAAATTATATATTTTATCTATATATATTATTATAAATAATACTTGTTTATATCAAATATTGACAAGTATCTCGAGTACCGACAATGGTATTGCTGTATGGTCAGTGTTTAATGACAGGATAATAATAAGCAAGCAACAAAAATAGTACCGTTAGATTTTTTAGATTTAAAAGAGGGACATCAATCTGGAAATTGTGAAGATGTTACGAGGTTAGCGCCAAAATTTCCCGACCTGACATACATGCAGCTCCAGTATCACGATAAAGCTTTGTCTTCTTTGAAATTTATATATTAGTAGGCTGCGAAAAAAAAATTGAAGTCTTGCGTCAAATAATTTTTTATTGACAGCATTTTAAACAAGACTTGTCCGAAAAAATGTCGCAAATAACGCAAATTGAGTATAGAGCAGTCATAAAGTTTTTGGCAAAAGAAGGGTTAGCGCCTAAAGTTATTAAAGAAAGGCTGGATGGTGTGTACGGCCAAAGTTATCCTTCGTATTCTGTAGTGAAAGAATGGGCAAAACGTTTTCGAATGGGGCAGAAGTCCCTTGAAGATGATACAAGAACTGGTCGACCAGAGGTCATAACGGAAGAGGTGGTATTGAGTGATCGACGTTTAAACTTCAAGGAAATATCAGAAATTACTAGGCTTTCTGATACAAGTGTTTGTCGAATCCTGCATGATCATTTAGGTATGCATAAGGTTAGTGCGAGATGGGTTCCTAAAAACCTTTCGGCTATTCAAAAACAACACCGTGTCGAGTGTACGCGGTCTTTTTTGGAACTCTGTGGGTCGGAACCGAAGCCTGTAATACAAAATATTGTGACGGGAGATGAAACTATGATTCTCTATTATTTCCCTCTATCGAAAAAAGAATCAATGGAGTGGCGTCGTAAGGGTGAAACACCTCCAAGAAAATTCAGAGTCTGCCAGTCAACAAAAAAGGTGATGGCCACGATCTTTTGGGATTGTAAAAGAATTCTTTAGATAGATTTTAAAGAAACTAATACCACTGTCAGTGGGAAATATTACGCAACATTATTACATAAATTGCGAGACTGCATACGTGTAAAACGTCGAGGAAAACTGATCAGAGGCGTGCATCTATTGATGATAATGCACGATAATGCACCTGTCCATACTGCTGGTGTTGCACAAGCTGCCATTTTAGACTGTGGGTTTCAACAAATAGATCATCCTCCCTATGGTACAGATATGGCCACCAGCGACTATTATTTGTTTGGATATTTGAAAAAGGACTTACGTGGACGGCGAAGTTCAGTTAAAAGGGGCTTGTTTAGGTCATTTTGCAGACAAACCAAAAGAATATATTTTTTAAAGGGATTGAGTTGTTAATAAAGAGACGTAATAAGTGTATTGAAGTAATCCCCCTTATATTGAAAAATAATAAAAAATTGTTACTCTACTTTGTTTATTTCATATTAAGGCCGGGAAATTTTGGCGCTGCCCTCGTAATACGCGTTTAAATATCGCAAAAGGGACTAAGATATCCGGCATTAAGGCGGATATTTTAATGTAGGTCAACGAAGTGAGTTGCGAAAGATAAATGACGAAAACTGGACACTGGACTTGTTTGTACCACAAAAACCTGGTCTAACCCTCGAATGGGCGTGAGGCTTCTTTGAGATTTGTTTCAAGGCTCTCTTCTTGTTAGTTTAAGGATGCCGGTTTCGAGTTTCACTTGCTGGAAATGCCGCGGGGTCCATTATGTTTGAAATCTTATCGCATGTCTAATGTTTTTAGTAACACAAGTTTCGACATTAGGGTCCATGGAATCCTTATTCAACTTTCATTGCGCTTTTTCTGATATATTATCTTAACGTGCTTAATAAACAAAATGAATATCGCCTTGGTAAAATCGCATACTTTTAATCTTCAGGTCTTAGTCTCAATGCGCTTAATTAGACAAAATGCATATGAAATGAAACGCGATTATTGTTTTATTTTCAGGGGTTTGCTCTCGCTACGTTTTGGAAATTCTAGTCACAGATCGTGATCCGTGTTTTCGATGCTAGGTGACAAGGGCCTGCCCTTAAACTGCCAATAAAGCACTCGTGTCTTATCGGCGAGTTAGGGATTCAGTGTAAAGTACGCAGAACATAAGATCCTGCGATATATTCTTGCAGGGAAAAACGTTTGATGGTCGGAATTCGTTCATCACAAAGCAGAGCATTGTGAATAAGTGGCGAAGATGAACTTTTTCAGTAAGTTGCCACTTTGAATGAAAATTACTTGATTGGTAATCTTTTTTTTACGTCGTTGCAGAATTAAACGCGTCGCGTCCTTCTGATACGAGGGTTACCTTTTATATTTCGGGATTTGTAATAAAAAACTATAAAATACCGACAAATATGACTTTATTGTCTCTCAAAATATTCACAATCTGATGATCAATACACTTTTGCATTCGATAAAACCAATCATCAAAGCACTTTTCCCACATCGATTCGTTCACCTCCAAAACATGCTTTTTAAACGCATCAATCGCTCCTTCTGGTGTCAAAAATCGTTGCCCACGTAATTTATTCTTAATGTATGGGAATAAAAAGAAGTCATTAGGTGCTAAATCAGGACTATATAGAGGATGGCTCACGAAATCAACGTTTTTGCTCAAAAAGTTCTTGGTTTACGCTGATTGGCGAGAGCTGGCATTGTCGTCATTTCTTCGAAGACTTTAGGCAAAACACACGGTTGTGTACCATTCAGAATTGACTGTTTTACTTTTCACCAAAGAAATAGTTGCAACGTGGCTAGTTTTCCTGAAAAAACAAGCTACCATTTGTTTCAAGGTACTTCTAAAAGATCCACACAGTCGACTGCTGCCTACTATCAGGTTCATATGGATAGATCCATGATTTATCGCCCGTCACGATATCACAGACGTGTTTGGAAGCACCGTGATTAGCATTTTCTTCAACCAATCAACACGAGCCTTTTTTTGAGCTGATGTCAAATCGTGTGGAATCCAACGAGAACATTTTTTTAGCGGCAAAATTGCATGTATGCTGATCCAACTAATGCCCAAAGATACCTCAATCTCATGGTAAGTCACATGACGATTCTGCAATATCAGTTTCCGCACTGCATCAATGTTTTCTTTGGACAACCACAGATTTTGGACCACCTTCACGAAATTCATCCTTAAAAAAAACACACGACTAAAGTCTGAAAACCAAAAAGTCGAATTAAGTTCATCGATGTATTGTTGTTGAGTTAGTCCACGTCTAAAACTGTAAAAAAATAATGCACGAAAATGATCACAAAAAACACAAACATCACTCTTTCGCCAAAACCTAACTGAGTAAAGCTAACCTCAAAATGTCAAACTTCTCTATAAAAACGTTAGTCGCCAGATGGCAGGACTAGTTTAAGAAAATCTCGAAATATAAAAGGCAGCCGTCGTACACTTACCGGTTAGTAACCAGGACAAGGTGCTTAATTTTTTGCAAATTGGTTTCTGTACTTCTTTACTGCGGTACATTAGTGTTGCGAACGAAAGTAATAATAAATAATGAGTTTTACAGTTGTAATTCAGTGGATATAAAAATCGAGTTAGGTCCAAATTTGACTCGCCGCAAAACAAGGGTTGTGAATGAATTTTTTTTTTGTCTTGTAATCTTTTTTTTTACGTTAGAGTTCATCCTAATCAATCCTAAAAGTTGCATTAAAGTAAGCACGCAAGCCTTTTCATTTTTTATCCGTGTAAGGGATTTCATGTTTTTATGTTTTAGAGAACTTAAAATGAGAATAGTGCTTCATTTTTATTGTTTATTAAGATATATAAAAAGGAATATAGTGAATTTTGTGCGGATTGAACAATTGAGCTTAAAAATTTATTGAGGATTAATGAACAAAAAACCAAACCAAAACTGGCAACGTCTATCTGCACTATATTTGGAGAGCTGGCTATTGATTTACCAAAAGGTTCTTCAGCACTGTAGACCTAAATTTGTGCGATCAGTTTCTGTTTTCCTCTTATAGATACAATAAAAGCAAATAAATAGGAATTCAAAACAAAAATTCAATAGCATCTAAAAGAAGTAAACTTACTGCAACGAGAGGCAGCTTTAGTCAATGTTAATGAAGTGTAGCAATATCCTGAGTGGCTTTTAAAAATCATTGAAGATGTGCATTTTAAAATTTTTGACCCTAGACTATTATTTTGGAAGAAACTTATATTTTTATTAAAAGAGAAAATTTCAGCTGAATTTGACGCAGTCTGACACTTCTGGTTTGATCAAGTACCTCTGGGGATGGTTTGCTTTAACTTTTCTGAACTATTATGCCAATTCTGGCAAGACTATATATTTGCAGCTTATACAGTAATAATAACAATCTGTTGATGAACAATTAAATAATTGACTTAAATAAATCCTTGTTGGGAAAACGACTCAAAGAGAATTTGAGAAATTTCCGATTTAGGAAAAAGAATTTGATGCAGGATGATGCCTGAGGAAGATGTTTCTGAACTTAGTTGAATTAATTAAAGCGGATCCTATAAGGGCGAGTCGTTTGAAAAATAAACAAGAAGAAAATAAATTGTCTGTTAGTTTTGGTTAGTGTGTATGATTTTAAAATATATATTTAATATGCAACTATAATATTTATATACAGAAAATTGTGATTAATAATTTTGTCTATTCCTATATTCATGTAATAAAGGTTTTTGCTTCAACATTCCAATTTGAAGTGACAGCATAAAACGACTTAAAAAAAAATGTTATCCTTTCCGAGTTTTATTTTCAAACTGTTACATACATATTTAATCTAACTAAGGCAAAATATTTCATTCGTAAATCAGCGGCGCCGGACGTGGCCCTTTCGAGGTCTGTCCGTATGCCCTCAAAGGACACTTTTTTTTTGTTGTTCCGGAATACGCCCTCTTTACAATGGGGCAGTGGCGTTCGTTGTTATTTTCATCAAACCCCTTAAGGCTTAAAACTTCGCCGCCGTCGATGTGCTACCGTCGTCTTAAATTAGAAGTGCAAATAAAAATTAAATAAATCGCTAGCGCGTCCGGTGTTGGGGTGGCGACGGGAGATACTAACATTGGAGGTTATTAAGACTTTTTGTCAATTATAAGTATTTACATAACTTTAGGGGAGGTTAAAATGAAGTAGGGGACTTGGTATGTCTCGAGTCATTCTTCAAAGCTCCCTGGAGTCTTCCTGTCTAACCAAGCAAACGAATCAAGGACAAGAGAACATGGGCGACGTTGCCGCAGAGAATAGGTAGTGGTTAAACGTAATAGTTTAGTTAGAATTGAGCTCTTGATAGTGAACCTGATGTAAACTGGAATGATAACCGTTTGATAGCAAAGTGCTCTTTTTTCGTTGCTCGTTTGATGAGAGAATGGGCTGTACTCTTCGTTTAATTAGTTCATTTACCGATCAAATTCTTACTGAAATTATTTACGTATTTTTTTTTATATGATCACACAATTTTTGGCCTTAAATATTTGTAAAAAATAAATTTATAATAATGTATCCTCATAAAAAATCAACGAAACGGGTGCTTAACAAGTGATATACTAAAAAATTCAAGGTTTTGCCGTTTAAAAACAATGTATTGAATTTTTTAATAGCATTTCAAATGCACACGTATTTACCAAAAAAAATATTTCTTGATAAAGAAAAAATTTTAATTTTTCTTTTTAAATATTTGTGACTAAATCAAAAGGTAAAGAACACGAAATACTGATTTGAAATATACGTTATCGTGTCATACAAATGAAACAAGTTAACAATCTTTGCTATTATATGAAAATACTTTAATATATTTTATTCGATGAGGAATTATTTATATATAATGTACAATAGGTGGAAATGCCTCACTTATAAAAACAAACTTTCTTTCGTTGGATATATACATAAGTGCAAGGATTTACCATTAAAAAACGTACCAAATGATTTACCCAAGAAAAATCCAAACAGGTAGAAAAATTTTAAAATGATATATTTTTATTTTACTTATCTGCCTTTAGTCTCTCTCTAAATCAAATTTGCCTCACAAATTCGATATTGACTTTATGACTGGACGAACTATTACAGTGTTCAGATCAATTTCAGTTTCCTGATCTTTGCAGCATCGTTGGAAAAAGTGATTAGGTGGAATATGCGTTATGAGCTGCTTATACTTGCTCCAACTAGATGCTATCTTTTTAGTTTATATAGTTAATTTTGTCTTTTCTCTTATTAAAGAGGCAGGTGGTCTAGATTGTAAGGTTGTCCGGGCAAGTTTCAATTTGTGAAATGATGAATTAGTGAATAAGAAACACAGCAACTGCTAAAGTGATGAAAAACTGGAAGTATTAAAAGTTCGATATTTTTTATATCGATCTTAGGGTCATTGCGCAATTTGTAATTATCCTAACGCGATTAACTAAGAAAATATTTGAATGGACGATAAAACGTATGAAATTAAAAGCTCCGATGTTTTTCATTTCAAACTTTCTGCGCGACAACTAGACGTTTATTTCATTTGGTTTTTAATAGTATCATTCGGTGAACTTTTATCTCCGCATGCAAACTTTATACCCATTTTTACATATTTCTGCATTAATAGATAAAACCGCCATTTTACAGATGAAAGATACTGTTGGAAACAAAGTCCGCACATGGGATTGCGGCAAATACCGCTCAACTTTGATAAGGTTAAACTCTAATACGTGTCTCCGTGCGTTTTCTCGGACGTCTGCAATTGGCGCATTTAATGGAAGGTATTTTTATTTAAACAAATATATCGGTTGTCTTACGAATTAGACGAGAATTTACCCCGAAAAAAGTGCTTTAAATGCAATTCTTTTAATCAAATGACACTTCTATATGTATATATATATATATATATATATATATATATATATATATATATATATATATATATATATATATATATATATATATATATATATATATATATATATATATATATATATATATATGTATATATGTTTTGCAAAAATAATTAAATCTTAATTTTTAATTAAAAAAAAAGAATAGAAAACCAGTAAATTTTCCGAACGAATGGGGGGTGGAAAATTGGTAAAACGAAATCTCGTCGAAATGATATTTTTCCAAAATGGCAATTTAAAATAAGCGCGATATAATGTCCGAACGCAAAAACGACATGATTGAAATGGAAAAAAAAATGAGGCAAATAAAGCCTGGGATCCGGTTGATCTAATTTTCCAACATTTGCAAACAAATTTGAACAATTGCTTTGCGGGGAATTACGTGGAAATCATCGATGCCCTTTTTCACTTTTCCCGTCGAACTACAACGGTAACAACAAAATAAATATTCGATGTTTGGTTCCAAATGGACCGTTGTTTTTTGTATGGTGATTTTTCTTTTTTGCTTTTTTTGGGTTTCCGGGCCGCTGCTGCGCCAAATATTGTGTCACTGGATTTGATTTTCCAATTTATTAATAACAATAATAATAGTCTTTATTGAGAATTGAGATATGGGATATACATAATAAGCAGTATGCAATACTGAATTCTCAAAGGGCGAAGTCTAGCTGACTAAGTCAGCTTTAACTCAACACAATTATTCTATATATCATACACCTTTATGACAATCCAATGTGTAACAAAAGAACCCGTAGTAATGAAAAAAATAAAATATAAACAAAAGAAAAAAAAAGTAAGTAAATATAGGACGGCAATGTTTGAGCGTAGTTTTACCTTTAACATTGCCCTATTTAACTCACTCAGATGCATTCCAGGCATTGTCTGTCTCGAATTTTAAACGAAAATATAAAAATTATATTTGGCATGCATAGCTTCTAGTTTGTTTTTATTTATTTATATAAGTTTTTCTAAATTACTTGCTTAGATCACTCTTAGTTTTTTCATTTTTTTTATATATTATAGGTACACGTCTTGGCCTAGGTTAAGTTTATAAATTAAAAGGTCTAAATATTGTTAGTTGAGCTATCGATATTTTTTATGTTGTGTTCCGGTGGAGTAACTTGAATTAATTTTCAAATTGCAACTATCAAAAATAATAATTTAAAATTAATTAATTAATGGTTTAATAACGATATACATTCCAGAATACTCTTACTAGATGTTGACATTAAAACCTAGTTTCCATTTATATAAATTTCTGTCGGCGATTAATTTGGACGCTATGAGAGTTTTAACGGTGGTTAAAACTAAGGTCAAAAATGTGTTCTAATGGTGGATTTTCAGAATTCCGCGGTCCAGATTAGATGAAATAAACTTGACGTCCTAATTGGCCTGACGCTCCAGCAAATTGCACGGTTCATTAATTTACTGACATTCTTGGGTGGAAATTCAGCAGAATGCGACTTTTTGTTGATGGAAATCAATTTTCCGAGTGGCTTTAGAAACCTGACTAAAATAAACGCATCTTTATATTAAAACGCGGATTGTTTTTTGGCATTGAATGTATTATATTGTTCGGCGGCTTAAACCAACTAACCATTCAAATTACACTGTTGTTGTTTGTTCAAGAAAAGCAGACTGAATAAAAGTGCTTTTTGAATATTAACCAAACAAGTTTTTGGGTAATATTCAACCGTTTTAATAATAAATCACAAAATGTTGCCTCTAAAATTTTTGCTAGGCAACTATAAATTATCACCCATCCCTGTAGGACTGCATTGAGCAATAGTGTAAGAGTAGCGGTTTCGTTTACTGTCCCTTCAGGTCTCATTTTCTAGAAAAACTTGTTAAGATTATATCCTCCAGTTTCCACGGATAATTTCATTTATAAATTCAATCTCATTCGTATCGTACTCAATTTAGGCCACAATATCTCATCCCTAAAGTTATCAACATCCTCTCAAACATTTCAAAATGTCGAGATCTACCCCCACATTTTATTACTCTCATCGAAAAATGCTTATGGTATTTATCGCGTGAAGTCACTGATTGTTCAGTTCTCTCTGTCATCGCCAGATTTTTGCCTTGCCCATTTTTCCTGAAAATATTTTATCCTCTTGTACAATTTTTTTCAAAAGTATTATAACAATATACACATTTAAATTAGAATATTTTTTAAGGATCAACATTTTATATGAAATTTCTAAACTAACCAAATCAATTGCCCAAATTTTTAGACATTTCAAATAAGAAAATCCATAACGGTTTATTTTTAGAAAAATGTTTAATAGGACTTTCAACATACTTTTTGAAACTAATTAGTTTTGTGTTATAAAATCTTAAAGGTGAAGATTTGTATCGTCTTTATTAAGCCAAATAGAAATCCAGTTTGTCAGAATAAAAATCGGAAGGAAAAAACAAGTTTAGAGGCTTGTGAAAATTTGTTTATCGATCCAGACGGGTAAACGTTTTTTTTTGAACCGCGATAGCCTTGATTCCAAAAAAGACCAACTCTAAAAAGAGCATTATTTTCGAAACTTCTTGTTCGGCAATTTGATTAAATCTCGAAATGTATGGAAACTTTTAAAAAGGAGCCCACGACTTCGGAGCTTCAACGAAAGTCAAAAGTTAGCGGATAATTTCGAGTGTTAAACTCTCGGCCTTTATAAATTTTGCAACTACATAGTAATTTTCTAGGGAATTTCATTATAAATTTCTTGCTATAAATTTTGTCGTTAACTATTTTTATTAACACAGGAAGGGTTCGTTAATAAATTAGAGACATCATTGTTCCTCAGAGTTTCTAATATTTTAACGGGACAAAGTCTCTAATTTGACATCGTTCCAACCTCAAACTTTTACGATCCACTATCCGACAGTCAGATTTGAGAAGTTAATTGATTATTGAACCCGAATTCCTCTTCGACCTGTCGGCGAACGTCCCTTGTTTCTTATAACTTCTTAATTCAATTTCCCGCCTCTTTTGTGGATTTTCGTCAAAATGCTTCCGTCGTTATTGATTGGCATCGAAAATACAATTAAAAATTCGATTAAAATAATTCGAGTACCCAAGATTTTGAAAGTAAAGTCTGTTCATAGATATAAGAAAGTGACTAACTGATACGAATTAAGGAAAGACCCGGCCAAGCTGTATGAATGAAATATGGCCGAACAGGTCCGTACTTTGCATAGAATTTAATTATTTGGGGTTTTGTTAAGAAAGATACTAAACAATATTTATTTATGTATGTATTTATGTTTAAATCTAAAATAAAATTACAAATTATTTTTATTACCTACTTAAATTACTTAAAATTATTCACATAATATATCAGTATCACTATCGCTATCATCGCCTGTTCTAATTATTATTTGTTCTATATTATTTGGAATATGGATATACGATTGTTCTGTTTTTTCTATATGTTTAAAAGAATTTGCCCAACTTTCTGTAGAGATGTTAAAAACTTCGGTTTCTATAAGTTTGAGGACATTGGAGTTAACACGGGGAAAAATATTGTTACGACGAATGCCAAATTTCAGTTGATGCCAAACATGTTCAAGCTTAAAACTGTATGCCCTACATTTTTTGCATAATTATCGCAACGTATTCCTTTTGTAGGTTTAAGCTTTGTAGAACCTCAATTAATTGTTTTTTGGTATAATCTTCGTGAAAATAAATGTCGTTATTATACATGTAGTTTTGGATTGTTGCTTATGTGTCACATGAGGAAGGGGTTTTAGTCAACTATCTACTGTGATAACTTGCATTGTCCATTACAATGACGCTATTTGGAGGAATGTTTGGAACTAGTTTGTTTTTAAACCAACCTTCAAATAAATCAGCGGTGGTGTCTTCATAGTAATCCAGAGAAGAATCTGTAATATTTTTCGCAGGCAGAGAAAGTCCATTTGGGATCCAACCATCTTTAGAGCCAGCATGCAAAATAGTTATTCTTTTACCTCTTTTTGATGGCGCGTTTTTTTTTACACTTATCAGTTGAGTCAACCCAACCCTTTTCAGGGGTATCATAAGTGTCGAACCAGGTTTCATCCAAGTAAATAATTGGCCTTTGTTGTTCTTTGTAAGTCCTAATTTTTTCTAGATATTCCAGTCGCCATTTCTGAATTCTAAAAGATTACATTACAACTTGACTTTTGTCAATTTCTTTAAATCTAAAACCCATGTGTTGAATACACTTTCATAAGGTAGTTCTGTCACATTTAACACCGGTTTCATCTTTTTCAAGCCTCCTAATTAAGATATCTAATCTAGGTACGCTTTGTCCCTCGTATAACTGGTAAATTTTGCGGCGTATTATATCTTGATCACTTTCATCTACACTCGAGAAAATGTCAGCATCGCTTCTTTTTTTCCCCGCTGAAATGGGATTATTCACAATTTTCCATACAGTTGACGTTGGAATTTTCGTCAATGTGGCCGTTTCTTCTAAAGATGCTTACTTGCTGGCACCACGTTCAGTGAGAGGCAAATAAACATTGTTTATAACTTCTTTAGTCTCAGTAGAATAGTGTTTTCTACATTTAGGCGGGAGCATCTCCTGAGATACACTAGACTCGCACATATTTTGCATAATTCGCACACGATTCAACACACGAATAATTACTAATAAACTTAATCTAAGTAGTATACCAAACCAAAGAATATTAAACACAGGTAGGTATATAATTATTTTCTATTACGGACTACAATTTTACCTGAATTGAAATTCCGAAACTTTAGGTAATAATCTTGTTGCAATGTATGTTAATGACTACCCTTGGATAATGCCATTCAGAAGCAATTTGTCACTTTCTTATATCTATCAACAGACCATACCCACTTCAACCTGAAATTTTATTATCAACATTTTAAATTTCTTCTCGGATACGCGTCAACGCAGATATTTGCATTGTTATATTTGTAATTCTAAAATAACAATAGCACCGTGAAAATTTTAGGGATTAATTCGCAAAGCCTTTGTCGACAAGAGAAAATGGAAAATCCCAGTGTTCCTATGCGCATAAGTCGATTCTCTATAATTCGGGCCGATTGGAAAATTACGAAAGATTTACGCGATCAAAGAAAGTGGTTTCTTTGACTATGAGTTTGCCTTTATTCTTTGTTTTCGGCTCGCTTAAATGAAAGACCGCGGAAGTTGATAATTTGAATTTCACAGTTTAGTTGTTCCACTTTTTATAGTTATTTCGGTAGTTCGCGACAGAAAATGTGTATGTTAAAGTTAACGCGGAAATTTCTTATTTCTCGCGCTTTAATTATTTTTGTTTGATGTTCTTCAAATGCACCGTCACTTCGTTAAAAATTTCTGCGAAAAATAGCAAAGAATTTTAACGTGCTCCGATGGTATTTTCTTCGATTAATTATCCAAGTAACTGGAAAATGTAATGTAAAGGTAAAATCAATCGAGTTCGAATTAGATTCCCACTGCATCGGATTAATTTTTAATTAGTTAGACTACAACTCGCAGAAAAATTGTAATAAAATTATACTTCCGGGTACAGAATGATTCCCTCATAATATGGTGGCTTGAAACCTACTTTAAATTGTAATTGAACATTTTTTTCATTTAATAAAATGTTATTTATATCTTGCGTGTTTTTTTGCAACTCGAATGGTAAAAATTTCATCAGAATCGGGGCCAAATATCCACACAGTTATTCTCAGATAGTGCGCCGAATAAAACGATGGGAAAATGCAAATTTCGCTGCAATATTTAACAGACAATGCAGCAAGACAATCTAAATGGTAATTTTAAATAGGATTAACGAATTAACCGTCAAATGTCGCAAATTAAGGTTGTTGTCTTTCCAATTCCTATCAGAAATAGCGGGCGAAGATTGGCCGTTATTCATAACGTATTTCCGTCACATCCTATACAAAGCCGTTTTCATTTGCATTTCCATTCCCAGCGGGTATATTTTTAAAAAAGTTCCTATTACTGAAAATTCCTTCGTATAGAGGGTAGCGGTTTATCTTTCTATTTTGTTGGGTTTCTCTATGTCTGTTTCGGACATCAGTTGTGCAGGGTGGGCCATCGAAAATATACAAGAATGCATATCCGCCAGCAAAAGTTCTTGTAAATACAAACCAATGCTTCAAGCATAAATAGTAACAATATTAATTACTTGGTATTGGGAAGATTACGAGGATTACCAACTCCAGTTTAATTCAACTCAAATCAAATCGATGTTATTAAGGAAAATTTACAATATACATAATTAATACATGTAAAGGTGTACATACTCATAAAATTAGACGGCAAAAGAAGATATATACAGATTTATTATATTGTTCGGCAGATCAAATCAACCCACCATTCCAGTTTTTGGGTGATAAAATACATGAGAAATTTAATAATAAAGCACGAAAAGGACGATACTATCTACATATTGCTACTCCGGTCATTAACAAAAATTAGAGCACTATAAATTATCACCCAACCCTGTACGACTACATTGAGTTCCTTGAGGTTTTGCAATGTTGCATTAATTGCGACAGTAATAGTGGAAGTGTAGAAATTTCTTTTACTATACCTTCAGGTCGTATTTTCTAGAAAAAGACTTGTTAGGGTTATACCCTTCAGTTGCGACGAACAATTTCATTTATACATTCAATCTAATTTACATCGTACTCGATTTTGCCCAAAATACGCCATCCCTAAAGCTATCCATCCTCTCAAACATTTCAAAATGTCGAAATCTACCCTCACATTTTATTACTCTCATCGAAAGATGTTTATCATATTTATGGCATGAAGTCACTGATTGTTCACTCTGTCTGTCATCGCCAGATTTTTGCCTTTCCTTTTTTTCTCGAACATACCGGCTGAGTAAAAAGAACCACTCAAATATCTCCAAAACTTGCCAAAACTGGAACGATAGAATTCAACATCGGGAAGACTCAGAAATGCCAACAGCAATGTTGTCAGATTTAGCACTTTTACGTTACAACGTACAAATTTTGTAATTTTAAATGGAATGCCCTATTTATTTGTGAATGTAGATTTTAGTAAGGTCAGATTTACCGCTATATCTCAGAATTTTAGATTTTGAACTTAGGAAACTCTAGAAGCGTAATCAATGGCAACATGGCTGTTAGTATTTTTGTTAGCATTCTGCATATTCAAAAACCACTAGGTATTGAATTTTATTGTTCCAGCTTGGGCAGTTTTGGAGATATATAAGCGTTCCCGTACTTTTTACTAACTCGGTATGCGTTATACCAGCAAGTCTCAGTTTTAGATATCCTGTAAATTGAATATTATTCATATCCCAATTCTTGTTTAAAGTGATTCCTGATCAAATTTTATAAATGAAATTTCTAAAATAACCAAAACAAAAAGTTTCCTAAAAGAAAAGTTTAATAAAATGAAAAGACCAATGGATTATTGGACTTGAAATGTTTTCTTTTTTTAGTAAAAGTTTCGCATAGTAAGTCAAATTTTCACGAGCATTGCTAATTATTGCGAACATTTCAACGTTTAGGAATATGCATGACCGTTTATTAAATGTATCTTTTTAATATGTCGGATTAGTTAATTAAATTAGCCTGTTATTGTTTGTTGTGAAATATTCCGACAAATTTCGAATTAAAAAAAACAAATTTTTTTGTTCTCTTGATCTTATTTTAAGTAAATGACACTATTATAACACGTCTCTTTCTGTACAAAATGTTGCTACCTAAATTGATATCCGACATTTCATATCCGTGCTATTTTGTTTTGTGTTGAGTTAATTAATTAAAATCAAAAATAAATTATCAAAAAATGAAGGCAGATTCTTATTTGACAGGATAAAGATGATGTTGCTGTTACGTAGAAATGTTGAGTTTCAAATATCTTAGAGTAAAAAAAAATGCTGTAACAAATAACAAAGTGTCATTTATTCAAAAATATGAAAAAAGCCGATTTTTTTCCGGATATACCCGAGAATGGATATGTTTTACCTTTTATTTTAAATTTGTTGATTAAGGAGACTAATATCATTTGATAATAATAATTTTCGTCAAAATTTATTAGCCGTCACGGACAATTAACGCATGTTTCCGTTTTTTTACCAATGCTTTTCAAGCCCCATATGATTTCGCGTATTGGTTTCGACGGGCTCACCTTATATGATGCATTGTAGTGAAAGGATGTCAATAGACGCCAAATAAAACTTTTAACATGTAATAAAGATTTACGTACGGTTTTGTCTCCCAAAAGTCCGATACGGCAATCGAGATTTATGGTCGAACCAATTCTAGCCGTTACGTTAGTCACTTCCGATCCTTCTTCGAAAAAAGGCCCGAATCGGGAGTCTGACAAATGGAAGTGTGCAGGAATTACAACTCTGTTTGGGTTATGTCCGTTGCCGTGACGTTGTCGCATAGTAATACTGGTCGCACCAAGTTCGATCTTTGTGGTATCCGGATGATCGTGTTTGCTTAAATTTTCACGAGGTTCCACTTTTTTCCGTTCCACTTCAGGCACCATCGTCGTCACCTCTGGACTGATCGTCAAGTGCTCTAAGGTGGTCGGAGGGATCGCTTCTATAGATTCTGGAATGATAATTCACATTTATCCGTTATTGAAAGTATTTTAACAAATTCTTACACATACAGATTTACTTTAATAGGTATATATCAAGTTTTAAAGTAAAAAAAAAGTTTTATCAGTTTATGTTCACTTCCAATTTTACTAATGGCCCCTGACTTGAACACTTTGAAAAGTACAGAATACAAAAGATAGAAAATGCATGTTGTCGCCTCAATCTTGGAAGAATTATGACAGGAGAGCATTGAATTCCAATGGTTAAAGATGTCAAGGATCTTAAACTGGAAATTTTCTTCATATATCAGAAGCAAAAAGAAATTATTTGTTCCTATGTTTAAAATTTTGGTCCCAAATACATTTGGCCCAAATTTGATCTGAACATTTTTACTTTACCTAATTTTTATGTACATTTGTGGAATATTTTATTCTTGATCAAGATCGGAAATGTCACTGTAGCTCTCAGAACTGTCGCCAGAATTTACGCTAGTGTCTTGGTGATTATCAGAGGAGCATATTTTCTTTTCAGTTCTTTCTATATGTTGAACATTTTGTTCAGTAACATGGTGAGATGCTTCATCTATTAAACATGTTCTGTATTAAACACAAAGTGATACAACAACATATCGTATTTCGCAGATATTTAATATTTGTGTTACTCATTCCTCTATTTGTGGGAAACTTTCAGCAGCTCTGATTTCAAGTAGGAGTCGTCAAAGAAAATGTCTTTTTCGCGCAACTAATCTTGAATTTCGACGAGGTTACTAGTTCATTTCGTCATGACAATCGCCGTCGCTGTTCTTTGATAAGAAAAGTCGGCCCCTAGTGAAAATTCTTTTGCATATCCTGTATGAAGCAGAAGGAAACACGGGCCTCTTTTTGTGGTTGTTAAATCTTTTAAAAAAGTATTTCTGGGATTTGTTATGGTATTGTCACACCAATCATAATTAACCGTGTGAGCCACATTGATCCATCTTTCATCTAAATACTTTTTATAAAACTTCTGGATTCCTCCTGCGTCGGTTTTTGTTGACTCGAACTTGCTAACGTTTCGCCAATCATTCTGTTGGCTTCTTCAGAGCTTGACTGAAACTAGCTCCCATTTTACTCTGTACCTGCTTATATATTGTTTGAGGTGGGCGGAGCTAAATGAGTGGCATAAACACTGTCCCGGATGACTGATTCTCATATTGGTGACAGGTAAAAACCTGAGTCGCAGTTAAGATTGTTAAGTTGCCTATAGATCTCTATAGACTCTCGGATTTTTTGTTGGTAGAAAAATAGATCACATGCAAGAATTTTTGTTTTATCGAATAAAATTTTATGTCCGGTTTCGTGATTATGTTCGGCAACAGCTGGTGAGTTTATTTGTCTAGTCTTAAGGCTCTTTCATATTCTGGCATCTCAAATTAATTTTTTTCTTTGACTGATCGAAGATGTTGAGAGATTTTTGGACAAGTTTTAAATCTGGTTTTAACTTAATGGAACAAATGCTCTCTATATATATACACATGGGGAAGTGGGAGAGGGAATTACGCACTGTTCACGCAACCAATCAGCGAGTATAATAGACTAAATGGGATTGGACCTCTGTCCTTGTTCAGTGCCTTATTCCCTCTGTTAATAATTTCTAAGCTTTCGTAGGCATCTAATTTTCTACTATTATTTACATGTTTAACTAATTTTAAATTACTTATGATAATTGTTGAACATATGTTCGGCTACACTTGATTTTTATAATATAGTAGATTAGAGATTAAGTTTAGTTTTAATCTTCTCCTGAAGATGCCAACTTGGTTGGCGAAACGCGCATCGAGTAGGTAAAATTGAGTTTCGGTTTGTGGTAAAACGCGTTATTGTGTGTTAGTGCAGTGCCGAAGGTTCCAGTCAAGAGTTTGATAAGGATAACAGTGGCAAGCGTGGGATTGCTTTCGGCTTCATTGCTATTGGAAGATTTGGTGAAGTGTATTTTGTGATGGAACGCTTAATATCTTTAATGTGGAAATTATTAGAGAGAAGAGCAGAGGTAAGGTGTTTTAATTCTGGATTCAGTGACTCGGGCTGAGATAGTTTTACGGGTCTGTAAACAAGAGAATTGATAACCGATAATCTTTGGGCAGGATGGTTATGTGACAATGTGTGCGTAAGTTTTCTGTAAACAAAATGACCCAATGTTAGGTCTGATTTTATATTGATAAGAATATCTGAGTATGGGAGGTTGTTTTTTATAAAAATAATGATATTACAATTTTGTTCAAAAACTATACCTTTAATTTTATTTTGAGCAAACTCCTAAAACTCTCATCATATATATATATATATATATATATATATATATATATATATATATATATATATATATATATATATATATATATATATATATATATATATATATATATATAATCGCGACTGACTTGTCCGCCTTTTTCTTGAGGCAGGATTTTTAAATTCCCTATTTTAAAAATTGTGTTTTCACTGACACCTTTCAGTCTTGAATCGTCACTCACAGCTGTACTTAAACTCAACATTCACTAGCAAACGGTATTTTGTTTGAATTTCTTGAATTTCATGGCAAGAAATCGAACTATAAGCCATTTTGACAGACTTGCTCATTTCAGTCATTAATACTTTCTTAAACTAATCCAATAGACTAATAAGCCTATTAAGCTTTTTTTACCTGTAAAACAAATTCAAAATATGTTATTTTAATCTTTGTATGGGTAATCCATTTAAAATGTTTATTTGTATATATTTAAAATGATATTATCTATTTGCATGAAATACAGGTGTCTTTTGGGCTGAACCGACTCTGGGGCTGCTATACGATTCTCGGCAAATCTGTGCCGCTTTCTCCTATCTTAAATGCATTGCCTATGCTACCCACGCTGTATTCTGTGTTACTTGGACTATAGACTTCGCCCTGGGGCTGAGTGCATTCCTATTATTTGAAATAAAGTCGATTTATTATTATTAGAAAGGATTAAATTAAATTCCTCGTCGCATCAGTTCAGCTTACATAACAATAGTTTAATTAGTCCTCTAATTAGATGGAAATTAATCAGGCACTTCGAATTTCGACGATTGTTCTGATAAGAGAAAATTATACAACTTGAAACTCGCTCAGAAACTTAATAGTAAACAGATCTATTCAAGGGTCATTATTTCATTTCCCGAGGAACTCATAGCAAAGCTTGGGTTTATACTTATACCTTGGGTGTTTATTCTGTGATTTTGGAAATAATTCGTTTAGTTAATAAATAGTCCGTCGAAAAATGTTTCTATTGCTATGGCTCTGATGGTGATCTTTTTTTAACACTTATTGTAACAATTATTTCATTACATTGAATTCATAATTAATAATTTGATGATCTAAACGAAAAATATTATAAAAAATATTCTTGGAGACCTAGAAAAAAATAGTGTTCACCCAAGAAGTTCATCTCATATTCGGTGAAATCCGTATGCCATGGTGTAAGATCGAGCATGTCTCCGACACTATTTAAAATTGATTTGGAAAATACACTAAAGGTCTGGAAGCGAAAATGCAATAATATGGATGACGATCATACAGTTTACACCCTATCGTTTCCAGATATCATTGCACAAGATGGATATCGAATACATGACCAAGCAATAACATTCAAGCATTGGGATATATGGGATAAAAGTAGACAACAAGTAACAACAATAAAAAAATACAATTGTGAAAACCATAATAACATACACACAGCTCGGCGATGGGGAAGGGCTGCAGGAAAATCCAAAAGAGATAGAATACCAAACGACACGACAAGACAACATGGAAATAAAACACACTGCTGGTATGTTATGGACACGTAGAAACAATGCTACAGCATCGAATCCCATAGAAGATCATAAGTTGGAACTCTCAAGGGAGAATGATGGAGAGGCGAAATTGATAATGAAATTCAGGAAAGAGGTTTGAAGGAAAACTTGAGAAGAGATAGAGAAATTGAAGATCGGGAATCGAAAGATGTAGAGCGTTATTACCCATAGATTGATATGTATATTTTACCAATTAACCACATGATATAGTAGGAAAAACGTTGTTCCTCCGACAGTGGTCTACAGGAATAGACCGGATCAATAAAAATATATTTTTGTACGGTTCTTTTTTTTTTTTCACTGCTCGTATTTGACGAAGTAACGAAACATTTTTGTTTGTGCGAGACAATATAGGGAAGTCAGAAATCTGATATTTATGTCGTCCATTCACGGCGGCAAGCTTTTATTTTCTCCAATTGATCAATCAATGGGGTGTCAGACAATAAATAAAAACATATTCTGAAGGATACAACCTACAGAAAAATAATCCTCGATACGTGGTTCGCTTTGTTATTAAAGAAAATATTTCCTTTTATTGAAGCAATGCATGATCGTCTATTAGTAAATTCTGAAGTAGCAACATAATTGATAAAGGCATTCTGTTTATAGATGTAAGGGATGGTGCATGAAATACGTGGGATTTTGGTTCGTCGAGGAATTCAATGGGAGTTTGGTATGTTGTAGATTCCTAATTCGCTGTATCGTAATGAAATCGTATTTACCTTAAAAATATTTTTGAAAATAGCGAGAGGAAGAACATGCGGTTATGTATTGCTAATATATTTAATTATTATCTACTATTTTTGGTCTTCGCTAGTCTTCAGATAGCTGTCAATAAGTTATTGTTTTATTGTTTATTCGTTTGCAAAGTATCCGACGGAAATTTTTATAGATGGTATTTTTTAATTAATAAATCTCAGGCAATACTATTAATAAATCTTCTGGATTCCTCCTGAGTCGGTTTTTGATGAACCGATCTCGCTGAAGTTTCACCAATCATCCTGTTGGCTTCTTCAGAAAACTGAAACAGTTTCCGTTAAGCCCTGAAGGCGCCAACAGGATGATTGGCGAAACGTTAGCAAGTTCGACTCAACAATAACCGACGTAAAAAAAAAGAAAAAAAAAACCGTATTTTGGTGCTCCATCCTTTGTAGTCGTAGTGTATCAAATATTTTAGGCATGAACAAATCAAAGTTGGCCTTTTTCTTCGGTAACTGCATTAAATTTAGTGGAAAAATTACTGAGGAACTGCAGCGAATACGGATCCTACAGACTGCGAACAAATACGATGTGAGACGTAATAATAGAATTCGCAACTTTGCCGCAAATTGAACTAATGCATCAGAAATTTCCCACATCTGTCAAGAAAATTGTTCAGCGGTTTTTTTTCCATTCTTTTGTGACTCTAATTTTAGAAGGCCAGAGTCTCGTTGGATTCAAATTATTATTTACGCTATAGCCTATTAACTAATTAAAAGTCCATGTTTTTATTTGTTTTTTAACTGTTACTCTTTGGAAATATATTTTTGTTCAATACAACGAATTTTCAAAATTTTTACCTACAACTTTTGAGCTATCAAAAACTATCAAAAGCGATTCTTTGTATTTGATTAAAAAATGTATAATTGTCCCCAAAATATTACAGTGAGTTGAAAGGAAAGATACTAGTAGTCGTCTCAAGTTATCATTTAATTTCACATATAATTTCCTGTTCTCAATAAATATCAAACTATTTTATTCGTATCGGAAAATAAAGGTAAATTTTGCAACTTTTCTTTTGAATATTAATTTAATGAATAATTGTGTCGTTATAAAGTCCGCAAATTGGCAAAAGTAGTTTGTTTTACAATTTTTTACAAATAAAATGGGGATAATAATAATAATTTAAGCTCAGTTTCTTTGAAATCAGGGGTTTATGATAAATTTTAAGAAAAACTCTTAATTAAAGTGTTCAGTCTGAGTAGTTTGATTCCTATTTCTTTAAATTGGGGTGTACCAAAAAAAATTTTTGATAAAAAAGTTCGTCTGTACTTTTTCTATATTTAAAAAAATTACCCAATATTTTAAAGATGTCTATTTTGACGGGTGAATCAATTTATTCTATTCCCATTATCAAGTTTTTCCATAAATGTTTCCATATGATGCGAGCTTTATATGTATTTAACATATATAATAAAATAAAGAAAACAGTAGGAATACTGGCTTTCAAAAATTCATTCAGACTACGCAAAAAAATATCGTAAACTCTGTTTGAAGTAAACAAAAATATTTTAGACCAAGATAAACAGCGCAGTTCACAGAAATCTCCTGAAATTAACTTTGAATCTAATAGGATTATACTGATTACCTAAACCGCATCATACGTTCCGTTCGCTGTTTGAGAAGCGGTTTAAGCAGCTTTAAATCATATTAAACATTTAACTCGAAGAAACATCTAATATCGTCTCGATGTTGTCTGAGTATCCCAAATGAAATTATGAAATTGATGTAAAATTTCGGAGGCACTCCGTTTGTCAGCGCCATCTTTCGATGACGTCGACTTGATTGATGTAACGCGCTGCCAAAATAATGGAGTTGATTCCACGTACCTACCTATATTATAACCTATATATATATACCCGACCACATACACACATTATGATTTATCGTTCAAAAAGTAATCTCGACAAGCCCGAAGTAATAATATCCCGACGTTTTCTGGATTCTATAGAATTTCGAATTTTCTTTTAAAGGCGAGCTGTCATTACGAAATTTATAAAAGAGCATTGCCCGAATTTGCAGATTCGGACCTTCGCGCTCCTTTTGATTCGATTCGGTTTGTTTTTTAAGACATTAAGAAAATAAACCACATTTAAGGATATTCCTTTCCTCGATATGTTGAAGAAAAGTTTAATTCTAATTTTTATAAGAATCTTTTTTTATAGGACACTGAATTTGAATTTTATTAATTATTAGACTCTATTAGTTGATGATTGAAATAATTTTATTTGCCAATTTGGAATAAGCCTCTTACTACAACAAATATATCAATCAAGTGTCATTAAAATTGGAAGAGGAGTGTTTGGGATTGGGCTAAATTTAGCAATTACCTCCACCAATATTGAATTATTATTTTTGAACATCTTATATACAGGGTGTTTGGCTGGAGGTTATATCTAACTTGGCGAGCGTATTTCGAAGATATGGAGTTAGTAACTTGTGCCGTAAACATCATCGTCATCGAATTTTTTGACAATATGTAGTCAATGGTTGCATTTACGGTTTGAGTAACTTTTGAAATTAAAATGGCACACACTATATTTTTTTGCATTTTTGGATTTAGGAGATCATTCTATGTAGAATAGGATAGCTTTTCTCCCTTTTCTTTTGTTTTTTTAAATTTTTATTTAATTTTGAAAATTGTACCTAAGACTCTGTGACCATCATAAATACTATTGACCGGGTCACCTGATCATGTGGAAAATTGTAAATGAAACTTTTCTTTACTTGTATAATGGCAAATAGCATTTAATCTAATGAACTATTAATTTTTTAGGATAACCTAGTTTTCTCAAATGGCACCCTAATGGGAACAAAAACTTCTTATAACCGATACTTTTTTTGCAACATTTTGACAACAAAATTTTCGAAATCCGTTAAAAAATAAGCTCACAGGAATAAAAAAAAAAGTAAATACATTTAAACAAAAATAAAGTATTACGTAGGTGGGATTTTGTCGTGTTATTTATTTGGATTATTATGGAAAGCAATAATCAATTTATAAATGGAGAAAAAGTTGATATGGTTCTGATATACGGGGAATGCAGAAAAAACTTTCGACAGGCCCGTGCATTGGTTGCACATGCTTCCTTTAGAAAGCTGGAATTGAAAATGAGAAATCCATAAAATAATCGACATGATAATTTTATTATAACTTGAGCAAAAATAAATTTATTTAATATAATCTCGAATATTTTTGAAAAATTGCACAAGATCGAAATAGGTCGGTAGTTTTCAACTACAGAAGGATCACCTTTTTTGAGAATAGGATAAACTTTAACATATTTCAAAAGCTCAGGATAAACACCCGTTTAAAGTATCAGGTTAAAAACGTGATATAAAGGTTCCTATCCTGAGAGGGGAGTTGATCATGATCTTCTGCTAAGAAGGTTTGCTATACTGTCTCTGAGCTTGTGCAGAGACTTGCAATCTGTTTCATTTCTCTATAAGTTAGTTCATTACGGAGTCGATTGTCCGTTTCTTCTGGAACAATTACGATTTCATGTGCCCCGGCTGGAAGGGAGACATCAATCAACTTTCTTACCGCAGTTGCCCAGGTCCAATATCCATTTTCAAAACCCTATTTACAATATGTCTGCTACCTTCAACCAACTATCATCGTACTGCGATTTATATTATGATGGTCTCCAGGCGATACTTTGGCACCTTCGATTGGCGTCGTGTTGTCCGTACCGATAAGTCTTATCATTTTCTTTCTTATTCTTTCCTCCTTTTTTTTTAGTTATAAGATTAGTAGATTTAAGGTTAGTTTCTACGTCAACTGGTATATATATATATATATATATATATATATATATATATATATATATATATATATATATATATATATATATATATATATATATATATATATATATATATATATATATATATATATATATATATATATATATATATATATATATATATATATATATATATATATATTCTCACGTATTGATTCACGGATGGAAAAATGTGATGACACTATATTCCGGGATATCATCCGTTCGCTCGTTGAACTCCGACTGGAATCCTGCATCCGACTGGAATCCTGCAAATCTTGCATCCGACTGGAATCCTGCAGACGTTTCGCCAAAATCTCACTTGGCATCTTCAATGCTCGCGCTCCGAAAACACTTCGAACACAGTGTTCGAAGTGTTTTCGGAGCGCGAGCATTGAAGATGCCAAGTGAGATTTTGGCGAAACGTCTGCAGGATTCCAGTCGGATGCAAGATTTGCAGGATTCCAGTCGGATGCAGGATTCCAGTCGGAGTTCAACGAGCGAACGGATGATATCCCGGAATATAGTGTCATCATATATATATATATATATATATATATATATATATATATATATATATATATATATATATATATATTGAATGATTCATATTTAGTATTTCCTGTAATTGGGTCATCTTACCTGTTGGAAATAAAGTGCTATTATTATTATAAGTGAAGAAATGGAAATCAATGTTGTGCGATACGTCAACGTATCTCAAGCAGTTTAAAAGTTATATAGTGTTCCCACTTTCTTGTGTCAACCAGTATATTTCGCACACAATTATGGCGGTCCATGGCTACCTTAAGGTAACCTATTTTTGATAATGTCATAATAATCCAATTCATAGTATATAAAATAGAGGCGACGGTTAGTACTTAGGTCTAGTAAAAAAAACCTTTCGAACACCCTGCAGAGTGTAATCAGAGTTTAACTAACGTGTATTTCAGATGACTTTTTCAGGTAAAACTAAAAACTTATTTCTACCACCGACTTTGCGTTCCTTTTTTTTACAGTCAAGTAAGTTTAGTGACTTCACCGCGGATCAATTGGAGCTTAGTCAGGCTTTTCCAGTCAAAAATATGCCGCGAAAATCTCAGATCTGCAACTGAAGTAATTTAATTTCTACGAGTTTCCGAATTGATTAGGCAAAGTTCAAATTTGGCGTTCGTAAATTCGAGTCTTCTACAAAGACAATTTTTAAAGAGAGATGTGCATCAAATGTATTACGGCCGAAAATTTTCCAAGTGTTTAATTTACCGATTTTGTAAAGATGCTTGGACCACTAATCCTGGCTTATTTTTAACCTCTGGCTTGTCCGAATCCCTGGATTAAACTTTAAAATTTATGACTTTTACGAGATTCGAATGTAAATTCAATGATCGTCCTAGGAAATTTGACGGGGCAACCCAGATTGGTTCCAATCAGCCAGTGGCGGAGAAATTAAATTTTAAATAATAAAAACAATGAAGATATTATATTATTTTTGCTCTACTTCGTCAGGTCCAACTCTAATCATCGATCCTAAACATATGATTATTTAAAATACTGAACTGAGATGGCTTTTACTTGATGAAAATCCATTTAACAAAATAAATAAGAACTAACGATTTTCACGAAATTATATATTTTCACACATTTTCACAATGGTTTCGACAACATCTTGTCTTTATCAAATATAATATTTACAAACTACCTGCTACTATATATACCGAAAAATGACCATAAAACCATAATTATTGTTGTTGTGAGAATTTAAGTTCAATAAAGGAGAGGTATTTAAATCTAATTGATCGTTAAGCAATACATTTGAATGTCTCATTTTGTTAATCTCCATGGCTTCGAATAAATTTAATTTTCTACTTTTTATGGCTGTATGTAATATATCAAAATTGTCGTCAAAAACGTGTTTTTCTGTGTTTAAGTGTGTAGCATAATTAGAATCTAGACTATTGTTTTTAAACGCTCTTTTATGTTCGTTAATGCGTTTCTTGAAGGATCTACCTGTTTGTCCAATACAAATTTTAGGACAAAATCCGCATTTCAACCTGTCGACACCTAATTTTTGAGATTTTGGATATTTCGTTTTATTGTTTTTAAAAAAAAATTCTATTATTAGTTCTGAAAGCTATTTTTAAACCACATTTTGACAAATGTTTTGAAATTTTTCACTGGGTTCTCCTATGTATGTAATTGTTTTTTAATTGTTCGTGTTCTGTATTAGGTTTCTGATAAATAGGCATTTGAGCTGTCATACACAGTCATACATAACAGCTCAAATCACCCTTATACACACAAAATGGCAGCATTTTACTCTTTTATACACAGACTTCTTAATACGCCACTCTCAACAGAAAATTATAGATAAAATTATAAATAAAAAACAAATCCGTGAAACTCTGATCTGTTAGTTCTTATTTATTTTATTTAAAATACTCATCGGATTTCAAGTATATACCATGAATCCGTAAAATTTACACCTGATTTTAGAAATTCGGAGAACATCAAAATTACACGAGATGTCAAAATTTGAGACACCATCTTAAGAACTAAATATTATGTTGATTTTCATATACATGGATCAAAACTAAAAGATCAGACAACCGCCCAAAATTAATAATTTAATTATCTAAATAAAATATTTTTCACTGATGGTTTATCCATGAAATTATTATAATTCAATATAATTAAACAAAAACAGTCATAGCAACTTTTTTAATTTGTATTCTCGATTCGTTTGTTTTTTACTAATGCATTCTTGAGGTTTATATTTCCCTTCCACAGTTGTTTATTTGAAAAATTTAATCTTAACAATGCAAAAAGGCGTTTTTTTGTGAGTACCTATTTTATGTCCCAAAGATTACTTTAAAATTATGATATCGCCTCGTTAAAGTATTACCCGGCGAACAAAGTTTGCCCGTATATCCTATAAAAATACGTAAATGACAATTTTGTTTTTCAGAATTTTTGATAAGGTTTTGGTTAACCTCGGAAATAGCTCTTTTTTAGTAAAGAGGTCGCTATCGATTTACACGCAAAGGCGAATCTATATCCCGTTTAACGTCGCTTTGGCCCGGGAAGACATTTTTAAGGAGCCATTTCTGTAGCCGATTTTCGTTGCTTCTTCAAACTTCGATAAATTCAAATGAAAAATAGAAAAATGTGAGTGTTCACATTTTAGAGTTTCAATTTTAATCCTATTTCTTAAATTTCACAACAAAAAAAACTACTCAGAAAAGAAATAAAAGGATAACATAATTTGAAGGGTATTTTAATCATAACTTAAAATCATTTAATTTAATAATTAATAATTTAATCATAACTTAAAACTTTCTGCACGGAGCCATCACAAACTATCATTGTCAAATATTTTGGTAAAATTTAACATTTATCATTTAACGTAACGAGAGTCTTGTATATATTAGTATATTAAAGTCTATTTACTTTTATCATTCCCATTTGTTAATAAATATTTGTTTTTATTCCCAGTTTTTCATTTTAACTTCATTCTTAATTGTTCTGTATTCCGCAGCATGTACTTTTACATACTTATACAGTGTCTCCACTGAAGTTCGCATGATATAGGAACATTTTCTATTAGTTATTTTTGTCAAATTTGATCCTTGTATTTTTTTTTAAGTTTGTACAAACTAACGCGTTTTTGGTGCATCCAAATTTAAAGAAATAGGAATCAAACTACTTAGATTCACTTTTTTTTAATTTAACATAAACACTTAATTTCAAAGAAAATTTTCAAATGCACCTATGGAAATCGTCGAAGTTGATATGGTTTTATATATAAATAAAGAGTTTTGTTGACTTTATTACTTATTTAGAGCGGGAATTGACTTAAGGAATCCAATAAAAAAACAATAAATTATTTATTGATGATGGAGATATGTTTTTAATGATTTTTTTATACTTTGTGACAAATTCCTGATTTATTATGAACAGTGATTCGTGGTTTAGTTATTACCGTTAGAGTTTTAATTCTTTCAAACAAGATACATCACACTAGTAATCTTTTAAATGTGTATTGGAGTACTAAATTTTATTCCTAATCGTATTTAAATATCTTTTGTTTCTTACAAATTTATAATTTGGCATTACAACTGTAGAATTTTATGTCGTAATCAGTCAAGAAATCTCAAAAAATATTACTAATTCTGACAAATAGTTTATAGTGTTTTTGTTGTTCGAACAATCCTAGTGTCGAGGTGCCTTTTAAGATCAAAGGATATTTTAACCGTTGCATTTACCAGCGGCAACATTTTTTTACCTTTACGTTACGTTTTAATTAACCACAACAACAAGTAAGGCCGTTGCATTTAGTTTAGCTTAGGTCCGAATTGCGAAGGACTAAAATTATTCTCAAAATGCAACGTCAAATACTCTAATTAAACACAGGAAGATTTAGTAATTTCGGCACCGTTCTTCATTTTCTCACCCTTTTAAAATACTTCCTGTTTATTCCTGTTAGCTTCTCCAGTCATTAAACTAGCCGTATTAATGAACTCTAAAAGCGTTTTTGGTAATTAATAAATTGTGCCCGCAGAAAATGTTAAACGAATTTTGTTCTACTCACCTGCCGCTTTTGAAGTAGCTATTATTTCGTAGAGGACAAGGAGTATCGGGAAAGCCTTTTTAACACGATGATTCATTTTCGGTAAAGGATTTCTAATTATTCGGGAACTATCCCCAGGTATTTATCCATCCTGAAACAATGAAATTTCATTACCGACTTTATGCAACCAAAAGTATTCCGTTCAGTGATGTCGTCGGATAACCGCGAACTGGGAAATAAAAAAGTTTCATGTTTGTGGAAATCTAGGAAGTTAATCTGCTTCGTACACAAGTGATCAGACGATTTCTCTGAAGTCCTAGTCACAAATTGCTTTGAAGTTTTCGATGTTTGAATTATAGAAAGGCTAACGTAGGTCGAGAAGCATGTGCTATTAATATGAATTCTTGTTAATAAGTTAACTTAAACCTTTTGGATTTATACTTAATTAAAATGTTTGCTTTTCAAGTTATTAAAAATCGACAAGGTTTGCAAACTTTAAACAACAATAATTATTTTGTTAGCTGCAGCAAAGTAAAGTCGGTTCATAGATATAAGAAAGTGACTAACTGATACGAGTTAAGGAAAGACCTGGGCAAGCTGTATGAATGAAATATGGCCGAACAGGTCCGTACTTTGCTTAGAGTTTAATTATTTGGGGTTTTGTTAGGAAAGATACTAAACAATATTTATTTCTTTATGTACGTATTTATGTTTAAATCTAAAATAAAATTGCAAATTATTTTTATTATCTACCTAAATTACTTAAAATTATTCACATAATATATCAGTATCACTATCGCTATCATCGCCTGTTCTAATTATTACTTGTTGCAACATGGATATACGATTGTTCTGCTTTTTCTATATGTTTAACAAAATTTGCCCAACTTTGTGGAGCGATGTTAAAAACTTCGGTTTCTATAAGTTTGAGGACATAGGAGTTAACACGGTAAAAAACATTGTTACGACGAATGGCAGATTTCAGTTGGTGCCAAACATGTTCAATGGGATTAAGTGTACAGTGGTAAGGTGGAAGTCTTAAAAGAGTATGCCCTAGATTTTTTGCATAATTATCACAGACGTATAATGCATTTAATAATAATTGTAACAGAAATGACCTTCACAAGTGGCGATTCTCTGGGAAAGGGGGTGTATAGTTCATTAATATCATTTTTACTGCATGTTTATCAAATATAAGTTTCCTAATATATTCTATTGTACCGCTGAATCAGTAAACCTCACCATATAGAGTTGTTAATATGGTATGTATTGTTATTATTATTATGTATTATGGTATGGTCATCGGCAATGTGCAACGATTTTTATAAAGAGTATCGAATAAACCGAGTTGTCTTCTTTCGTCGACGCTACACCAACATTACTGGAAAACATGTTTTGGGAAAAGATTAAAGCGACGTCATCGATCACAATTTTTATTACCTATTTGGACCATTGGAAAGTGGTTCGGCAGTTTTTTCCGTTTACTTAAAATTTTGAAAATTTATAAAAAGCTAACCAAAAATGCCTCAACCCTTAGGGCTTGTGTGTAATGGAAGATGACAATGGCAATGTGCTAATTTTTGTTCATACTTTAAACTCAGCATATGAAAGTCTTGTTTAATTTATGTATCACATGAAATAGAGTTACCCCTGTCGATACGCCACTGAGATGTCTCATGTCGAAATTGCAACAGTTTCACTGATTAAAAACTGTAAAACAATCGATGCAAACCCAATTTCGCCTCTGTAGGTCAGGATTAAGGGTGTCCTATTTCATACTTTGCATATAAATAATGGCATATTTCCGCCTATAATTCTTTATTAAGGAAGTTTCGAGAGAAAAATCGAACAGTGCGGCATTTTTGCCGCAAAACCCGGTAATCAGTGGTTAATTTTACAAAAGGGATTACACGTACTTGATGGTAAATAACGGGAATTGCCACGGATGCGGACTAATAGCGTAGAAGATTCGCTGCGATACTCGCTGTTCCGTGGGTTACTTATTTTTTTCCTTTTCCACAAAAGCGCGCGTTTTTCTTACCGAAAAATTATCGGAGTTAATGGCTCCTTCCCATAGTATGCATTCTCCTAAATGATGGATGAAAATTGCGGTAACGATTTGCAGTACTCCGTGAGAATCTTTGCGATTTTTATGCCGGAATGCCGCTTTTACTGGATCCATATTTCGGGAGTTTAATTGATATATTGGTAGGATCTTAAGGTCTTTTTTTCTCGCAAGTCTCGTACCGTGTTTCTTCATCCAGAAATAAAGTTCTTCGTCCCTTTACTGTCACCTTCATTGAATTAAAAGCGCGAGTAAGAAATTTTAATTGCAGAACTTTCGGCGCCGAAGTTTTTAAATAATCTCGAACGTTTTATTTTTGCGTAGATAATGCCCTGAGTTTCTTATTCGTCGATACTTTTAGGCGAATAAGTTTCTGTAGCCTTCGAAATTCTTACAACCAAGCTTTTTTTTCTTTGTTACATCGTATAAGAAAATTTTGCTGCGGGAGGTTGGAGAAAAATTATTTTAATGTTAATTTATAATCGTAGAATTAAATTCCGGGAACATTTAAATGTTTTCGCGTTTCGAAAAAGCGACTCCCAAATACTTTAATTATTGATGTAAATATGTATATGCCCGGGATAAAAATGTCTGCCCTTTTAGGCAACTTGGACCGGGGAATTTTTCAGGTAATCTGATTTTCCGCGCGAAATATGAGAAGCGTTTCGGTGAATTGCTTAAATCAGCTTATCCGCTTTTTTAAACATTTCGTAATTAAAAAACGGGATCTTTAGCGATTTCGTTTTATTTTTAAAATGATAAATTGCTCGTTTGATTAAGTGGTGCGCAGACGACCAAATTTAGTAGAAAAAAATTTTAGGTCACACAGGCAAAGTGCTTAGCTCATAAACTAACATAAAATACTACACAAATGAAATTGAATTGAAATTTGATTAGTTCATATACTAATCAACGCATTGGTTATTAGATGTTACTTCCAAAAAATAAGCACTGTTAAGGTGCCACTTTATTCAAATAGTATGAATCTCTAACTTCTAACCAACAACTGTATTAACATGAGTGTACTGTGCCTATTTTTTGTATTTGTGTCTTTTGTTTGTATTAGTTGGATGATATACCCCAAAAACCAGCCAATTTTTGAGAAGCTATTTTAATACTATACTGAGTTAATAACAATGAAAAGACCATCAGAAGAATAATTCACCCAACAAGGATGATTTCATTCCACCCATGGGTGGTCAAAACAAAAAATCAGTTTTAATAGAGTGTAAGAGCAGTTGAACAGTTTCGAAGGGAAAACCGGAATATCTATGATCTGGATGAAACTTGGGTAAATGAAGGCAAAACATGGTAGAATAAAAAATTAAAAAGCAAAAGACAAGCTTTCATGGAAGAATGGTTAATCGGAATAAAAGCACCATCGGCAAAAGGTAAAAGATTAATAACTACTCGCATTGGTAGCAAAAATGGATTTGTCATATTAATACTTTTACGAGTTGATAGGAGGCGCTTCATGTCAAAAACTGTTATTTTTATGATTTTCTCGAAAATTTTAAATATAATAGTATACATATTTTTAGCTAGGATGAAAGAGCGTAAAAATACACAGAAAGCAGTGGAAACGGCATGGCAATATCTTTTTTCCTCTTTGAGATATAAATAAAAATGTATTTATTAAACATATTTTTCAGCTGTAGCATAGCATGGGATGCTTATATTTTCTACTAGGGTTAAATTTGATTTTGTCTTAATTTGTCCATAATAATCGCCAAGAATCAATAATAGTTAAAAAATGTACAATATCCCCAAAGGAGCACTAAAATAATATAACTTTGATAAGAAAAAACCGAAAAAATAGATATATCGCTAATTGGTAATTTAAAATCTTTCATCGAATTTAATGGAGCATAAAAATAGGAATAGATGCATACACCCCGTTATATTTGAAGCATCGTAAATTTTTTACACATATTTTCTTTTTGAATAGTGTTATTTTAAAAAATCTCACGTACAATTTGCTCAATTGTAATAAAAAAATTAAGACGCAATCCTCTGTTCCTTCTAATTTTATTTTAAATCATTTAAACAACGATTATCCTTTATTTATGATGGAAAAAATGTGCCAAAAAAATTTATTAAAATTTTAGATATTTGTTTTACTACCTTATTTGTACACGGCACGCAGTTCAGCTGGGTTTTAGCCCTTGTATAGTAAATTTTACGATTCACTTCACGAGGTTCGTCTAAAATTAAAACGGAAACCCCTGTTTTTCTTTAGAATTCTTAATTTAAGGAAGTTGAAATAGTACATGCCTCGAAATAAACAAGAAAGGGCGTGGCGTTTATTTCAATTTTGGGAAAACTGTTTAATTACGCCAACTCATTCCTATCTAATTATTTGTCTGTGTTTAATTCTTATTTATATTTTAATGTAAACTTTTTTCGTGTCCGCTTAAATTAGATTGTTACTGTTTTAATTATTACACTTTTGTCGTCTTTATAAAAAAGCCCTACGCCACCATTTCTGTGCGATTTTAACGGGGTGTATTTGACGATGAAATTCTTAAGCCCTGTCAAATTTTCCGTCGATCCTCCAATTTTCGGACATCTCTTATCCATGTAATTATCGGAGAATTGATTCTGACGACTTATGAAGGGCACAAGATATCGTTATTGGGCTTAGCCAAGGATCGCTTCAGAAATGTTCGTTAATTGTTTTATACAAAAAAACTAAATTACTCCCTTGGCCGCTAAACACTATCATAAATAATTATAGATTCCGGATTTGGATCAATACTTAGCAACGTGGTAAAATTAATTCATTTCAGCTTTTTGGCCCCAATAAAGCTCATATTTCGTCCAAACATTCATTACGAGTATACCTTTTCTTTCAAAGATAGATACAAATAAAAATTCTACTCGACTTTATTGATACGGTCACTAACGGTCACGATTATATTACTTGGGAGTAAGAGAGACAGAATTATAATAATAGATCAGGGTATTCCTTACTGATACGGGAATATTTAAGTATAATACGACCAAAAATATAGTGCATTTATTTCTTTGACGTTTAAAGTATTTTACAGTACTTTAACTGCAGACCTTCGCAGGACCGTGGTAAAACGTATCCCAACAGATGTTTATTCTGTATTAAGTAGGTCTTGCCTGAGATGGACCGTAACGAATATTTGTAGAAATTTGCAATTTTTATTTAAAACGTAAATGGACCGTTTTAAATTTGATAACTAGAAGCGTTTATTTTAACATCAGGTGATATGTATCGTTCTTGACTGTGATCCTTCCAGTATTTATGTACTTGATTTTCGAGGTTTGACCGTGCCAGGCTGTTTTCACGGGATAGTTCACAGGGTAAGGGTAAGTACCTGTACTCTAATTATCTTACAGGTAAGTTTGAAAATAGTCATTTTTGTCTTGTGTGCCAGTAGATTAACAACATTCTTCTTCTTGTATTTTTGTGTCTTCTACATAGTTCTTCGATTTGTAAACAGTCTTTTCTAAGACTACAGATTTTATTCGCGGTAGATAAAGGTACGTCATAAGACTACAGATAAATATTTATTAGAATGTTACAATTAAACATTTTTTGAAGGTTCCTGTTTTTTAACACTGAGCCAGATGTTCCCCTATTAGAAGAAGACATGGAAAACAACGCAGGATTTGAAGACGAAGTGGAGATGGTAGTCGAACCTAATGACTTCGGATGCTAAACAAATTGTTTTAAATGTTTACAATTTTATAAGAAATTCGGAAGGAGAAGTAGAAGCAGAAAAATTGTTGCAAATGTCAAGAGGAAAGAGAGAAGTTGCTGGTACTTCGCGCGAAATATTTGAGGACTGGTTTGAAAATAAACTGTTGCCAAAACTATGGCCAAATACTGTTATTGTGTTGGATAATGCCTCGTATCATTCAGCCCAAATTGGAAAAATTCCAATTAGTTCTTCAAATAAAGAATTTCTTATGATTTATATTCTGAAGAGAGCTATACGAAGAAACAACGAAAAGACTACAAAGTCTATTCGATAGCACAACGAAACGGACATGAAATCTTGAGATTACCCCCGTACCATTGTATATTTAACCTGACTGAGATGATTTGGTCTGACTTGAAAGCGCGTATAAGAATAATACAGCACCAAAATTTAGTGACGGCACAATGAACGTAATTCGGCAGGAGGTAGCTAAAATATCAGTACAAAGCTGGTCTAATTGTGAAAAACGAGTAATAACAGAAGAAAATATTTATCGAGAACGATTAGTGGCGGACTTGATCATTGAACTAGGTGGCGACAGCGATATTGACGATTTTTTAAGCGGCTGATACTTTATTATTATTATATTTAATATTTTGCATATTAATAATGATGCTATGTAGAAATGTAATGAAATAGAAAGTAATAAATTGTTAATTTTTTTATGTACAGGGTGTTCTATAAGGATTTGAAGTAATAAACAGTAGTCAAAGTTAATCACGGGGTCGGTTGTAAAAGCACTATATTTCTGGTCTAAGTATAGGCGGATCTAAATGAAACAATTATTATATTTTCTGGTCCGAAAACACTGTCCATGCAATATAAAAAAATCGAAAAATGCCTTAAGTTTTTCAAACATGCTACCCTGGTTTTCATTGGAAACTACTGTAATTATCCGGTAATTGCTGACATTTCTGTCGAATATACGACACCGGGGCGTAATAGACAAAGGTAGAATACTGGCAGGCAAATGAGTGGGTTTTGCCATTCTTAGTCTACGAGTGGAATGAGTTAAAATGCTGAGGCATTTTCTTTCTTGGTTTTATGACCGACTATGCCATCGCAAATCGTACCGACTATATATCAAGTTTGACCGCTAAAGGTCACTTGAAACTGATTTTACAATCGAAAACTATTGTCTATCTGGTTGACACCTGATAGCTCTTGCTCCGGATTTTATAGTTCTAGATTACAACAGTTGAAACTATATTTACAGCTTTATATTCGTTTAGCAGCCAAGCGCCATCGATTTTCAAAATGTTATTGCGACATCTGGGTGGAAAAGTTTCGACGAATTCGCATAATGTACTAAACGACATTCTTGAGATCATAAAAAGCTACTTAAGTTAAACTTTGACTGTTTAAAATTTGAATAATATATTCTCATCTGGTCTCGGGGTGGGGCGAAGAAATTAATTGAAATACAGCGAGTGTTAATTAATTTCAGGATATAAGTCGTGTTTGATAAAGTTAACTCTGTTTGGAAAACTGTTTTGCCATAACAGGACCCGGTTTAACGATATTAAACGTTCAGTGTTTTTTAATTATTAAAATAACCAGCCAAATTAGTGTGTCGACTTGCGTCATTTGGAGTAAGCCGTTTTGAGGCGGTCTTCATTATGGGACATTCAAATTCAAAGCGTAGATACTTCAGGGACAATTTCTAAAGTGTGTTGGATGTTTGTGTAGCTGTGGAAATTTCTTCGTGGAATTTACTAAAAGGATATCACTTGACAGTCTTAATAGGTGCAGTGCGGATGACTGTCTCTACATACTTATTGTACAATAGAGTAGTTGTGAATCTATTTTAATTACTTAAACGAAAATGATGGTTTTTGAGTAACAATAGAATTTGGGACATTTTTTGGGTTATGACTTTGAACAAACTGTCCGGACTATCTTAGGCTATGTGTCAAAATCTGAAGTGAGTATGGATTACAATTTTCTTAGCAACTAAAAAAAGGATAAAAAATCAATAGAAGACGATGAAGAGTAAGAAAGTGGCAGTGGAAAGCAAGAACCAGATTGTTGAGAATCTGTAATTCATTGATCGAGGAAATTGTGGCTTTGTTAAAAGTACAAGCAAAGATAACCTGCAATTTGAGTTAGAAGCTGCAGCATGTCCAAGTGGGCTTTCACATTTGCCATTATTGTGAATGAACTAGACAATATCATTTAGAATAAGTAAATTCTATATTAAAAATGACACAAATAATCAATATTGAGACTTTAAACAGACCACCATGTACATTATTGCATTTTCAGATTTGCTAATAATACATATCTTCAGCGGTTTTCGAGAAAATAATTATATTCATTTTTCCGAGAAGAACATAGCTTCAATTAAATTTTTATTACTACGACACTGGAGCCAGTCGGAAGTTAAAATTCTGAACAAAGCTTCGGGAGGTGTCCAACAGACTTTCTTAATATCAAGATTATATAGGGTTGGTCAAAACTAATGATTTGCCTATCCTAGCCAACAAATGTGAAATCAATGTATATTATCACATATTCTAACAGCAATTTAAATTTTCTTTTGAATGATGTTATCATGCCCCTATAACTAATTAGTTTCGTTTCTCAAATTAAAGCACGGTTGTCCGAAAACTTTATTACTTTGGTATAATTCATCTTTTGGCTGGCCGACGAAGGGAAATTTTCAGAAGAGGGTATTTTCAATTAATTGAATGGTCTGTCGACAATCCTCATTAAATGTGTTTTGCCTGTTAAACGATATTAACGTAAGTTTTTTTTAACTTTCGATGAACCATTGAACTCTGCAAATATTATGAACAGTGGTAAATGATTTTCTCTCAGGAACTTCGGACCTCTTGGTTCCAACTAGATGGAGCACCGGCTCACTGCACTGATTGGTTTCGACGTTTGGGGTTGTGGGATTGGCCAGCAAGATCGTCCGATCTCACGCCATTTAATTTTTAACTAGGAGGTGCGTTGAAGTGCATTGTACGATACGTTGAACAAATACATCCATCAGAGATAAAGAAGGCTACTAGAACTACTAGAACACTTCAAACTCCTAATGTAAAAATCAGATTCTTTATTCTAATATTTGGTTACTGTAAATAGTTTTTAAAATACTTTTCCTATCCATCACGCATGTTTCCTATTATTAGCTGATGACTTAAAATTCTATATGAGAGTCCATAATGCTGAGGACTGCATAAAACTCCAGTCCGATTTAGATCACCTATCGCTATGGAGCGATTTGAATGGAATGGAACAAAATATTAATAAATGCCAACCGGAGCAGAAACCCCATACATCTTACGTATAACATAAAAGGGACACCGTTATTGCAGGCCTCCGTAATAAGGGATCTTGGAGTGTTACTCGATATTAAGTTGACTTACACACACCAAATTTCATTTATTGTGTCTAAATCACTTCAAATTTTGACCTTTATTAAGCGTTGTACAGTGGACTTCGAGATTATTGTTCTGCTCCCTCGTGTGTCCACACCTGGATTATTGTTCCTGTGTGTGGTCACCTTCGTATAACGTCCTCCACATACAGGTTCCTGCGGTATATAGCATTTAAGGAGCACCAAGGACTTGAGGATGTTGATTACTCTGAATTGGAAAACTCTCTCCAACTTACAACTCTTCAGATTCGTCGCATGCAGAGGGATCTCACCATTTTTTTAATCTACTGCATTCAAATTCCCATGGACCTGAGCTGTTATGTAAGATTGGGCTTCGCGTTCCACCCCGCCAGACCAGAATAAACCACTCCTTCCAGGTGGAGTTCCATCGTACTAACTATGGGCAGAGTTCTTTCCTTACTAGATCAGCTGCTTTTCAACCTGACTGCTTCCAGAGTGCAAGAATATTTAACAAAGAACTTAAAGACTGTCGGTAAAACTATTCCGCTTTTCCTCGCGATAGTATTGTATACCATTGTGTTGGTGCCTCGCTACTTTTATAAATGCCCTTACTGTCGTGTCGACCAACTATACCAATATTTAATATTTTGGAAAACCAATGTTTGTCATATTATTTCTATATCTATTTCATTCTGTTTTAATTTTGTTTTATTTTATTTTATTTTGTTGTTTACTATTTTGTTTATGTGAATTTTATTTTATATTGGGCGGTTGGCCCGTTGATAAATAAATAAATAAATAAATAAATAAATGGTTTGTAAAGCTTTTCTTAATTTTGACAAATTTTTTCTTTTTCATGCGTTGTAAATCATAATTCGTTTCATTAAATTTTCTGCATGCTTTGTTTATAATGTGGTTGCTTTGTCCATGCATAATAAACAGATTCAATTAAACAGCATTAGAATACTGCTTTTCTTCAATTGTGAACCGAGTTGATGGACAAAGTTTGCACCGCAATCAATAATGTGTAAACTATTAAACGGAAATTGAATTATTTAACATAAGATGGATATTTCATGGCCACCTAAAAGATGAATTATGTCAAAGTATTCCAGCGGATAAATGAAATGAAGACTTCCGAAGCCAAATCTGAAGAGGGGGCGGAGGTTCTGAAAGTTAGATATTCCTTCTACTTACCTACTAAAAGGTTCAGGCAAAGTGAGTGAGAAACTTTGAAGTTAGGGTTGTTGATGAATAACCCTTCTTGGAATTAACACACTGCTGCACTTTAATGGATTTGGTTTCCACCGACTTTGGAAATTTTTGGAATATTAAAATTTTATTAAACAATGCTTTTTTCCTCCATAATTCACTGATGACGCTAACACGGTTTTAAACCGTGACCCCACTTTTAAATTAAAATGTGGTTCAATCTCTGGAAAATATCATTTATTTCCGATGTCGCAGAAGATGGAATTCGAAATTATGAAAGCGGAACAAGCTTCAACAAGTCTCGCCGTGCGATTTCGATTATAATAAAGATCTGAACTCCCGAAGCTTTGAATAAATCTGCTCTAACTGCAGCAAAACCTCAGGAATAGAGCTTGTCCGTGCTGGCATCCTCATCCGATGCGTTGTAACCATGCACCTAGTTCCAATCCAATAGCGCCCGTCTTAGTCCTTCTCGAAAGCGGCGAACTACGAAGTAGTTTAGATACGACAGTCGGAGAAGGAAGACCGATATTAGTACACAAGTTTACCGGGGCTTTAATGTTTTATCAGCATTTCAATCTTGTCGTCCGTTTCACCGGCCGATGGCAAACTGCTGCAAACTTTTCTCTACTATACCTCTTCTTCTGAGAAGTTTATTCGGTTGACGTTGTCTGGGGCATTTAAGTAACCTTTAAATAATCGTAGGAGTGTTTTTAAGTTTTCATCGGTTGTAAAATTTTAAGCGAAATTTATTGTTTTACCCTGTCTTCAAACACAAATTGGTTTAATCCAATTGTTCGTATCTGCAATGCGCAGGAACTGGCTACTAGAAACTTGTTGATCGTAAATAAATACATCGATTTTTTTCGAATCTTGTTACTTTCGAAAAATCGTTTTCTGTTCTCCGTTTCTCTGGCATTAATTGGCTAAATTTTTTGAAAGATTTGCAGTACGACCTTTAAATTTGGCACCTTTTAAGCCGTGCACGAGGTACACCAACCAGTAAAAAATGGGTCTGATCAAACCAAGACGTCCATCTCTTTTTTCGATTTTCATCGGTTTTTTGGACTTCGCTATGAAACACGAAAGTGTCCGAAAATTGAAACCATCCTCTTGAAATTTGGCACAACGAAGCCTATTAAAACGGGGGGGTGGGGGGTCGACAAGTATTTTTAAAAATTAAAAACCCAGAAAAACATGATTTTCTCATAATCTCATAATATACAGGGTTTTTCAATTATGGACAAAAATCTAAAAGACCATGGAAATCGTTCTTTTCGGTATTAAATTATTAGCCATAAATCAAAATTCGCGAAAAATATTTTAACAGTGTAATAAGCCACATCGAGCGCTACAATTGTTCTATTTACGGTTTTCGTCTATCACATACTCTGTTAAAGATATTTGAAAAAATCCATATGAAAATCACTATTCATGGGTCTCAGTCAAGACGCGATGACGTCATTGATTATTACTGCGTACTGCATGGTTTCAGAGAACAAGTATTTTCTTGAAAACCACTTACTTACTCTATCGGAAAAAATGATAAACCAGGAAACGTTTGAAATCCATTGCTATCACCCCTATTTCGAACATTGTTTGAATTATATACAGGGTGTGTCGAATATCGGCAGAAAATCTAAAAGTTCCTTAAAATTTCCGTTTTTGTGGGTAAATTATTGGCGATAAATGAAAAACTGCTAAAGATGCGATAATTTGATATGAACAGTATCGTAAACTGTGTCGATAGAGAGTTTCAGGTTTCGTGAATTATACGGGGCGCGAGAGGTATTTGAAAAAATATCATTCCACAACGATATTATTCGTACAAATTTAAATATTTAACAAAGTTTGAAGTAACTTTGAAGTTCGGCGAGAATTGAAAGACACTTTATACAGAGTGCGAGCACAATTAAATTGCATCGATTTTGCGAATGTTCCATAGTGGTCCGCAGGAGCACGATAGAAACAGCAATGCGTCTCTCAAGGCCAAAATCCCCGAATTTTCTTCTTTTTGAATTTGCCTTTTCGAAAGCAATTTTGTTACTTTCGAAAAATCGAATTTTTCGAAAGTATACACGCTTGACAACGAACGAGATGTCCTAGGGGAGCCCCATTGGTACAGAAATCATCAGAGTTGGAAAAAAATTTTTTTTTTCAGTTCTCCTTTCTCCGTTATCCGTTATCCGTTCTCCATTTCTCTGTAGACGCGGCATTAATTGACCATAACTTTCGAGCGGCTTGACGTACTATGTTCAAATTTGCCTCCTTTTAAGAAGCCCACGGAGCATACGAGTCAGTGAAAAAATGCCGCGATCGGACCTCGGCATCCATCTTTTTTTTTTTCGATTTTCCACTGTTTTTTTTACATTCTTATGAAACACGATAAGTGTTCGAAAGTTGAAGCTATCGACTTCATTTTTGGCACACATATAAAGCTTGATTCCCTGACGGAGTCCATTGAAATTGGAGGGCTGGGAGGTCAGAACGTATTTAAAAAAAATTAAAAATCGCGTTTGCAGAAGAAAAAAATCATTCCTTGAGAAGGGTTTACGCGACCAAAAAAAAAATCTTCCAAGAAGACGCAGAAGATTCGGTTCGGTAAAATTTTAATCTTGGAAATTTTTCAAACATGCGCCGCAAATTCAAAAAAAACTGAAAAATAGGTCCCCCTATTATGTGTTTCGGATGTCAGTTCGTTGTACATGGCGATAAACAGCTAAAACTTTTGTATTTAAGGTTTTCACGTGTTGTACAGGGACTTCAGATTCGCCAGAAGGGTAGAAGTCCACACCCGTATCTCCTCTAATGAAAAAGGGCATCTGGCAAAGTAGTTTTTGAAAACATTTGAAAATTATTTTTTGCATATTTTGACTTCCAAAAAAAATATATTTTCTTGAAACCTATTAACCCGATCATCAAAATTTGTGAACCAGGGAATGCGGGAGATCCGGGATCATAACTTTTATTTCAAGCATTTTTTCCATTATATACATGGTGTTTCAATTATAGACAAAAATCTAAAAGACCCTGAAAATCGTTCTTTTGGCTACTAAATTAAAATTCGTGAAAAATATAGCCAATTGGTTTAAACAGTTTTATAGGCCACATGGACAGCTACAATTTTTGTATTTACGGTATTCGTCTATTACATATGCTGTTCGAGATATTTGAAAAAATCCAACTGAAAATCACCATTTCTCGCCCGCAATCTAGACGCGATGACGTCATTTACTATTACCACGTACTGTATGGTTTCAGAAAACAAGTATTTTCATGAAAACCACTTACTCTATTGGAAAAAATCATATACCGGGAAACGTGGGAGATCCAGCGCTATAGCCTCTAGTTCGAATATTGTTTGAATTATATACAGGGTGTATCACTTATGGGCAAAATAATCTAAAAGATTTAAAAATTTTCCGTTTTTGTGGGTAAATTATTGGGGATAAGATGTGATAATTTGATTTGAACAGTGTCTGTGTCGAGAGAGACTTTCAGGTTTCGTCAATTGTACAGGGCGCACGAGATATTTGAAAAAATATCATTCGACAACATTATTTGTACAAATTTTAATATTTAACGAAGTTTGCTGTAACTTTGAAGTTCGGCGAGACTTGAAAGATACTTTATGCAGGATGCATGCAGGATTAAGTTACATCGATTTTGCGAAAGTTTCATTGTGGTTCGCAGGAGCACGATAGAAAAACAATGCGTCCCTAGAACAAGAAACCACGAACCGCCTTCTTTTTAAAATAAAAAGCTGCTTCGCACTACGCACTACGAACTTGCCCAGCCCATTAACGATTTTTCGAAAGCAATCTTATTATAGCTACAGTTGAAAAGTTATCTCATTTCAATATTCCAAAAATAACGATCAATTTTTATTGCAAATTATTCGGTAGTTTCCCTAACAAATTTCTAATGTTATGTTTCAATTTTATTTTCCAGGTTACTTTTTAGTTTTACTCATAATTATAGAACTACTCCACTGAGAAAGAAACCATTTTAATCTATAGGGCAAAAGCTGAGAAACTGATGAAAAGAAAACATATACCCCCCACGTGTATTATGATTTTATTATATCGTTTTTCTGTTGCTTGAGAAGTGGGTGCGGTTTTATATTGTATAAAAAGTTGCGTGCTTTTTAACATGTTTATTTTTATTGTTAAATGGAAGATTAGGTTGAATCTTTATTATAAACGTTAATTGAAAATTTGGGCACTGCCCTATTTATTCAATTTTATTAAAAATCCCAGCTTTGTGATATGATGCAATTCAATTTCGATTATTTTAATGCTTAGGGACTTAAGTTATAATTATACCCCGTTTTCTGGGTTTAATACAATGGTAATGAGTTTGCACCTGGCCCTAATAACACTCACGTAGCTTTAAGGCAACACTGCCGTTGTGGAGGCTGTTTAATATGTTGCGTAGGTACTCCTCCCTATTTGATGGGCAAATAGTCAATAGAATGGCAGTTTTATAACTGGACTGGCGCTAGAATTTCTAGAAAGTATTGCGTCGAACCTATTATATATATAATTTATTATAAATCGTTTTTATGTAAACTTATATTAAAATTTAATTTCTTTTTTTCTTCCTTATCAAATTATTATTAAATTTTATCAATTTATTCTGTCGTAATTGTGATCAAAAATATTAATAAATACGTAAACTTATAAAAGTATACAAACTGTTGTTTTCTGGGTAACTTTTATATTATAGTATTATAGTATTTATACATGGAAATTACTTACTGCGGTTATGATAACCAATGCTATTACTGTATTACGGTATTTGGACGAGCGTATCTATACGACCAAAGCTTTCAATACGGTTTTTCAATAGCGCTTAAAAAGATTCGCAGATATATATTTGGCAATCTATTTCTCCGCTATCTCTATAGCCTATTCCCATGGAATCGAAGTAATCCAATATCCATAATCTATAAATCTTTTTTAAATTTGCGATTCGACTTTAATCTGTTTGAAAATATATATTTTTAAAGACAATAATCTTCTACAAGGATCGTCGAGTCCTTCAATTCTAAGGAACATCGTATTTTATTAGATCGACTCCGTTGTTTTAAATTTCTCTTGGCAATATTTGTGTATATAAGCGAAGTATGTATGTAAATAACAAATGGAAGCTATATCGCGAGTCCAAATTTACATAGCCTTTAGCGAAAACGTCCACGCAAAAATTGATAGTAAATTTTTTTCATTTATAACAGCCTGAGCATATCAAATCCGAACTGGGATGATTAATCGGTTTATACACTTTGTGGTCGATAATATGAACTAAGAGAATAAAACCGCCCATTTAATGATATATTCGAATCAATAAATTCAAATTCGAGCCCAGCAGGATCAAATTGAATATAAATTATACATTTTTGACGATACTTATTGATTCTCGGTTACATTTGGTTTTACGATCGCACGATAAATATTGACGTTAGAGTTCTGTTTTAACCTAAAGCAAATATTTCAGTGTCCGAACACAGCAGGGAACAAAATGAACAAATACAGCCGACCATTTAAGTTTCGGTCAATATAACGCGCACCGAAATTCTTATACTTCTTATTACCCGGCCACAACCTTCCTTATACATAATTCATTATTTCCACTATCAATTTAATCGTATATTTTGCCCTCCTGGTATTAACGTGGTTCTTAAAGTATGTGAAATTGATTTGAGATTTTCAGCTAGTATTAAAATATGCACAATTTTAATTTAATTTTGATATTGGTATAGTTTGTTGTTACCTATGATTTTATGCGAAATTGACTTCAGCTCTGGGTTTAAGGAAAACAGTGATATTTAATATTATAACCGAATTAGTCAGAGATAACGGGTGGTCAAATTTGAGGCTAGGAAATAAATAGGTTGTCAGATTTGTCAATTGTCAAGAATTGAGCTGTCATACTTTGATATACATTTAATAAAAACTTGAGAAATGGCAAAATTATTAACTCCCATATTATTGCTTTACATAATCATAATATAAAACTGAATTTGTAAGAAAAGTGTATTTACTTTACAGCTTAAACTCAAATTTTCCCACTGTATATATAAGACACTTTTTTCAACATTTTTACTTAGTTAAACTATAGCTAACAAACATTTGTATTTATTGTCAAGTATTGTTTGCTCAACGGACCTTCGATGTGCGTCCGGATTTAGAATAATAAATCCAGCCAATTTAGTTTATAAAGGCCTAAAGTACACTAGTTCTTTTATGCATCAACGCGGTGGAAACTCAAGAAGCTACAAATCGGGTAATAAAAATAAATAAATAAAATCAACACCATGGAAATATTTGTCTTAATCAAAGTTAATTAGAAGGACTTTTGATAGAAAATATGAAATATCTAGAAACCCGTTGAAAACAGAGAATAAAATGTCATATTGGCTTTGAAAGGATGACTTCATACGAGAGCTGAACTTGATGGGACAACTAGAAGATTGGGAGTGGCAGCAATAGATCTAAACCTTACCTAAACCCTGTGTAATGGCAACTATTGCAGCTATTTCAAACAATAGCTTACATTTAAAAAAATAGCATAAAACAAACTGTTACGGAGCTATAAAAGAATCCCACAGGAATGGATAATCCTCCATATTACTTCCTTAGAGGAATTTAATGCTAAAAACAGGGCAAACTAACCAAGTGCCTAAACAAATGATACATTTCTAAAATTGCTTTGTGTATACGACATGTATATAACCAGATCGCGAAATTGAAAATAATTTAGAAAGTCGTTCGGTTAAAATAATTAAGATAAGCCTCAACCTCAATCTATATTTTTATATTTTCATTCTTATAAAGTTTCTTCTTAAAAGGGAGCCAGAAAATAACTTCTATAAATATTGTACATTAAGATCATCGTTATTGTAGAACATTTCGATCTTTTTTAAAAGTAATATAATGTTTCTTTTACGTTCAGCTCTTAGAATCTCTAGCATAAAAAAATTTAATTGCTGCTTATGACGGTGAATTTTTTTCTCTCAGTTAGGGCTGGTAAAAATTCTCAAATTTCTTTTTCATAATCGTAATATCTTTCGCTAATTTATGCCGTCTAGATTCGTGATCAAAATGTTGGCGAACGTATTATTGCTCGTGAACATTTCCGGCCAATATCAAAACGGAAACGTTTGAAAAGTAGTTAGCGGTAGCATACGTTAGGCCATTTTTTCATTTGGTAAATTCAATATCGGGACATAAATTTTCCATAAAACGCTGGTTCGCATTTTTCTAATGCGACAATATCGGGGTCGAAGAAAACTTTTATTTTAACTGACACAAAAGCACGTATATACAGTAAACCCGCCAGCGCCATACAGAAATTTTTGGCAAGGATTCAGAATTATGAACTTTGCAAAAATTTCCTTGAGATTTATTTTACATTTCGGGCGGATGTGTAATATGAACGCTAGACCAAAATGATCAGCCATTATACTCTAAAATAATGACTCCTGGTAAGTTTTCTAATAAATTTGACTCTGATTCGGTTGTTTATTACGACTAAACAATTTCGCGCGATATTACTGCATGAAATATTGCTTCTTCGAGTTTTGGACCCTTTTAGTACAATTTTTACTTGTCATATTTAATCTTATTTTTAAAACAACACATTAATATTTTTGAATACTTATTTATTTCAGTGTTAATTTGTAGTAATTATTTTCATTCCAATCAATTTAATTAAAAACAATAAAATTAATATAGAAATTAAAAAACGATTCGTAAAAATCTAACGTAATCCGCAAAAGGTTTCAATGAAAATCCGTCACAAAGGGGGTAGATAAATAATTAATTCGATTCTAATTACGCACGACATAAGTACATTAAAATCTCAAAATTAAAATTTTTAATCCGAGGCGATTAACTTAAAAGGATGTTGGGCGGGTTTCATGTTTAATAAGGGGGAAAGATGATTCTTAAAACTTTTGTGCGTCATTTAACAGAGCGACAAAATTTAATCGAATAATTCAATTTTTTTTTTATTTTCCTTTAAGATAATTTAAGGCCATACATATTTCTCAAATTTGTTTTGACGCCCCTCTTAGATTTGGAATGCAAAGTGTTTCCTTAAAATTTCGATAAATAAAGGGCCAGCGATTTTCGGGGGTAATAAATTAAAATGTCGTATATTTATTATATTTTTACCTTCTCAATTATTTTCGGCCTGCATTAAATTATTAAATTAATTTATTAAATAAAAAACAATTGCCTTGTGTCTCATTTCATTTGACAAACAGGTAAAGTTTTGTATATAAACATAATTTGTCTACAAGAGTATTATTAATAATTTAATAAATAAATAATAAATAATACTAATAAATAAATAAACAATAAATTTTGCTCCTTAGTAATTACCATTTAGTATTGTTATTATTATTATTCTAGTTAATAGAAACATCGTGTATCGTGTATCCATTAAATAATAAAAAATTGCCTTGTGTCTCATTTCATTTGACAAACAGGTAAAGTTTTGTATATAAACATAATTTGTGTACAAGGCTCTTATTAATAATTTAATAAATAAATAATAAATAATAAGAATAAATAAATAAATAATAAATTTTGCTCCTTAGTAATTACCAATTAGTATTGTTATTATTATTATTCTAGTTAGTAGAAACATCGTGTATCTGTATTTTATAAAAGAAATAGAAGAAAAGTAGAAAACTTAGAGAAATTATAAATTAAATAACTACGTCCTATTAATCCTAAAAAATCATAGTAGATTAAGAGAAAACGAAAATAATTAATGTAAAGGAAATAAAGTTCAAAGGTAAAACGAAAAAAAAGTAGAATTTATTTTAATATTAATCTGGATTTCATAAAGTGATGATTCAAATTAAAAAAAGAGAGTAGTTATAGTATATCACAGTAATTCAGGTTTTCTCTATGATGGTTGTTTAGGAAGTTGATAAATTAACCTGATAACATCTAAAGCTCTCAGTAGCGCGTTCAAGAAACGCTACACTAATTTTTTGCGTATATTTTTAATAAAATGTAATTTACATAAAAAATTCAGCCCCCTTGGGGCCGTTTTTTTTACGAAATGAGGCTAGATTTTAAGTGGGAAACGGCAATAATACTTTCGCTCCAAATAAAATCTGCAAAAATTGAAAACAATTCAAAAATGCCACAAAATGTATGGGGTGGCCAATATATCGTATTGCTTTTCTCAGAATGTACAGGGTGTTCGAAAAAGTCTTGAATACAAAAGTCAAGTTTTATTTTATTATATTTTTCCAGTCAGCTGGGTAAACACAACTTCATTTTTTATTGGAAGATCCTGTATATGATTACATTTTTGGATTCTAGTCAAATTTCTACCTATGTCTAATGGTTTTTGACATAATTAAGTTTTTTTTAAATTTTCTCTAAAACTGAGTCTTTATTTCTTAATTTGGGTTTAATACCTTGTCGACAAGAACTGACTTTAATAGAATTTCTATAATATTTTGATAACTAATAATACAGGGTGTTCAAAAAGTAAGCTTAAATACCATATTAAGAAAACTTCCAAAAATCTTTTTTTTTAAATGGAAACCCCCAAATTTCATAATTTTATCTTATTTACCGTTAAAAATAAAGGTAAGTTTGTATAATGTTATCTATGCTGAAAATGTTTAGTTTTCGAAAGTTATGACTTATATGACGATTTTGCTGCGGGTTTCAAGCTTTGTTATATCTATTCTTAGCTGGCCATGACAGCGTTTAAAATCCAAGGAAATCTATGAGGCTGGCAGTTACTATTTCAAAATTATCAATAATTTTTTGAACAAAATTTTATGAAATACGCCATATTTTTGGTTAAAAAAAACTATGATAATTCAAGTTTCTGCATTTTTTTTATTAACAACTAAAAATAATAACACTTAAAGAACAACTAACTAGAAAGAAATCTAAAAGCGTCAAATCAGGGCTACGAGCTGGTCAAGGTATTGGTCCGTGTCGACCTATCCAAGTTGGAAATCGGTTGTACACGAAAAAAAAAAGTATCCAATTTTTATATTTAAATTCGTAAATTCCAGAAAAGAGAAGGCAATATTTTTAGATTTTTCATTTCGGACAGCCGTAGGATTTTTCCAAGTCTAGGTTAATAGAACCACAACACTTGTGTGCACGTTTATTCTGTGGTGGCAACTATAGGATGTTAAATGAAACCGATTCTTTACGTTTTATACGTGTCCGATAATACGCGCATCCAAATAGGCTCATAAATTTGACGTTAACATTGGCATCCCTTTATAAAGCTTTCTATCGCAATTTGACTTCAACAATGGATTTACCACAAATGCGCAGCATAAATCTTCATCTCGCATAAATTCTTTCCTATCGTCTATTCAAAAATATCCTATTGCAAAGAAGTCCTTTCCGATGGTCTCTATAATCTTTGGTTGTTAAATTTAAAAACTTGAGCGTTGTATTTTTGAACTCGGAACTTATCCGCTTACCAAGGAAGCACCGCAAAACATTTAAACGTGAAAAAACTTTGGGAGTTTTTATGCATAATCTGGGAATTAGTTTTGTTATCAAGCCTCGGTGTTTCATTGTTTCGAAACTTTTCAAGAAAGCTTTATTATTAATTTCTTCGAATGAAACTTTATGAAATTCCTCTGAAAGCTGCTAATAAATAATTACAATTTCGAGTACGGTGCGATAAGGTTTATGTTTGGATTTCAGCAGCTGTGGGAAATAAATTACGTTCGTTTCGTTGAAACTAAATATTTTGTTAAGCGTCAACCGTAGCAACCCGAAAGGCACTTTTCAAATCTATTACGAAGGCTTATTGGGTCATATTATATTTGTCTTAAGTCACGTATATTGATGGAAATGCGTAGTCGAGCCCTTTAAGGTGGTGGTTAACGATCAACACTATCCATACCACCATATTGAAACAATTGTATTAATGATATATTTTAGAAATAAATAATTTAGGTTGTGTATTCATTTTGTTGAGCATTTGCCCCCGATTCTTAATGCCCAAAATGGTCAAGAGTCAATAATCTTTTTGTTGTCGTATGGGCTTATTTTCTTAAACGTGAGATAAGGGCTTTGTGTATTATAAAACTGCAAATGAATGACTTTTATTTTTATGAGCTCTGTTGACTTTCTCCCATTTGTTTTTTTCTTGTACTTATGAGTTTTCAGAACTAGTTTTATTGTTTTGCGGTTTCCAATTCGTTTTAGAGTTTTTTCATTTGCATCGCATACGAATATACAGGGTGTCTCACGGATGATGGAGCAGTAGGAGTTTTTGAGAAAACGGAACATAGCAGGTTGCTGAAAATTTGGTCGAGTATGTTTTTGACTCTGCTCTATCGATCTCGACAGTGCTTACAAAATTATGCCTTTCCGTCTTACAAAAAATTGTTAAAAATTGTTAAAAGATAGATAATAAATTGATATTTAAAACAGCTTTTAATTCATTTATCATGTTTATCATGTTTATTATTTATCAAGTTGTCAAGTTTTCCAACAAAATCTGAATTTTTTGACGGCGCACATGGAATTTATACAAAAGTGACAATAAAAGAAATTTTTCATTGAGGAGATTTAAAATGGAAAGAAGAACTCATATGGATGAATAGATTCAAATGAAATTCTGAAGAAATTTTTTATTGTCCTCCATGAATCTGAAGAAGTTTGTACGAATAGAATTGCTTTGTAGAATGTTTGCCTATTAATCCGTCCACACCCTCCCTATGTAATAAAAAGCTTTTTCAGAATTTCATATGAATATTCTTAAACCTATTTTAATTTTTACTGTTTGAATATTGTTAATAAAACATTTTTTTGGTCAGTAGAATGACTCGTTATTTTTTCATGAATTTTAACAGTTGTTATAAATGATAAAAATAACAATTTTTTGCAAATGGTTGGCAAATATTCAAAGAGAAAAGAAATACAGTTTGGAATGTTTAGTATAGCTGCTGCAGGGCTCGGTACAATCGGGACAACGAGATCGCAGACAATTCAATTTGTTTGGGAAAAACCATAACATCAGTCAGGGTGTAATAGACGATTAACGGGTTGCCACTGATCAGTGATAATTACTAATCTAAAATAGGGCTATAAAATCGAACGAGCCTGTAGGATATTTCCACAATTTCAGGCGAGGAACAGACTGATATTACCCTCTGATTTGCATCGTTTTCCACCACGCATCAGTAACGTGATATCTTCGTCGTAAATAATACCCATTGCAAATCATTAATTCTCGGCAATTTTATTCAACGCACGCAAAATTCATATGCGCAAGCGGTATTCATATCTTGGCGTAGAAGTCTACGAGGTTATAGTGTAGCATCTACAAAAGTTGCTCAGCTGCCTTAGTAAATAGAATTGGTCAATTAAATACTTTAGCTTTTTTGGAGACTCTCCCACTTCAAATGCACATGTACTTTACAGTTTTTGCTTCTAAAATTTGTTTATTTAAATTTCTCACCAGTATACTTTTAAAAATATGACGAGCAACAATAGTCTTAATTTTTCAAGGAAACTTCTACAGGCTACTGTAAAACTACTTACAAATCTAGATTCTTTCTGCATTGGTTATTGTAATCAAGGTGTTTTCAAAGTAGAATACTCGTTTGAACACTTGGGATTTATTAAAATGTAAAATACAAAATATAAAACTATCGAGTTTTTAAACTAACGGAAAAAGAAATGTCTGCAGAGAGTGTTAAATGCCAACTGCCCTATCTTTCCTCTTGGGTCCTTAGTGCGCCCGACGTAACTCGACACCCACTTGATAAAAACCTCCATATCGGTTTTTTTTCCCAGGTCGATTTCGTCGAGTCTTACGAATATTGTCGATAACATTATTTATAAAACAAACTTGCTGACGTTTCCAATAATCATCCTGCTGGACTGAGTCACGGTTAAGATTGTTTGGTGGCTTATAGATTTCTAAGGATTCACGGATTTTTATTTGGTAAAATAATAGATTACATGCAAGAATTTTATCGAATAAGATTTGATGTCCGGTTGAGATGTTGAGATATATTAAAATTCTGGAATCGGGAACCAAACCATCTTAATTGAAAAATGCTTGTCTGGAACATATTTTTCTTGTAATGACCAAATTATGAACAAACCTCAGGAACATCTATGGGTTCTCCATTATCACCAGTTATCACGAACATATTTGAAAAGGAAGTCCTCGATAACGCTACGTACGCCTCATGGTCAAGAATCTCTCCCAGATTTTCTAGGTCATTTAAATTCCATTCACCAAAACATACGTTTTACTTAGATATTCGGTCATATTCTTAACATTGGGTCATTCTACGCATACAGAACGATACCTTAATGCAATGTCACATCAGCATCCTCCCAAAAATCATGGGTTATCAACTGTCTTCTTTACATTGCCTATCTCAATCCGAGAACCCAGAATCAAAACACCTTACATCTGTTCTTGTCTGAATCTCTGTAATAATTTCCACATTCGAGACATTAAGTATTCCATCACAAAATGAAGTATGAACTTTCCAAAGACAATAAGTCCGAAAGCAACCCAGCACTTGCTACTGTTGTCCTTCCTTACATTCAAAACATCACTGACCACATATTAAAATTTCTTAAAACCAGATTTACTACTTGTCCAAAAATCTCTCAACAAGAGAGATACTAGAAGTTTGCAGCATTCCATGCATATGGGATAGAATAAATTGGAAAGAGAGGACAGGACAAAAGAACATGAAAGAACCTTACTACGACTACGACTGCATTGCATTCAAAATCTATCAGCAATCTATCAATCTTAACTATAACTTTCCAAAATTTAGAATCAATCGTTCAAAACAATGTTCATCCTTTGACCAAGTGCAGAAACACAGCAATACATTTATTGTTCACATTGACCTCATCAGTCACATAAGATACTAGCTACCAAATATCATCGCTAGAATTATGTTATTATTATTATTATTATTATTATTATTATGGGTTGGGAAATCTCCAGTACTGAATATTAGATTAATAATGTGGTTAATTGCTTCAATTATAAGGTAGTGAAACATTTTAATGTTTTTAGAGGTTATGCCATCTTAGCCGGTGGCACCATCGTACTTTAAACTGTGAATATGTTTCACAATGTCATTGTCCCTCACCAGCTCCAGCTTCATTGACTTGCCGATCCGCGAAAAGTCAAACTCCAAACTGTCATTAAATGCAATATTATTGTTCATTTCTACGCCCATACTTGTGAAATACTGGCCATGTAAGAACGGTTATTTTGAAAGAATCAGTAAAAGACGACCCTAAAACACAGACCAAGCAACATAAACTTGTTCTGCATGTTTAACTACCCCGTGAAGTGATCGCAGTAATTTACTTTTGTTTTTTTTTTTAGGAATTTGTGTTGCCCTTCATTTTAAATTCTAAATTGCGTTTTCTGCTCTTCTTCTTCTTCCCAAAATGTGTTGCGAGGCATGCAACAATCCTTACCGCTAACACTGGACGTTAACGACTACTAAATTTTGCCCGTTCCCCCATATTTCTCTCACTTTTTTTTAACCTTACCCCAAACGTAATAGCTAGTATATGTCGCTAGATAAGTTTTTGTTGGACGCCATGGATTGAAAAATGTGGCTAACCATTTGCAAATACGAAATAATTTACTTAAAATTTTCAATTGCAATTTTATTTTGGTTCATGTATCCGTAGTTTACAAGAAAGATAAGATGTTATGTGTTTTGTGCGGAGTATGGTACGAACGTGCCTATATAGGCGTTATGGTATAATGACGGAAAAAAATGCTCTTTGAAGGAAACACAAGTAGATGGAATTTTGAGAAAGGCCAATTTGGCATTGCTATGTATCAAGAAAGTAAACGACAAGAAATTTGATCATTCATTTAAATTTAATAGAAGATTGTGAGTGAATTCCAGCACGTTTTGGAGTAACACGGGAACTTTTTTACTACAAAGGAGGTCAGGTTAGTGTTGTCAGTTTCTGAACCATTGGAAAGCATGTAAACTTCTCTATTAAAAAAGTTACTTGACCTTTACCACGTGTCCACATGTTAGAATGTATCACGGGTGCTAAAAACAACATATCAGGTTTTGTTTTTATAGACTAAAGTAAACTCATAACTGTTATTGTATTTAGGAGTGAGTTTGTTCAACTAATCTTAATTTTTTTAATTTGAATTTAGTGGATGAATTTTTGGGCTTCATTTTGTTTAACATATCATAAACATTAACTTGTTGTAGCACTTAAATTATAGTGACTTAAATATTATATTGTGTTATTTTATTTAAGATTTTAAAATTATTAGATAACATTTTTTTAAAAATAAATAAAATCTTTGCATCTTTGTAGAAATAGAAAATGCTTATTTATTTATTTTTTGTTAGATTTAATTACTAAAAATTAAATTTCTCTAATATTTTTATAAATCGAGTTTCATTATTATAAAAAAAAAGTTGCGGTTGTTGGATAATTAATCCGGGTTTGCCGGAGCATTGAATTGTGGTCGTGTTAAAAATGGTTCGCTCGTTTTTATCCGTGATATCAATATAGCTGCCCAGGAATTTTTTAATGAAATATTTATTTTTAAACTGCCTCTCTTATAGTCGAATTTTATTATTGTTTCTGGCTTTTATTCAGAAACAAACAGAAACACAGGGTTAATTTTATTTATTTAGCTAACTTTGAATTTTACGAATTTCTGTGATAGATGAAGCGGCTTATCGGCCATACTGATATTATTCCGATATTAAGCCGATTTTAATTTGCATAAAATTTTAATTTAAGGTTTATTGAAAATTTTCAAAAATAAAATCGTAACAATGCCTGAAATGATAATATATAATAAATTTTCTTAAAAAGCTATCGAGAATGAATGAATTAACAACAGTAAATTCCTCTGGTAAGAATTTCCAGCATTTCACCATCTGAGAGATTTGACGAGAATGGGAATCAATGAGAATTGATGAAATACGCTGAAGAATATTTAACGAGATCAAACAAACTTGCGTGAATCTAAACATCGTGAAATGTGTCCAACCGGCTAGATACAAAGAAGGCACTCCGGAGATTTAAATTAAATTTTAACAATGACGTTAGCTTCCCAACGCTATGCGGTGTTATGGTGGCGTCTAAATTGTATGTCGCTACTTTTAACTTCGTGCGGGTAAAACGAATGTCGTTATTTTATTTTATTTTTTTATTTTGTTTAAACTTGAATTAAAAATGTTTGTTTTTCCCGAGACTTTTAATTCCGGAGAGTTTTTTTCTTAAACCGTTTAATTTGTTACCAAGGCGTAGTGAAAATGACATACGAATTACCGGGAGTTCTCACGAAATAACAGATCACGAGACGGGAAATTCCCATTTTCCTTATAAATTATTGATAAAGTTATGCGCTTTGTCTGGGATTAAGGGCGTAGAGGTTGGTTTAAATGTAATGGCGGTATTAGCTGAAACACAATGGTTTTCTTTTTTGTGAGCATCTTATGTTTCAACTCCCCGTATAAGTTGTACGAAGAGTTACGGATTTGCATGCTGCAAAGGTCGTAAATAATAAATGCTATGCATTTTTGAATAAGTTTTGGTTGATACGTTTGATTTAAGCAGAACTCAACACAGTTTCGCCAAAAATGTTTTCAGCTTCACCGCTTCATTATTTTCATTTTCAAGGTGAAAATCCAAAATAAATTTTTCTTTTATATATTTCTGTTATGTTATTATTTTATTTATTATTATGTTATGGTCGTTTTAAATATATTTATTCCCCGATCATCTTTATAAGAGAATGGATCAAGTTTCGCTGGACGGAAATCCTATAAAATTAAATTCTTTCTTTCGTTTCGCATTAATTTTTTACGAAGGTGTTTTTTTCTTTCTTCATTTAAAACTTGGACCAATTATGAAAAACTTGAACAGAAATATATTTTAATAATATTGGTTAAAAGAAATATCAGAAACTCACAATTTTAATGCAGTTAAGCGTTTCGAAGAATTCTATCAATACCTATTTTTACACATTGTAAAAATTTCTAACGTCGCTTAATTCACATATCGAAAAACGGAAATGTTGGCACAACGAGTACTGGTAGTAGTTAATTTTAAAAAAATATTATCTTCGTAGTATTTCAAAGATTTGATGTGACGGGTTACTTTTGTCTCAGAATTCTTATTTTTAGTCTAGTTTTCATCGAGGTTTTTACAATCCTTATAATTATTAAACAAAGCAAATTGAAGAACAATATACAGTTCTATGACGTAACTAAATGAGCTTTGGTAAATTTTGCAGTTTTCGTTTTGCGATTGTAATTTATGAACGAAACTTTGAATGTGATAGCTTTGCGTGTAAAACAAAGTATAGAATTTTTTAATTAAGCAGCCTACCTCCAGTGTGTCATGCTCCAGCCTGGCCTGGTTTAATGAAAAATCTGATTGACTAAACGCGGAACTGTTTGCCGGAAATGTCCGGTTAGAAATTGGAAAACGACTGTAATCCTACGTACCTGCATATCTACTAATTACTTTGATTTCGTTTTATCGAGATGTAAACATCCGTTTTCCAATATTTCGTGTTTTTCAATTCACAGATATTAAGAAAAACTTGATTGTAATGCAAAAATCACCCGTTTAGGGATATTTTAGGAAACAATCGGTTCGATTGGTATAATCGAAAGCGTAATGAAATGGCAATTGCCCTTTTTTACCGAATTAAATTATAAAGTGCCAGTCAAATGCGCTTGAAAATCCTCAATAATTGAAATGGAATGTGGAAAATGTAGTCAGTTAACGTGAATTTGTTTCGAGGAAACACTTTCCCGATAATCAGCATCGACGAATTGGCAAATTAGGTACCCAATTATATTAAAACCGTGGCAGAAGCTTTAAATATAGATTTAAAAATAACAATTTTAAATTTCGGAAATGCTTAAATTCAAATTTTTGCTTCATTGGTTTTGTCTGTTGATGCCGTGTTTTTTCACACTTTACAAAATCATATAGATTCCTGACTAAACTTTAACTATGCGTTTAGCCAAAAACCGTATGTTTAAATTAGTGCAAATTGCTTTACTGTTTCACGGCGGTTGCATTGCAAATCTTCACTATCTCGTTTTCTCTCTCTATGTTTGCGGACCATGCAGTGTGTAGAGATAACAGAGCTGTTCTAGTTTGTTTGCCGTTAAGTCGATTTCACAGTCGAAATGGCACAAACACACTTTATTCAAAATACGATGCGTGCCCGGGATTCTATATAAACGCAGACATTCTTAATTTCGCTAGAGAAGAATTTCAATATGGCCATTAATCATATGTAGATGCGACACCAATCGACTTTAATATAAAGTGATAATAAATTGTCGTAAGTCAATTTCTGGCCTCATAATACCACATTATGAACCAGTTAACATGTTGGAGCTTGCCTCGTATTCAAATAACGTGACAAAAGTAGGATTTTTAGTGCCCAATAAATCCAAAGGAAGCGTAGGTCGGTTTTCAAAACCAACTACCGTTTGGTTGTTTGTAAAAAGTTAAAAAAGGACTACCAGTTGTTTACTTCAGATACATTTAAAACGGACAGCTACCTGCAAAGGGAAGAAACTTCTATTTGGTGACTAAAGAATGTTAGCCGGTCCATTTGAAAGTTGAAAAATGCTTAAATAATGTTGCAATGTTTTATATGACAAATTTAACAGAAGTAGGAGTCCAAAAATAAAATGGGATACAGCAAACCCGAAAAAAGGGATACGGAAAAAATTATGATAACTTGCAAAGTATTCAAATTTTCAAAAGTTTAGAAAGTATTCTATCGGAAATGCAGTATTATAATACTAGCTCTGGTTTGGGGTCCAGAAGTAGTAATGACAGAAACTTCAAAGCCATTTTTTATGACTTTAGGACTAATGTAAGAAGACACTTTATTTCTGTTACGGATTTGTTTACGACTGCTGGCATCGTAAATAGTATTCCTAGTGGTAGAAACTAAAATGCATTGGACAATTCATAATGAAGAAGCCAAGAAGTGAGGTCTAACAGTAGACGTTTTAAAAAAAAACATGGCGACTAGTTTTTAACAACTGTCAAAGTTGAACTCTGTTGAACTGATCTAAAATAGAAATAGCAATAAAGTTGTATTCGTCGGAAACGAATGTAGATTAGATTAGATTAACAGTTGGGAGAGCTAGCAGTCAGCCTGTCCGTCACTGCGACCCAGAGGATCTTCCCATAGCTATGGGGCTTTATCTGGGTTCATCTATCTAACCAGACTCCACAACTTCGATAATGCCTCTGGTTTGGTATCGCCCAACAGATGGAAACGCACTCTCGCCAGGCCTTCGCAGTGGCACAGTACGTGTGCGGCTGTTTCCTCCTCTTCCTGATAGAATCTACATTCTGTGTTTTCTTCCACTTCTATCAGGCTTCTTAAGCCTGCAGTGGCCCTTCAGCAGACCTACCATTATTCTTACGGCTTTTCTATTGCAGCTTAGTGGGTCCGCTGTAAAATTGGCCGATGGGCCCCTTAGGAATTCCTTGGCCTGTCTTGGCCCCGGCATGTCCCTCCACCATCGTCGGGATTCTCGGTCCATCCAATCCCTGATGGCTGTTTTTGCAACGGGTTTGGTCACCCCACAAAAGGGTTCTGGTCCAATCAGGCGCATTGACGACCCTTCACGGGCTGCGTCGTCTGCGCCTTCATTACCTTTATGCCATCCGTGTCCCGGTACCCATGATAGAGTAACTTTGTTCTGGCTTGCTATCTCGTTTAATGCCTTATGGCAGGCCAGAACTAGCTTGGATGTTATTTTATAAGATTGCAGGGCCTTTATAGCCGCTTGACTATCGGTGTAAATTGCAATTGATTTGTTACGGATCATCATCGCTTTTATTTCTCTTACACAGTGTTCTAGTGCAGTGATCTCTGCTTGGAACACTGTTGCTAGCTTACCCATTGGAATAGAGATATTCCTTTTCGTCCTGGGTTCATATATTCCGGCTCCTACTCCTTCTTGGGTTTTTGAGCCATCAGCATACCAGGTTACTTCTGCCTTGATTGGTGGCCTGTTTTTCCAGTCTTCTTTGGCAGGCATTTGAGTCCTGTAGTGATTAACGAAGCAATACTTAGGTGTTGTGCTGTCCGTAGGCAGCCCTAGGATATTGTCCGCCGTTACCTCCAAGTAAAGCTTGTTATGTTTCGTGCTATGTCCACCAATTATTAGGGACTGGCCTTGCAGTAATCTATATACTGCGGATCTTGCTTCCCCTTGTATATAGATCTGTATTGGTGGGATGTTCAGTAGGACCTCCAGCGCTGCAGTGGGCGTTGTGCTCATGGCCCCCGTAGCGCACAAACTCGCTAGTCTTTGCACGCTACTCAGCCGCCTTATCACCTCCCCCTGCATGGTTCTTGCCCACCAGACAATCGCCCCATACGCTAACATTGGTCTCACTACTGCTAGATACAACCAAAGTGTCATTTTTGGGTTTAAGCCCCAGTTCTTTCCACACATTCTTCTGCATCTATCTAGTGCAATTGTTGCACTAAGCGTGATCTTTTGAATGTGCGCTCTCCAGGTAAGTTTTTGGTCAAATATGACTCCTAAATATTTTACCTCCCTGGAGAAGTGTAGCCTTGTTCCATTTACCACCGGCGGTTTCAGTCCTGTGAGGATTCTCCTATTGGTAAATGGAACGACTGTCGTTTTCTTCGGGTTAACTGTTAGCCGCTCGTTTTGGCACCAGTTTTCCACGATTTTAATAGCCTCTCTGACAGGGTATTGGTAAACGAATGTATATTATTGATTGTTATTGGAAAAATTTCAAAGTATACATTAGAGCTTGATATTTGGCTCCTTTAATCTTGAAATGTTAATAATTCATAGATAAATAATAGGTATACATATTCCAATTACCTCGGTATTAATGCACACCCTATTAATCATTTTGCTCTAACAATTACGCCTATGTTCCTTTAGTAAGTCAAACCATTCTAAGTAACTGTTATCAACTTATCGGCCCCATCGAGCGGGCCTTTTGTGAATTAGAATTAGGCATTTGAGTGAATGCCCGTTTCAGGTAAATTCTAATTGCAACCCGAATGTCAATTTGTTCCTAATCGAATTTAATTCAGATATTAAATGCTGCAGCAATATCCAAAATGAAAAAAACATCGTTCGGTTAATCCGTTCTGCGTTAATTTTTTTGATCTATTATTTGCGCTTTTCTATTCCTGTCTTTGAGGCTTAAGGGGTAAAAGCATCGTGAATAAGAAACTTTAAAATCATTCTCCCGCTGGAAAGGATTATTAGCCCGTGGAAACAACCGCAAAAAGATGCCCACCTTTAATAAAAAACTTCGTAACAAAAAATGTAAATGGGATGAAAGACTTGAGCGCCCGTGTAAAATTAATTAAACAAAAATGATAAAAGGGAGCGTTATCACAATGAGTCCAGGGAAAATCCTTTGACATACATTTATTTCCAACCAAATACGCTGGTAATCACAAAAGTTGTTCTTATTTTGGTAAATTAATGTTTTCGCTTTGGAAATTGAGAAAGTTTGTATATTGAATTATTACGCTTGATTACAATTGGCTGCAATGGAAAAAAGTGGCATTCGGAATTTATAACTCAATACGATAAAAATTAATGCTTCTCAGAATAGATGCATTTATTTCATTATATGCATGGTTTAATTGGATTTTCCGTTTTTTTTTTTTCACTCTTGTCGCATATTAATTGGCTTCTGTTTGTGCAAATTAGTCCCAAGTCTCTATAGTTGTAGCTGGTACCTGTAATTTATAATTTAACTATTTGAAAACAATTTTTAAAAATATTAATTATTTTTTTTATTTTTATTTAATATTTCAAGCAATTTTTGTGAAAAAGTGTTTCTCCTTTTTGTTTTGATCAATAATAAGTTATTTTCATGTTTTTTCGTTATTCACGAGAAAAGAATGTATGTGTGCCTCCAATAATTTTTTCCTAACTCGAAACATTAATTTGTTTATTAATAATAATTTTTAAATATATTAATTAATTTATTTTATTAAATTTTTCAATCGCTTTTTTTCAATATCTATATTTAAGACAAGTTATATCTTTCTTCAATATTCATAAGAAAATAATTTATGAATGCATTTAATTTTTCTTCACTACGAAACATAATTAAATTTAAAAAGATTGACAAAGAAAGAGAGGCGAAACAGGACCAATATATAATTTTTTGGCGAACAACTTAGAAAGCACAACTTTTTCTGTTTTTAAGCACCAAATACGAGGAATAATAATCATTTGAAATTGTTTATAATCTGTTTTTATTGTATTAAAGCATTTATAGTTGTTTTTAAGCCAATGTACAACAGAATTTAGCTGACTGGGTCAGGTTTTAATTTTCCTTTCTGTAAAAAAATAATTTTCCTTGGTATTTTTCTTTGTTTACTAAATGTTTTATTTCTCTTTCATTTAATTTATCGTTAATTAATATTTAGCGAAATGCGAAACCCCTGAAATTACACAAGACTTTTTCGTATTTCCGCCTCTGTTAAAAGAGTTTTCCAATACTGGGAACGACGATTTAAAAAACGTCATGACAGCTAGCGAAAAGTTAATTTGCGAAAACGGCTTCCCGTTGTTAGTTTAATTTATTTTCCAAATGAATAGTCCGTTAATTAACTTATAAACTGCGACTTTCAATAAATTTCGCTTCTAGGTTCGGGCATTCTCTAACCGTATTGCTAATAACTATTTCTGGCTCGTACAAGTTTTAAACTGCCCGCGTTAATACGAAACACTTTTCGACGAACGATAGAGAAATCAAATGTTATCTTTTTCAACACCGGTGAGTGTAAATGTTCCGAATACAAATACAATTTTCGCAGTCGGCTGGAATCGCCGTTTTGCTACACAATGTATTCGTTTTTTAACTACGTAGTGGGAGGTATGAAGAAAAAGCGGAAAATCAGTTCGTTTGGCGAGGTAAAAAAATTGCAGGTACGGAAAATGATTTCGATGTAATTCGCGGTGCTGCACCGAATTTATTTTCTATTGAACGACGTCACTTGTACAGGGTTATTCATTATATTTAGAGACCTACCTACAGAGTTAATTTTGAAATATTGAGAAAAAAGTGTAGATTTTTACTCTATTATGTTATGCAAATGTCAGAAAATACAAAAGACGATCGCAAGCTGTCAAAATGACATCATCTTTTTTTTTAACAGTGAAAACCCTGATTTTATCACCTCGTGTATTAAGAGGAAATTGTAAGAAAATATTGTCCGATATATAAAAAATATTCTTTTTATTGTTTTAATGATATAATTTTATTATTTGGCATTTTTCTGCCTCCGTATAACCCAACTGAAATATCGTAAGTTATTTAACTTACACTGCAGATCTTTAGTTTTGATTAGTTGTCAAAAGTAGTAGTAAAACAATTGTAAACATGGATAATATAAGTGCTATCAAGGCAGACTTGACCATTTTTAAACAATATGGCCAATATCGAGGAATCGAATGATAATTACTTTTAAACTGATATATCTCAAAAACGACTAAATGAAATATCAATAAACTATATGTTTTTGAAATCAGGAAAAAAAGATCTACGACCTAAGCTAATAATCAAATAAAACATGTTGCTGTCATTTTAACAGCTTGCGATGTTTGCTTGTTTTTTCTGACATTTACGTAAGATAACAGAGCAAAAATCTTCAAACTTTCGTATTTACACTTTTTTCTATTTTTCAAAATTAACCTTGTAAGTGGGTGTCAAAATATAATGAATAACCCTGTATATTGTTAACGGCCATTATAAATCATTATTTATTGTATGTAAGAACTATACGTATAAGGTATTCGGGCTCCATAAGAACATTATCAGCGAATGCTGGCGCATATTGAATCCTTGAATGAGAATGCATGAATTATAAGGGGACGCGTAGAGAACTACTTGGGTAGCAAGTGATTAGGAATTCGGCTCAAATGTGGAGTTGGGTTTAGAGATATTCTCAAGGATGTTGTGGGACAAACGTTTATTGATTTACGGTACACAGGCGTCGTAATTAAAATTGCAGGTTTTGAGAAGCATCGAATCATAGATTTTGCTTAAATATATTCTAGTATCTATTTGTTTTTGCAAATAATTTATGCCCAAGCCCCCGATCGAATTAAAACAATACGAAGAGTACAAGGAAAATCCCAGGTTTATGAAGTTTATTTATTTTACATTTAAAATGCGTTAATGTTGGGGTTTTATTTCGTTCCAAAATATAACATGTATTGGCAACAACAAGAATTACTCAGGAACGGGCATAATAAATAAAATAGGTCAAATCGTTCATATTAAAAATGTAAATACAATAACTATCTTTTTTTATTTTTGGCAGTAATTTTGATGATCCATTATTACTTATGTAGACATCAAAAATGCTAATATTGATAGATTGATAGTATGTATAATTCTGGAATCCTTTCAGTGATACATTTTTGAAGTTTACTATGTTCAAATACCCCCAAAATTATGAAACTTTTTCTTAAAAGTGGTAAATCTGGTAAAAACCGTCAGGTATTGAATTTTGACGTTTAAAAGTGGTAAATCTGACAACATTGCTGTTAGCAATTTGGAATTCTGCATATTCATAAACCCCAAGTATTGAATTTTGTCGTTCCAGCTTTAATAATTTTGGAGATATTTATTTTTACTTTTATTATTTATTTTATTATATTTATTTATTACGGTCCAGTACTTTTTACTATCCCGGGCCTACAAAATGGTACTGATATCTCGTTTTTCATAAAAATGTGGCAAAACTGGTTTTTCTCCTGTACATAGTAAATGATGTAGATGTAATTTAAATTAAGGAAAATATTTGATAGGAAAACAACAATATTGTTGTAGTATAAGTTATGGAAAAGGGTTAAAGCTGTAACCGCTCTTCCCTACTCATATATGCAGTCATGCCGTCTTATGTTATCATATTATTACTTGTGTTACTAGAAATTATTATTTTAAGGAGCCCTAAAATTAAAAATAAATAAATAATTTTGTCTTGAACGGCATTATTGGTTTTAGTAATGGTCTCTTCTAGCAATACCCTACAGCCGAGATTTGAATTTTGTTTTATCAGTTTCGTTAAAAATCAAATCATTCCGTAGCGCCTTAATCAAGAAATTGTTAAATAATTCTTTTTGAATTGTTCCTAGATATCAAAAAATAAACAAGAGTCGCCTGAAGAATTCATTTTTTATTTAATTAAAACCACAAATGGCCTTTCGAGATATTGTATCAACAGAGTGTTAAAATCCGTCGTTATTTTCGTTTCAATGGAATAATGCGTTTGAAATATTTTTCGGCATATCCACCCGGATTGGCGTCATATTTTGCTTAAAATTTTGTTTTTGCCGATCCAGTGCCAAAATAGATTTGTTATATTTCGCGCAGGCTAAATTGATTCGTTTGAAAAACGCGTCGGAAAATGGAATATGGATAACCTGATTGCTTTGTGTCTAGTATTAATGAGTATTCGTTTGTTTAATATAGTTCGCTAGTTTCGACATACAAAGCAAGCGAATCAAATTTCGAATAAAAACCCGCTTTCCAGAAAATCGCGGTTTCTACTGAAATTTCGGATTTATTCAAACCAATAAGAACGCGATCGACAGAGGGATTGCTTTTTTCATATAAAACGTCTTATTTGTCAATAATGAAGTTCATTTTTAGAGGGCACTAGCTCTTATTTATTACTCATTTCGAAATTTTTCATTATAACATTAGAATAACGAAAATAATAATAAATATTTCTTTATAAAAAAAATTCATCAAATCTAAAAAAACATTTCTCTTATGACGTTTTCTGTCTTGTCTTATGTATTTTTAACTTACTTCATGGATGCACATAAATGGCAATGATTGCTGTGGCGTAATATCATTTCAAATGAAGAAGGAGGGTAAACTTGCCCAAATCGTACCAGTTTTGAACAACTTGTTGTAGATTTCTCAAAAATGCATCAAATAGAAGAAACATTAGAAACCCCGTTTTACTACTCAAAATAAAATATTTAAAAAATAATGAAAAAAGTACGATTTAAGACCATATGTCTTAACTCGTACCGCAACTCGTGGCAAGTGTAAGAATATATGGCTTTTACTACACCTGCACAGTTGTCGTGCACCCATATGTTGCATTTGATGCATTGAATCATTGATTTTTCTTCATCTTTGCGGCATAAAATGCAATACCAAGTATTGGAAGTCTTTTCTATTAAAGAGCGTTTCTTTGGTTTTGTTGGTCCATCTAATTTATTTTCCAACATATTTTTATATGGACTCGCAGTAAGGACTACGGCCTTGCTTGTTTTCTTAGATGTTTGCGGTGGAAGTCGATATATTGGTGACAAATTCTCAATAACCGTGCGGATGGATGCGTCAGTTTGATCGTGTGCATTTGTAGAAACATTCGCTGTGGAAGGACCAGGATCCGAAAGTTGCATATCAGTTTGGGTCATTTCATTTTCATCGAGCACGACATATTCTTCATCTGGTATTCGATGCCTGTTGCAAGGCCACAACCCACAAGTTTCAAAACCTTTCATAGCGATGTCCATACAAACCGATCTAGGATATGCCACTCCCAAAATTTCAGATATGTTTAATTGTTTAATTGTTTCACCAGGGTGATTTCTCATCCAAACTGCACATTCTTTGTTAAAATTAGTTTTTAATGACTTAAAGAATGATCTATCCAAAGGCTGTAGTTTGTGTGTTGTGTGCGCCGGCAAAGAAAACATTACGATACCGTATTCTCTAGCAAGGTTTATGGCTTCTAGATTCTTAGTATGTGTGGTATGTCCACCCAATATTAATAGAATTTTATGATTCAATTGTTTTTCCAATTTTAAATGATTTATGAAATGTTGTAACCATTCGACAAAGATTGAAGCGACAATCCACCCACTCTCAGAACAAGTGTACAGCGTTTTAGGCGGGCCACCACGTTTAAGGATGTCCGTCATTCTTTTGCGTTTGAAGATCAACATTGGAGGAATAAAGTCTCCACTAGCATTCATGCAACAAACGCATGTAGTGTTAATTCCACGTTCTCCGCTAGTGACTGCTCCGACTTGATGTTTTCCTTTTAACGCTAATATTTTAGCAGGCTTATGAACGGTATTAAGACCTGTCTCATCCATGTTAAAAATTTCGTTAGGTCCAAATTGGAAATCATCTGGAATCTTTTCGTATTTGTCGAAAAATTCTGATACAATGTTTTTGTTAAATTCTTTACATCGTGCCATTGATGTTGGTTCAGGCATTCTTAAGGCAATTTCTGGGTGGTTTTTCATAAATTTGTAATACCATTTCCAACCGGCTAACTCTTGCACCTTATTAAATCGGTGCGGAAGTTTGTATTTTTCTGCCAAATGAAATGCTAGATGTATAAATCTGTGATAGTTAACCCAAAGAATCTAGACTCCAAATCCAAAATGTGATGAACCAATTCGGTCTCCATTTGCTCCGTCAAATCGCTTGGTCTTCCTATTTTTTTCTGAGAATTTAGACCTTTTAAATGACGTCGAAAGCTCGGTTTTGGAATACCATATGCCCTGCATACTTTATTGAATCGTAATTTCGCATTATTAAAATCTTATATAAAATTTATTATATTATCGTTTTGCTATTGTGTGCTAAAAAAAATTATTTTTATTTTTTCCTCTCATAAAATGATAAAATTAAAAACTTCACAAATATGTATAAACAGAAATTGATTGGTTAAAACCAAAATGAAAACAATTTTATTTCGTATTCCTAATTTGTACCGGTACGAATTAGGATGTATAATAAAGTACGATTTACTCTCAAAGTCCTCTTCAAAATGCACTTAACGCTTTTAGGTTATGAGAAAACGCTGCGCGCTAATTCTACCACCAAATGAATTGTAAAGAAATGCAATTTCTGAAAACCGTATGATTCACAATTTTATGTTTATAGAATTCTTAAAAAACGCTTACAAAAAACGCTAAAATTTTACAAGAAAACTGAAAAAACTTACTTTTATCAGTAAAATTACATCTCGCACAGGAATCACTGCTTCGGAGCATCACAGCTGGTTAGCTTAGCACTAACTCAAGTAATCACCGACAGATGCCGCTGTATGTTTTATAAATTCTGAGTAATTTAGGTGGTACGATTTACGCGCAAGTACGATTTAGGCAAGTTTACCCTAAGTAGTAAGATCGCAGAAATAACCTCAAACTCTAAAATTATACCTTTCTTCATTGTACTACTGTAGACTACAATTTTAGAGCAATTTTAATATGTACATTAATGTCAACATCATACGCACTGACATAATACTTCGCAATGTCATTTAAAATGTTGTAAATCCGACAAACTTCAAGTAATATTCGTAAACTGTCAGCATTTCAGCAAAGCTATATATTCGCTGCTTATTAAACTCTAATTGATGTTATTAAATTAGGAAAATAAATCAATAACTAACGCGCGTTACAATATTTTGATAGAAGCAGGGTAGATTGCTAATTATGCAGCAACCAATTATCTGAAAATGTTCTCGGAAGAAATTTTTCAACGGTGAACTGTCTGCAATGTATTATGAGCAAAAACATCATAATGCTCGTGATGTTTTTTTAGGTGGTAGAAAACCTGTGCGAATCAATATTTTAATTTTAATATGATTCAACCGTTTTTTTTTTTCGTAATTTAAAAGTTGGTTGTTTTCTGGGCCCATCGATCCTCACACGCATAAAAGATTTAAGCGAGCGGAAAAAAGGATCCCATTAAATTAAGTTCAGCTTAACAATAACGACATCCACATCGTTTTGATCTATAAGATTAGACTTTAAGTGCCGACGGCGAGGCATTTGAAAAACTGTGTATTGCGGCAGGCGTCTTTTCGTTCAACAATAAAACCGCAACGGAACGGAGTAGCTGATAAAAACTCACGATTAATAAACTCAAAAGATCAATATTTAAAAAAGTATTTGTTATTATTGTTAATACCTTTATTGTTATAAGCTTGCCCTTAGAAAAAATATATAAACATATAAATGACTTAGTTAGCAATAATATTTATAAATGCCGACATCCGGTGATTGAGTAGACACTTTCAAAGTTGTAATGATAAGTTAACAGAGGAAATACTGCAAGTAATTTTACTGGATATAAAAAAATAAATTTTAATTACAATTACAAAGAAAAAGAGAAGTAGATAGATAGAGATCGAATAATATATTTTAATTAAAAGATTGATTTAACTACTTCTGAATACTGATGTAGACTGATTAATAATGTATATTATTTATATTTTGAGTAATATTATAAGAAAGGACAAAGAGGCGTTTTATATTTCAAAATTTTGAGAAATCGGTGATATATTTCATTGTTTGGTGTAAACAATTAAAACCCTGCATTAACTTATTCCTTAAACCTCATGGAAAAAAAAAAAATAAAACATTCCCCTGTGATTTATTCATTCTCTATCCTTTATAAATAACTTGTATTATAAAGAAGAGAAGCCATTTTGACCGAAACTGGTTGCCAATTTAATCTTCGGCAATATTCGGGGTAGTACGATTTATTAAACATGCCCATTGTTCTCAGGTAGCCAATAATTAAATCTGGCCCTTGTATGCACATGAAATGGAAGGCTGTAGTCGAGTTGATAGAGTGTGTTCAATTATTCGGCCCAACTATTTGTTTCTGCGTGGAGCCCCTTATTTTGTTTTTGTTTTTTTCATATAAATTAATCATTTTTCAAGACAAAATTGCGAAACTGCATGAAATTAAAATAAAAATTAGTCTATTGGTGTTTTAGGAGGGACAAATCCGAAATTGATATTAGCTCGAGCACTAGTAACTAATTATTTTTTGTTTCTTTATCTAGTACAGCTAAGGTCATAAAACTAATACTTCGTTAATTTTAAGACGAGATATTCGTTTTTGGAAATTCATTTAATCATAATACATATTTATACATTTTGCACGACAATTGTTATTGTGCCTCATTTCTGCTGCCAAGGATTTTTAATACTTTTACTGGTTTTAAAATGATTAAAAGAAAATGTGAATTTAACACACTTTATATATTGACGACTAGCATTTGACATGAAGTCTACTGGACAGGTTTTCATCTTTTGATTTATAGTAATAGCTGTTGGCTCTATGACGGATACGTTATGGGACATCCTGTATAAATACATAAATATGTAAAGTCACATAATGAGATCAGCCTCCTATCCGCTCAATCATCTCTGTCAAAAATATTGAATGGTGAGGGGGGTGGGTGGAAAGTAATACGTCGCTTCAGTTGGGGTAATAAGTGGGAATTTTCGGAAGTCCAGTTTGGAAAATAGGAATACGAAATGTTGTAAGCCACCTAGAATGTAATAACGAACTCTCATTTTCTACGAAGCTTTGCGTAGTGGTAAATAAATGAAAACTGACATTTCTAGTTAGATAAAGACTACGTAAAAATTGAAACAGGCACACTCTCAAATTCTTATAACTATTTTTAAATTATTTTCTCATTGTTTAATGAAAAATATTTAGCTAATTTGTTGACCATTATGATGGTCGAGTCAATAATTTTTGGTAACTGTTACTACACCTAATTGGTGACATACATAAAATTGTAATATAAAATAAATAAGAGTATCGTACTCGTTTGGCAAGTTCCGGGTTCAATCCAATAGCAGTGAGAGGCACCGTATTGGACTAAAATGCAATGAAACGTAAAAGGTAGAAAAAGATTTTGTGTGTTACGCTGAAATAAATAAAAGACACTTGCAATGTTTGTTACATCACGTCAATACATTGTTTTCCCAATTTGTCTATATAAAATTCTACGGGAAAATGCTTCAATTTCTTCTATCAAATTAATGTTCTTTTCAATACGGGACGAAAACGATTAAGGATAAGTTGTTGACAATTTAAACCTCAATTAGCAGTTAAACCTAAGTTTAATAGAAAGTATCTATAGTATACCGTTCTGTAAGGGGTACTTAAAGTTTAACTCAAAACTTCCACATTGAGTATCACTTAAACTCGAAGCTACGGTTAAATAATCGCTTATATTCCTTTAAAATAAGTGTACACCAATGCAAAAATTTTAATTGTTATTACTTTATTCTGAAAGAGATTCCAATTGACTCCTCACAAGTGAACTATTTTTAAATTTATTGTTTCCTTATGTAATTTTTAATTGACGAGTTTCGCTTCTAACTAATATCCCACTAATTTAATTAAAAATTGATTCAATTCTCCAATATCCCTGTGGCTTTTACTATTGTCTGTTCTTTCTAGAAATAGATCACCATTTAGAAAGTCTTCTAATTGGGAGTTTCATTACGCTTTGCGCTGTAAATTAACCCTTAAGATTAATTAAGGTCTAAAATTATTTTTTTTAAGTCACTCTAGTTTCGGAACATTACGATTGTATATTTTATTTACAACGCGAAACGCCACGGATTAACGTCGTCCATTTTTACGAGACCTAAAATACTTACCCGGTTTGTTTGTCAAGCTTATTGATGATCGTATACGAAGCTTTGGCGGATATGTCGTATTAATTAACAAAATCAACATTCAACCCCCGCAACACATCCGAATAAACCTGCGGGGAAGATTCGATAATCTTATATTAATCCTGCGCAAGATTAGACACAATGAAAAACGAGAATTTGCATCTCATGCCTCCGCGTCAATGGAAAATCCGAGGTATGTATTGGTATTGCCTATTACGACAGTTTTCGAGGCGTAAACTAATCAATTCTAGTTCAGGAAGATGTTATATTAGGGTTAATTAGTTTCTTACTAATTAAAAGTCTGGACCATAGCCATATAAATGAATAAATCGTCATTTAAAATTACTATTGATTTTTAGTGTCTCTATTTTTCTTCTCTACTATCAAGGCAATAATTAGTCAGCATTAAAACGCAGAGATATGCACGGCAATTACTTTTATATTTGTAATTCCTTGGAATTGCTCTGGATTTCTTGTAGATTTCTTTGTAATTAGTGAGAATGCCTTACACATACATTGTTCCTCTGTGATGTATTCCGTATAATTATTTAAATATATTTTCCCTTTTTGTTGAAGGTTTTATATTTTTGGTTTTGTAACATCAATAATGATTTTAAATTCCTATTGCTTTGCAAATCTTTATTATATTAATTTATTATATTATTATTTAATATATTAATTTTTCTCCAACCGTTCTTATTTTCCTTTGTAAATTAACAACATTATTTATTTATTTCAACGGCTGAGCCAATTTACAAAGAAAAAGTAACAATATAAATATAATATAAATAAACATGACAAAACAACAACTTAGTTAACAAGCTTTTTCAATAACCATATAAGACATATAAAAACAGTAAACAAACAGTATCACACTAGTTACAACTACAATCAACCACCTGTTTTAATATTGTCTTAATTAGTTGAAGACCGCCAGCAAAGGGATCAAGAGAGCAACTGTTAAATAACCTCAAGGTTCGAGTTAAAGGAGAAAAATAGCCATAGTTGGCGTGATGAAATGGAATACAAAACATTGGGGAGCTTTGACGTCTTTGATAGATGTTAAAGTCAAAAGACTGGAGGAGAGCAGGACAGTTATATACACCGTTTAAAATTTTGTGAAACGTCAAGATATCGGAGTAGATTCTTCTAATTTCCAGACCATCTATCCCAAAATGCTCACATACCAGAACATATTAATGTGAAAGTTATTGTAGATACTTATACCCGCTCTATATGCTAGGGACCTTAGAAATGCCCTCTGAACAGTCTCCAATCTATCAATGTGACATCTGTAATGTGGAGACCACACTACTGATGCATACTTCAGTGTAGATCTAAGTAAGGAGCAATAAAGGGTTTTAAAACAGTCGGATGAGAACAATGCACTATTACGGGTAATAAAACCCAGACCTCTCATGCCCTTGTCAACAATATCCTCCAGCTGATCCAAAAAGGTCAGTTTAATGTCAAAGATGACTGCAACTTTGGTGACACACTCTATCGTGGTATTGTTAATAATATATCTATTTTGAAGGGTATTAATTAAGCGAGAAAAAGGAATACTAGTACCCTTTCCAACATTTAAAGAGAATTAAAAAGAAAATATATATTTATAATTTCTTCACACAATTTTATATAAATAAATAAAATCAATTTTTACTCCTTAAAAAATTAAAATTCAAGTTAAAAAGAAATGAAATGTTGTATATTCAATGCCTTGCTTAAATTGACCAAAAATATTTACAAGCCAACTTTTAGAAAATCGTATAAATATGATAAAAACGCTGCTTTATAAAAATTTTACAAACCATGATTTTAATTTTCCAGAAACTAAAATTTTTGTAATCTGTCAGTTATATCATATTCCCAATATTTATGTCAAGTATTCTATTATATCTACTTATTTATATATTAAAGTAGTCAATGAAAATAACATTTAGGAATTTAAATATTTTTATGTAAACTATTAAATTTATAATATTATAATAATAACTGTTGTATAAATTTTAGATTTTTTATAAATATCCATTGCATTATGAATGAAACGTCGAATAAAACATAAAAATTAAAGAAAAAAGATATTATTGAATCACCTCAACCCCCCAGGAAACTGTTATATGTATATATTTGCATTGGTAGTGCTTCTAATTTTTTATTTATTTTATTTTAAAATCAATGTTGGGTTCCGGATTTTTTTTTCTAAATAGAAAAATATAGTTTGAAGGTTCCTACGGAAAATTGTGATTTCTTAATTTAAAGCGTGCAGTTTCTCTGTTGCTGACCAGAAATTACAAAATAATATGATAACGTAGATATTCCATGCGTCGTAGGCCAATGTATGACAATGTGATCAAGTGATACGCTCGCCGCGAGCTATTAGATTATTCCAGTAACATCCCCAAATGGTTTCACTCGGTTCCGTAGAAATCGACTGTAATTTAGGAAAATTATGACCGACGTTACAGGTCGCTCGAATTGAATCATGTCAAAGGATTTTTTTGCATTTAATTACAAACGTCCTGTCTAAATTTTGAATAGACGACCCACCACTTAGAAATCAACGAACCAAAAACGATACTTTTATGGACGATGGATGTTTTCCCTTTCAACTCCGGATCAATCTTTTAATCGAAAATGCTTTGACGCTCACCCAAGCCGCAAAACTTTTACATAACTGTCATTAAGTATACATAAATACTGTTAAAACTTTTCTAAAAAAAAGTTGTTTGCAACTCATTAATTATATAATTACCGATTTTTCGCAAAACTTATCGGCCGGTATCGGAAAAAACTTCTCGGTATAAATCATAAAAGTCGATAAGTTATCGCAAAGTTCGAGGCAGACTTTGTCGGTCCTGGGTGGTTTTTTCAACTTGTTTTTTTTTTTAGTTTACAAATCGACTTTTTTAAAACTACTTACTGTATTTCGATGTGGTCTAACTTCCAGAGTTCTTTGATTTTTGCAGTTTTGATAGCATAATATTGTGATTATAGCATTGTATTGTGATTTCGTATTAGAATTGCAGTCCAAAAAGCAGTTGCAAATGATTATCTCTTATTTTTTGTTTAAAAACCGCAGTAACTAATGAGATAATTGGTTTGTCTCCCCTTATGCGTAGCTGGATCATTGCGAGGTGGAAGATATTTTGAAGCAATTCTAACCGATGACGGCCTTTAGATCCGAATGAAGGTAGTTCATTAATTGGCCAATGTAGCACAGTTTTAAAACCACCCCAAGGGAAATAAATGCAAACATTTTATATTCTTAGAAAAAAGAAAAAACACACTAGAAAAAAGCAAGGGATATAATCAAATTAAAAGAAAAACAACCACAACGGCAGCTCTTTCAATTTCTTTTGGAATCTAGTTGATGAGCAAGCAATAATATCCAGTGGAAGTGAGTCGTAAGTTTTAATCGCGTTATATGTGAAAGTGATTACGGTGATGAGTTGCCTGTTATGTATATTACTACCCTTGACCTGTTTATCATAGAGAAGCTTTTCGTACCTAGCAATTTTATATACTAACTATACTATACTACTACATAAGTAAACATATGTACGAAATCCCTATCAGACAGATTTCGTCACCAACAATCCTTTTTCCATTCCATTTTACAATTTTTGTAAGCTGCATTGGTCTTTCCGTGTTAGAGCCGGCCAGTATACAACGTCCGCATATCCCAATAGGAAGAACATAAAGGAGTCACACAATTTAAGTCAAATCTCATTAGATAAGTACTCTTTATACATGTAAACTACTATCAGCTTACCGTAGGACTTCTGTAGTAAATAATACAAGTGAGAATCAAAAATAAACTCACTATCAAGAAAGTCTCCCAAGTTTTTACCTTTGTTGGCAAAGCCAAGCGGAGTACCATTCCACCATTCCAGGGAAGTTTAAAATCGTACTCGATAATTTCTTTTCTTTGGTATTGCTTTTTTTGGGCTTTAAAGATGCTGGAAATCACTTCAAGATCCTCATTTATACCATTGAAAGACAAAGCTATACAGTATACTGATGAGAACAACGTTTATTTAGGCGCTTGGATAAGTCAGAATTATGGATCGAGAACAACAAATGTCTTACAATGCTGGAACTACTCTTGAAATTGACAGAAAGTCACACGTAACCCTCTGCCGCCGACCTCCCAGATAACAATGTTTTAGGTTAAAATTGAGTTTACCATAAAGATAGTTTTGTTAAAAATTTGTAAAATTGCATGCTTGGTTAAGTAAACAGCTAGGCTAATTCTCGCCGAGTTGAAACTTAGACATTTCTGTCGACGTATCTATTTACTCTGCATAATTAACCGCCCAAAGTGCAAATGATTAGTTTCTATCCCTACCTATCTGTCTAACTAATCGGGAAAATATATTAAGCAAAAGGCAGTATCGGAAAAGACATTAAAATTTTCTAGGATTATATCTACACTATATGCATAATACATAGCAACGTTCCCAGATATTAGGGCTTAGTTGGAAAGCGGTTAAATTGACTTTTCCGTATTGTTAAGGGTTGAAATACGTAACGACATGTCGTTATAAAACTCTTGAAGTAATTCGCATTTCATGCAGCTCCATTTTGAACCAGGTATATATTTTCAATGCTCTTCCTGCTACGCAGATTAGGCCAATTCTAGACGGATTCTATATAAATCGAAATATTTTCTTCAAACTTTAAGATTTGCGATGAATAAATTCCAAAACCTTTTGTGTACACGATATAATTGAAGTTTTCTGTAAAGCTCCAAGCGCAATTCTAAATTTTAAAGTAAGTTTGGACTAAGACCATCTAGACTAGACGTGAATGAAGTCCACATACGGCGTTAGCGCCAAAATTTCCCGGCCTGACGTAGATGCAGCTCCAGTATCACGATAAAACTTTGCCTTCTTTTAAATATGTTTTTTAGTAGGCTGCGAAAAAAATTGAAGTTTTGCGTTAAATAGTTTTTTATTGACAGCATTTTAAACAAGACGTGTCCGAAAAAATGTCGCACATAACACAAAATTGAGTATCGAGCAGTCATAAAGTTTTTGACAAAAGAAAGGTTAGCATCTAAAATTATTAAAGAAAGGCTGGATGGTGTGTACGGCCAAAGTTCTCCTTCATATTTTGTAGTGAAAGAATGGGCAAAACGTTTTCGAATGGGACAGGAGTCCCTTGAAGATGATTCAAGAACTGGTCGACCAGTGGAGGTCATAACGGAAGATATTGTTGCTATTGTGGAAGAGGTGGTATTGAGTGATAGACGTTTAAAGGTCAAGGAAATCTCAGAAATTACTAAGCTTTCTGATACAAGTGTTCGTCGAATCCTGCATGATCGTTTAGGTATGCATAAGGTTAGTGCAAGATGGGTTCCTAAAAACCTTTCGGCTATTCAAAACCAACGCCGTGTCGAGTGTGCGCGGTCTTTTTTGGAACTCTGTGGGTCGGAACCGAAGCCTGTGATAGAAATTATTGTGACGGGAGATGAAACTATGGTTCTCTATTATGACGCTCTATCGAAAAAAGAATTAATGGAGTGGTGTCGTAAGGGTGAAGCACCTCCAATAAAATTCAGAGTCTGCCAGTCAACAAAAAAGGTGACGGCCACGATCTTTTGAGATTCCGAAGGAATTCTTTAGATAGATTTTAAAGAAACTAATACCACTGTCAATGGTAAATATTACGCAACATTATTACATAAATTGCGAAACTGCATACGTGTAAAACGTCGAGGAAAACTGACCAGAGGCGTGCTTCTTTTGCACGATAATGCACCTGTCGATACACAAGCTGCCATTTTAGAGTGTGGGTTCCAACAGATAGATCAACCTCCCTATAGTCCAGATATGGCCCCCAGCGGCTATTATTTCTTTGGATTTGAAAAAGGACTTACGTCGACGGCGGTTGAACGACGAAGTTAAGTTAAACGAGGCTGTTTTAGCTTATTTTGCAGTCAAACCAAAAGAATATTTTTTTAAAGGGATTGAGTTGTTAATAAAGAGATGTACTGAAGTTGAAAAGTAATAAAAAATTGTTACTCTACTTTGTGTCTTTCATATTCAAGCCGGGAAATTTTGGCGCTGCCCTCGTACATATTTCTGATAGATTGCGGAGGTATTATAATATACATTTAATAAAAATAAGGAAATTTTCAGTTCTCCTGTAGGCGGAAAAGACGCATCCTTTTCGCTGGAGAATTTTGTTTCCCCCTATTTCAAAATTTAATGCAATAAGTTAAGTGACGTTTAACTTTGTTTATCGTCTTGTATGACTTTA